>NC_092112.1:25038727-25401227 GCF_045679555.1 Salvelinus alpinus
TTCTTCACTGTACTGTTGGAGCTGCACTTTTATCTCAGCTCTCTGAAATATGACTCCATATTCCTAGAAGAGAGGCTGTTGCTGAATATTGGCAGAGAGAGAAGCCTTAAACATTAGGACAGAACTAAGCAATGCTAACATTAAAACTGAGATTGCTATGCAAGCCAAAGTGTTGCAGAGGGACACACCAAATAAAGCAATGCATCATGTATTATCCAAAATGAGTGAATTGGATAATACAATGGACTCTGAGGAATACTCATGAAGTGCAACATCTGATGAAAAGAAGAACAGACTAACAAAAAACATAGCACATTTTAAATTAAGTGAAGCTTATCAGGTAACAAGACTTTCGATGACTTCATTAAACTACAGTATGGCTACAGTCATACCGTACTTCATCAGCTAGTCATCCATGTTGCTTAATCAACCACAGACAATTACACAAGACAACACAAAATCCAGCTGTTATACAGTTAACTTTAGTTCATGTTAATAAACCTCTGTTGGCAATAATAGCCCTGTAATCATCACCTTGATGTGCATGTTCACACCTTCCCTAGCGAGGTGACACCTGTTTCACTACATCAAGGTGTGAGTACAGCAAACATGTGACTTAGGGCTATAGCAGCCCCAGTGTCTAACCCCAACAACCTAATCAGCAGGAGCTTTAGGCCTAGCATCTCAGGCTACACATCCCTCTACTACTCACCAGGAGTTAGCCTGGGGCACCTTGAACAGCTGGATGAAGCGGTCCAGCAGGGGCATGCAGATTGGTCCCAGCAGCATCTCGAAGCTGGGCTGCATCAGCTCTGTCAGGCCCTTCATCAGGCTGCTCTCGCAGCAGTACACCTTGTTGTGCGGTGTCACCATGTACGGGATGAAACTGTAGTTGGCTGAGCATGTCTGGAGGGAAACAGAAAGCAGCAATTTCTTGGGTCGTAAACATACAGAGGTCGCCTGGTCCCAGATCTGTTTGTGCTGTATGATTATAAAACACAAACAGGTCTGGTACCGTGCTAATGTATAGGTTGTTTCTGTTAGATTATATTACATTGCATGTTGACTGCATGCGTTATATACAATGGGAGGACAGTGGTATGGGACTGCCTCGTGCTGGTAATTTTGTGACATAGTGTTGTGACATAAGGAGGAGAATCTGATCTGCAGGGACAAAGGTGTGGTTGTACCCATGGACATAATTGAGTCTGTCTAAAGAGCCAGTGTCCTGGGGGATAGATCCACATCAGTAATGAGAGTGGCATAAGGATCTGTTTAACTGGGCTGCTCACACTGCCCTCAGGGCAGAACTAGCTTTAAAACTCCATTCATGTTGCTCATGGAAATCAATTCAAACCACGTCTGTCTTACTACTGTATTTGTATTTTTTATTTTCTTTTTTTATTTCACCTTTATTTAACCAGGTAGGCTAGTTGAGAACAAGTTCTCATTTGCAACTGCGACCTGGCCAAGATAAAGCATAGCAGTGTGAACAGACAACACAGAGTTACACATGGAGTAAACAATAAACAAGTCAATAACATGGTAGAAAAAAAGAGAATCTATATACAATGTGTGCAAAAGGCATGAGGTAGGCAATAAATCGAATAATTACAATTTAGCAGATTAACACTAGAGTGATAAATCATCAGATGATCATGTGCAAGAAGAGATACTGGTGTGCAAAAGAGCAGAAAAGTAAATAAATAAAAGCAGTATGGGGGGTGAGGTAGGTAAATTGGGTGGGTAGTTTACAGATGGACTATGTACAGCTGCAGCGATCGGTTAGCTGCTCGGATAGCAGATTTTTAAAGTTGTTGAGGGAGATAAAAGTCTCCAACTTCAGAGATTTTTGCAATTCGTTCCAGTCGCAGGCAGCAGAGAACTGGAAGGAAAGGCGTCCAAATGAGGTTTTGGCTTTAGGGATGATCAGTGAGATACACCTGCTGGAGCGCGTGCTGCGGGTGGGTGTAGCCATCGTGATCAGTGAACTGAGATAAGGCGGCACTTTACCTAGCATAGCCTTGTAGATGACCTGGAGCCAGTGGGTCTGACGACGAACATGTAGCGAGGGCCAGCCGACTAGGGCATACAGGTCGCAGTGGTGGGTCGTATAAGGTGCTTTAGTAACAAAACGAATGGCACTGTGATAAACTGCATCCAGTTTGCTGAGTAGAGTATTGGAAGCTATTTTGTAGATGACATCGCCGAAGTCGAGGATCGGTAGGATAGTCAGTTTTACTAGGGTAAGTTTGGCGGCGTGAGTGAAGGAGGCTTTGTTGCGGAATAGAAAGCCGATTCTTGATTTGATTTTGGATTGGAGATGTTTGATATGAGTCTGGAAGGAGAGTTTGCAGTCTAGCCAGACACCTAGGTACTTATAGATGTCCACATATTCTAGGTCGGAACCGTCCAGGGTGGTGATGCTAGTCGGGCGTGCGGGTGCAGGCAGCGACCGGTTGAAAAGCATGCATTTGGTTTTACTAGCGTTTAAGAGCAGTTGGAGGCCACGGAAGGAGTGTTGTATGGCATTGAAGCTCGTTTGGAGGTTAGATAGCACAGTGTCCAAGGAAGGGCCGGAAGTATATAGAATGGTGTCGTCTGCGTAGAGGTGGATCAGGGAATCGCCCGCAGCAAGAGCAACATCATTGATGTATACAGAGAAAAGAGTCGGCCCGAGAATTGAACCCTGTGGTACCCCCATAGAGACTGCCAGAGGACCGGACAACATGCCCTCCGATTTGACACACTGAACTCTGTCTGCAAAGTAGTTGGTGAACCAGGCAAGGCAGTCATTAGAAAAACCGAGGCTACTGAGTCTGCCGATAAGAATATGGTGATTGACAGAGTCGAAAGCCTTGGCCAGGTCGATGAAGACGGCTGCACAGTAATGTCTTTTATCGATGGCGGTTATGATATCGTTTAGTACCTTGAGCGTGGCTGAGGTGCACCCGTGACCGGCTCGGAAACCGGATTGCACAGTGGAGAAGGTACGGTGGGATTCGAGATGGTCAGTGATCTGTTTGTTGACTTGGCTTTCGAAGACCTTAGATAGGCAGGTTTGATAGGCACCTTAGATTTGACACTGTATTTGCAGTAAATCTATCATTGATGTCATTTTAGTCTGTCATGTTCAGTATACTCAACACTCAGCACTTGAAAAGCTTGAATTGATGGATCCTAAATATACTTGAACATGTAGGCTACAGTAGGTTACAGAAAGGGATGAATCCTGAGTGCACAGTCAGTGGCTATTTTAACTTCTCTGTTTCAATTCCATCTTCAAGAACACATCCGGGCTGCTTGCAACTCACACTTGCAACAAAAGGAAGTGAACAGAGGCTCAACTTCTGCCTGTAGAAATTGGAATGTTCCACAGTAAAACTGCTTCCTCTCCTGCAATCTTATTTTTATGACATCAGTCATGCCATATCTTTCCAAAATAACCTGTGACGGCTTGTCACGGTTAGATGCAGACACAGATTACAACATCCTGCCCTATATTGAGCCACACACACTGCGTGATTCATGCCCTAGCGGATTACATGATGACTACACATCACAGATTTATAAATGTTTTAATCGCTAGGTGCCATTGAGACTGTCCTTCTCCCCGGCAACGTCAGCCAATGAGAAGCATCCAACTGCAGATTATGCTCGTTGATGCCGCCTGGTCTGCGAATCGCAAAGCACATGGGTCTCAAATTGTATTTTTGCGTCTCAGTTGGTTTGTGTGCGTGCAACCTGAACTCTCAACGTGTTCTAGGGCATCAGTGTGCTACGCACATACCAGACGGCACACTAGCTCTGGTCCAGGGCATTATGTTAGTGTGTTAGTATCATCATGGTCAAAGTTGGGGGAGTTAGCTAGCTAACTACAGTGCTTTCAGAAAGTATTCACACAACATTTTGTTGTGTTATAAAGTGGGATTCAAATGGATTTAATTGTCATATTTTGTTAATGATTTACACAAAATACTCTGTCATGTAAAAATGGAAGAAAAATTCTAACATTTGTAAAATAATTATGAAAAATAAAACACTAATATACAGTATCTTGATTACATAAGTATTCAACACCCTGAGTCAATACATGTTAGAATCCCTTATGGCATCGATTACAGCTGTGAGTCTTTCTGGATAAGTCTCTAAGAGCTTTGCACACCTGGATTGTACAATATTTGCACATTATTCTTAAAAAAATTATTCAAGCACTGTCAAATTGGTTGTTGATCACTGCTAGACAGCCATTTTCAAGTCTTGCCATAGATTTTCAAGCAGATTTAAGTAAAAACTTTAACTAGGCCACTCAGGAACATTCAACGCCATCTTGGTAAGCAACTCCAGTGTATATTTGGCCTTGTGTTTTAGGTTATTGTCCTGCTGAAAGGTGAATGTGTCTCCCAGTGTCTGTTGGAAAGCAGACTGAACCAGGCTTTCCTCTAGGATTTTGTTTGTGCTTATTTTTATCCTAAAAACTCCCTAGTCCTTCCCGATGACAAGCATACCTATAACATGATGCAGCCACCACCATGTTTGAAAATATGAGTATAATATGAGTAGTGATGTGTTGTGTTGGTTTTGTCACAAATACAACGCTTTCTATTCAGGTCATAAAGTTAATTTCTAAGCAATTTTTTGGGCAGTTTTACTTTAGTGCCTTATTGCAAATGGGATGCATGTTTTGGAATATTTGTATTCTGTACAGGCTTCCTTCTTTTCACTCTGTCAATTAGGTTAGTATTTTGGAGTAACTACAATGTGGTTGATCCATCCTTAGTTTTCTCCTATCACAGCCATTAAACTCTGTAACTGTGTTAAAGTCACCATTGGCCTCATTGTGAAATCTCTGAACGGTTTCCTTCCTCTCCATCAACTGAGTTAGGAAGGACGCCTGTATCTTTGTAGTGACTGGGTGTATTGATACACCATCCAAAGTGTAATTAATAACTTCACCATGCTCAAAGGGATATTAAATGCCTGCTTTTTTTACCCATCTATCAATAGGTGCCCTTCTTTGTATTGGAAAACCTCCCTGGTCTTTGTAGTTGAATCTGTGTTTGAATCTGTGCTCACTGCTCGACTAAGGGGCCTTACAGATAATTGCATGTGTGGAGTACAGAGATAAGGTAAAAAACATTCAAGAATCATGTTAAACACTATTATTACACACAGAGGGAGTCCATGCAACTTATTAAGCACATTTCTACCCCTGAACTTATTTAGGCTTGCCATAACAAGTGGTGAAAGGCTCGGCACACGCATACTCAGGCTGACTGGCTCTCATTCAGGCAAATGAGAAATAAGCGCACTCAGGCTATCCGGAAGGCCAAAGTTAGTTACTTTAAGGAGCAGTTCTGTCTCTGTGGGTCTAACCCCAAGAAGTTCTGGAAAATGGTTAAAGACCTGGAAAAGAAACCCTCCTCCTCACAGCTGTCCATGTCCCTTAATGTTGATGATGTGGTTGTTACTGACAAGAAGCACATGGCTGAGCTCTTTAATCACCACTTCATTAAGTCAGGATTCCTATTTGACTCAGCCATGCCTCCTTGCCCGTCCAACATTTCCTCATCTCCCACCCCTTCTAATGCGGCTAGCCCCGACGCTTCTCCCTCTTTTTCCCCTGCCCCGCTACAAAGTTTCTGCCTGCAGGAGGTCACTGTGTTGTCATGTGTTGCTGCCTTGCTATGTTGTTGTCTTGGGTCTCTCTTTATGTAGTGTTGTGTTGTCTCACTTGTCGTGATGTGTGTTTTGTCCTATATTTATATATATATATTTTTTAATCCCAGCCCCCGCAGGAGGCCTGTTGCCTTTTGGTAGGCCATCATTGTAAATAAGAATTTGTTCTTAACTGACTTTCTTAGTTAAATAAAGGTTAAATAAATACAAATAAATTAAAAAACAAAGGGGATGAATACCTATTGACTCAAGACATTTCAGCTTTTCATTTTTCATTAATTTGTTTAAAAAAATCTAATTCCACTTTGACATTACATTTACATTTACATTTTAGTCATTTAGCAGACGCTCTTATCCAGAGCGACTTACAGTAGAGTGCATACATTTTATTACATTTTACATACTGAGACAAGGATATCCCTACCGGCCAAACCCTCCCTAACCCGGACGACGCTATGCCAATTGTGCGTCGCCCCACGGACCTCCCGGTTGCGGCCGGCTGCGACAGAGCCTGGGCGTGAACCCAGAGACTCTGGTGGCGCAGCTAGCACTGCGATGCAGTGCCCTAGACCACTGCGCCACCCGGGAGGTCCACATTATGGGATATTGTGTGTAGGCCACAAATGCAGGCTGTAACACAACAAACTGTCAAGGGGTATGAATACTTTCTGAAGGCACTGTATGTGTTCAGGATTCCTTTAGTTTTGATAATTTTTGGATACAATCTTAATGCCAAAAATCACTACAACCAAGCAACCACTGTTGCTTGTGCTTTAGCTGTCACAACCTAGCTAGCACTACTAGCTAACTCGTGGCTATCTAGTAGAGCCAGTTAGCTACCTGCTAGCTAGTACTACTAGCAAAGATACTGATAACTACCCACTTTTGTCTGTGCTACGAGCTAGCGCTGTAAATTCACCAACTGTCCTGCTGGGGGCGGTAATGCGCCATCCTCTCTGGCACCATTCAATATCCTGTCTCATCTTCTATGTCTCACAGCATCTGTGGCATGATAAGGTATCTGCTGGATCTATTGCAGCCAATAGGGTCTGGCTCCAGCAGATACCTTTTCATGACACAGACACTGTGAGAGTCAGCATACGAACTCAGACAGGTCTAATAGTGCCAGAAAGGATGGTGCGTTACCCTTTTAAATGAAGATATGAAGACAATGAATAATAGGCTTGGTACTGTAGAAAAATGTAATGAAGCTTATTTAATGAAGCTTAGTGTGTACTAGCTAGTTAGCTAGTTTTATAGGCCTACTAGCTAGCTAGTGTTGTAGACCTACTAGCTAGCTAGTATAATCTAGCTAGTGTGTACTAGCTAGCTATAGTGTGTACTAGCTAGCTAGTGTGTATTAGCTAGCTGCAGAAGCAACAGTAGTTAATATAACACCCTAGACCAGAGCTAGTGCGTGACTGGTATATGCGTAGCACACTGACACCCTGGAACAAATCTACTGACTCACGTGACACAGGTGACCAACAAGCATCTACAGGTTGTGTGCGCACATACAATCTGAGACACACAAATACCATCTAAAATGCACACATATGCGAACTGAGGTTCGCAGACCAGGCAGCGTTAGTGCACATAATCTGTAGCTGGATGCTTCTCACCTCAGCAGCAAGTCTCTGAGGGTAGGTGACACACAGGTCCCAAAAACAACAAAAGGAGCACAGGGACAGAACACTAGCGGTATGTCCTACATCACACCATTGCCCTACATAAGTCAAAAGTAGTGCACTATAAAGGGAATACATAAGGTGCCATTTGGGACGAAGTCAGGGTGTTTGCACGTTACAGTAATTAAGGAGTTATATCTCCCAGTCAGGCAGCATGGGATTAACCCATTCATTTAAAGGGGGAGGGGTAGACGGGACTGAGTAGTGTCTGTGTGTGTGTGTGTGTGTGTGTGTGTGTGTGTGTGTGTGTGTGTGTGTGTGTGTGTGTGTGTGTGTGTGTGTGTGTGTGTGTGTGTGTGTGTGTGACGAGGTCAGAGTGCCACTAATGTGTCATATCTGTCTGTGGCAGAGTGTGTTTGTTTTCTCAGAGCAAAGGAGAGGAAAGTGGTGTGTAGATACAGATGGAGAGAGATAGTCAGTCAAAGAGTGCAGTAGTGCATTCTCACTCTAATGCAGTAATCAGTCCTCCTCCCAAAGCTCTGTCGCCACACACAGATCAGCCATCAACCTGCTTCCTAGAGTACAACCCACCTCATTCCACTCCGTGAAGCCACTTAGGCCAGCTGCTCAGGAGGCTCCCTGTCCATGCCTTTGATTCAACACCTTACAGTTTTTCCCCCCTCATGCCACAGTGCATCAATGTCACCATATCCTATTATTCTGTATAAGAAAGCCAGCCAGACTGTGTGTTGTCTATTTGTCTGCCCTAGCTATCACTGGGCAGGAGTGGCAGACACTGTGTTACAGACGGGGGAGCTTAAACCACTGTTGTGTCGGCACAGCACAGAGGCAGGAAATCGAAAATGAGAGGTGAAATTGAAAGTGGACTCATTCTCTCGCTGCTTTCCACAGCACATTCCCCAGTCACCCTGATAATAAGGCTGCCTGTCAACCAAGTAAAGCTATCCTGGAATAATCTCTGAGTAAGGGAAAATGCTTTAGTTTACTGTACACAAAGCAGAATGCACAAAGCCAAACTAGAGGGATACTGAATTGGGTAATTAAAATGGACTGATGGTGGCAGACAATGCTGTGTTGCTGAATGCTGCCGTGAAAAAAAAAACAGTTTATTGCACTTACTTTCACACAGGAAAGGTGCAGGAAATAAACGAGAGGTTTGCTTCTAACAGCTTTGAAATAGAGAGTGAGAACTTTGTGCACTTACAGTGTTCTTCTGGCAAATAATATCCTGCAAAAGAAAAAGAGAAATGTCAATACTGTATTGTGGTGAGAAAGTGAGTTTGCAAAGGTGATGTAGAAAATCATTGAAGCATTACACTGGTCACGGTTCATTGACTAGAGCCATCTTTCCATCATAAATGGACTCCTGCTATAAATGGACACCTGTAGTTGTAAACAGAACCAGTAGAAATGCTGATACAGTCTCGCTAGCACTTATTTTTGCAGTGTCATACTGTAGGCTAGTTTAAGTGTCAGCAAACAACCATGGAAATGTTATATGTGGGAAAAGGCACTTTAATTAAAAAGAGGTTGAACCTCAGGCTCTTAAGGAGCTATTCTAAACATTCTATAAAAGGTTAACAGTCATTGTTACTCTTAACCTTCAATAAAGGAGGTTGATAGCGATCTGGTAAAACCACTACAGAAAGGCGTTTTTTGTTTTTTTTTTACAGCAGGGAGTCGAAGTGTAGGCAGGTGGAGATGGAGGGCAGTTCATCAAGATTACAGACATAATATTTATTTTAAAAGGTACACTTTGCTTATTTGATTACCTATTCTTTGAAGAGGTTATTCTTTGAGGATTTTACAACAATTTCAAAATATTGCAATGCTTTTTTTTATGGCAATGGCAACGTCAGAGCAGAGCATTGCAGGTTATACGAGTGTGTGTGGTGTGTCTAGATTTCTGCACTGCCTCCAGAAAGTATTCATAATGCTTGACTTATTCCACATTTTGTTGTGTTACAGCCTGGATTCAAAATGGATTTTTTTTTAATGTTGTAAATTTAGTGAAAGTGAAATACAGAAATATCAAATTTACATAAATATTCACACCCCTGAGTCAATACATGTTAGAATCAGCAATTACAGCAGTGAGTCTTTCTGGGTAAGTCTCTGAGAGCTTTGTACACCTGGATTATGCAATATTTCCACATTATTCTTTAGAAAATTCTTCAAGATCTATCAAATTGGTTGTTGATCATTACTAGACAGCCATTTTCAAGTCTTGCCATTGATTTTCAAGCTGATTTTAGTCAAAACTGTAACTAGGCCACTCAGGAACATTCAAGGTCGTCTTGGTAAGCAACTCCAGTGTATATATGACCTTGTGTTTTAGGTCATTGTCCTGCTGAAAGGTGAATTTGTCTCCCAGTGTCTGTTGGAAAGCAGACTGAACCAGGTTTTCCTCTAGGATGTGCTTAGCTCTATTCTGCTTATTTTTTATCCTATGCTTGAACATATGAATAGTGGTACTTGTGAATAATATGAATAATGATGTGTTGTGTTTGTTTTGCAGTTTTACTTTAGTGCCTTATTGCAAACAGGATGCATGTTTTGGAATATGTTTTATTCTCTACAGGCTTCTTTCTTTTCATTCTGTCATTTAGTTTAGTATTGTGGAGTAACTACAATGTTGTTGATCCATCCAAATTTTTCTCCCATCACAGCCATTAGACTCTGTAACCGTTTTAAAGTCACCATTGGTCTCATGGTGATTAATTAGGCCCTAATCTATGGATTTAACATGACTGGGAATACAGATATGCATCTTTTGGTGTAATGTCTGCTTCCAACTCACACTCTCATAAACGTAGATCCCCTGAACGCAGCTCACTTTCCAGCCCACACTCACACACATAGATCCCCTGAACGCAGCTCACTCTCCAGATCCCAATCACCTGAATTCTAATCACCTGTTCACACACCTGTATGTCATTTACACACACTATTTAGTTCAGTTCTTTGCACTGCATCTTTGTTTTTTTTTTACACACACCACACTTCTCTTTGGATCTCTGTTTTTCCCAGCATTTACTCCTCCTGTGTATGATAGTTTTTCCCGGCCTCACTAACGACGCCTTTTGGCTATTCCCTGCAGGGCACTTTAGCCTATCGGATTTCCTGTTATTCACCTATTTCCTGATCTCCCGGACGACATTACTAGACTTTTCCCTGCCTGTACTGTCGCCCTTTGGACCCCATGTGTATGACCTTCTGCCTGCCCCTGGACCCAGCTACCAGCCTCCTCCTGTAGTCCTTTACACTAAACACCTGCTGCGCCCTGCGCTTGAAACCAGCTCTCTGTCTCCCTCGTGTTCATTTCAGTTGGTCAAAGATACCTTAAAAAATTTAGGGACGTGGATCAGAAAACCAGTCAGTATCTGGTGTGACCACCATTTGCCTCATGCTGTGCGACACATCTCTTTCGCATAGAGTTGATCAGGCTGTTGGTTGTGGCCTGTGGAATGTTGTCCTACTCCTCTTCAATTGCTGTGCGTAGTTGCTGGATATTGGCAGAATTGGAACACGCTGTCGTACACATTGATCCAGAGCATCCCAAACATGCTCAATGGGTGACCTGTCTGGTGAGTATGCAGGCCATGGAAGAACTGGGACATTTTCAGCTACCAGGAATTGTGCATAGATCCTTGCGACATGCGGCCATGCATTATTATGCTAAAACATGAGGTGATGGCGGCGGATGAATGCAACGACAATGTGCCTCAGGATCTCGTCACTGTATCTCTGTGCATTCAAATTGCCAATGATAAAATGCAATTGTGTTTGATGTCCGTAGCTTATGCGTGCCCATACCATAACACCACCGCCACTATGGGGCACTCTGTTCACAACGTTGACATCAGAAAACCTCTTTTTGTGCGCATGGAAAATGTCTGGGATCTTTTATTTCAGGTCATTAAACAGGGGACAAACACTTTAAATGTTGTGTTCAAATTGTTGTTCAGTGTACTAGTGTAGGCTCCTCAGAGGATGAAGGGGAGGACCACCCTTCTCAATGAATTTCATAAAAATAGTGAAACATTTCAAATGTTATCATCCTTTTTAGATAAAATTAAACATAATATATTCACCTCACCAAATAATTGATTAAAACACACGGTTTTGCAATAAAGGTCTACAGTTGTCTCAACAGCCCTGTAGGGTAGCACCATGGTGTAGCCGGAGGACAGCTAGCTTCTGTCCTCCTCTGGGTACATTGACTTCAATACAACATCTAGGAGGCTCATGGTTCTCACCGCCTTCCATTGACTTACACATTAATTATGACAACTTCCGGAGGACATCCTCCAACCTATCAAAGAATCAGAGCTGCTCTTGCAGCATGAACTGACATGTTGTCCACCCAATCAAAGAATCAGCGAATGAATGTTTATATGTGGCGAGTGATCAGGGGTGTATTCATTCCGCCGATTCTGTTGAAAAACATTTCTTCAAAACGGAAGCAACAGAATGCAACGGGGATAAACATATCTGAATTTCTCCTATAGAAACTCTTGTATTCAACTGTTGGACTAATGATTACACCCTAGATAAGCTAGTTGCAGGCAAGACTGTGCAAGGCGGTATTGAATGTGTCATTGTCTTTCCATCCCCTCAAATTTTCCCCTCGACCTGTGTGCACCTACGTTGTAAACTTTAATTCATAGGCTAGGTTGTAGCAACCTCATGATAGGTATAGGGAAAATTTGAGTATCATTTAGTATTCTAAACCTATCGATGTTACATTGAATGACAGTCATCCAATTTGGTGTAATAGAAATTAGGCCATTCTCCAAAATATAATGATCGTCCTTCCTCATCTTAAACTGTACCGACCGCCACTGTACCAATAGGTGCCCTTCTTTGCAAGACATTGGAAAACCTCCCTGGTCTTTGTGGTTGAATCTGTGTTTGAAATTCACTGCTTGACTGAGGGACCTTACAATTATCTGTATATGTGGGGTACAGAGATAGTCATTCAAAAATAATATTAAACACTATTATTGTACACAGGGTGAGTCCATGCAACTTTTTATGTGACATATTAAGCACATTTCTACTCCTGAACATATTTAGGCTTGCCATAACAAGTGGGTTGAATGCTTATTTACTTTTCATTTTGTATTAATTTCTAAAAACATCATTCCACTTTGACATTATGGGGTATTTTGTGTAGGCCAGAGACACAACATCTCAATCGAATCTATTTTAAATTCAGGCTGTATCACAACAAAATGTGGAAAAAGTCAAGGGGTGTGAATACTTTCTGAAGGCACTGTATGCACAGGAAACCATAGTATCCCCTCCCCCACTCTCTAATTTGCATGCCTGTGTGTTGTTGGTGGTGGGCTTTGTTAGGGGATTCCATTGCAGCTGCAAGGGCTCTCTCACTTTGCAAACCAGTTTAGGCTAATGTTTATTCAACTGTACATCACCTGAGGACTCCAGCCCAAGGGCACAGACAACACCAAAATAGATACACATGCAAACCTCTTCTGCAAATGCAAGGAAATGAGTCAGTCTATCAATGACATTTCCCTGTCTACGAAATGCTCTTTTACAAGACTAGATGGCTAAATGGATATAAAGGGGTAAAATATTAAACCAAATTGTGTGTGTCGATTGTTTTTCCTCTGTCAGATGCTACTTTACATAGGCCTAATGTCTCCTTTCCTTTTCATGAAACACACCATTTCCTGTCTAGGTGTAAATGCATCTCCCTTCAAACAAATAACTAATGTGTTGAACTGGCACTACAACAGCAATGACAGCTATTACAGGTTCCCCATACACTCAGATTCTAAATATAGACCTTTGTCATTAACCTGATGAACCGTATTACATTACATCCATTGTGGAAACATTAAGTTGATTAAAGTATGGACAAAGTGATGAGGAAAAAAGGCTGACAGGCTGCAGATACGTTTATGTAAGGCATGTGTGCATGCGTGAGTGTGTGTGAGTGTGTGCGAGAGTGCGCGTGAACCACACAGCTTACCTGCAGGGACTGAAGCGAGTCAGAGTTGGTGTCACAGTACAGGATGATGTTGTTGGCCATGCTGAAGCTCTCCCTCACACCCAGGTGGTAGAACAGGGAGGGCTGGCGGAAAGCGTCCGTCATCTCCACCACAGCTATGTCTGTGAGGGACAGAGATAGCCTGTTAGTGGGCTTAACACTGAACAACTGTACCTAGGTCTATAGTATAACATATGTTATGCCTATAACGTATTATAGCCTACTATATAGTTTCTTCACATTTACCAATTTGTTTAAGTGTCAAATGAAATAAGATGAGATTGATGCTTCCTGATGGGACAATAATACCTGTACAGTTGTTTTGGAGTAGGATCTTCAATTTGCCCAAATTGTCATTTTTGGACCAGACTGTGACATCACAAAATCTTCCAAAAGAAAAGGCCAAAATAACATTGACTGGTATTAAGTATGGGGTGTGGTTTTTACAGAAGTCCCTCTGGTACCACTGACTGATAACAGCAGAAATAAAACTGGGCTAAAACAGTGCTTCAGTGTTTTGTAATGACAGTGTTCTCCAGAAAGATAACATTTAACAGACCCACTCCACCTTTTCATGTGCTTCCAAGTTTCCCCTTCCATGTCAACATACACATTACATAGAGCTTGTGATCCCTTCCAATGGAGCGCCCTTTCACTGTAATACCTGGGTTCCAGTCCACTCCAGACCCAACGCTAGTCTCACTCACTGAGAACCAAACATCCACACAAGACAGCCAATGCCAAAAGGATCATCAAAGCAAATAGGCAATCTATTTTAATGTGGTGTGTCTGCTGCTGTGTAGTGACGCAAAGAAAGGTCCCAGCGGGGACAGCCTGGCTTGAAATGGGTGGGATAGGCTATGTACAGCGCTCTCCTTGGAAATCTTATATAAGATTAGGTTTGAGCCAAGGCAAATATTAGCTTACATTAATTATGATTTAGGAACATGTAGACATATGGAAAACGTGGTAGACACCAGTGGCGGTCGGTGACGTTTAAGATGAGGGAGGATGATTTTTTTTAATGAGCATGGCCTTATTTCTATTGCAGCATATTGAATGACTATATTCTATTCACCCAGCTCTATGTGATATCGACATGATACTCACATTTTCCCTATACCCATCATGAGGCTGCTAAAACCTAGCCTATGAATAAAAGTTTACAACGGATGTGCAGAGGTTGAGAGAAGTATTAGAGTAATCAGGGTGACAGACAGTGACACATTCAATAACGCCTTGCACAATCTTGCCTGCATCTAGGCTACCTGGGGCGGCAGTAGCCTAGCGGTTAGAGTGTTGGGCCTGTAACCAAAAGGTTGCTAGATCAAATCCCTGAGCTGACAAGGTAAAAATCTGTTGTTCTGCCCCTGAACAAAGAAAGCAGGGTCGTCATTGTATTTGTTCCTAACTGACTTGCCTAGTTAAATAAAGGTTAAAAAAAAAATATATATATAGGGTGTAATCATTAGTCCAACAGTTGCAAATGAGAGTTTCTATTGGACAAATTCAGGTATGTGTATCCCCGTTTGCTTCTGTTTAAGAAACGTTTTTCAACAAAATTGCCAGAATAAACACACCACACCCCTGATCACATGCAAACACAGTTCACTTACATAGCAGCCACATACAAACAGCATGATCGTTTTGCTCGTGGTGGAATGCTTGTAAACTTCAGTGCAAAACACCTCAGCTATCTGTGACCAGGCAAAAACATCTTTCCAAGCCAAAATCTTCATTTCATAACCGCTAACCGCTACACACAGCTTACATCGTTGTCATTATATTAGCTAACGTCATAGCTAGTCAACATAGCTACTAGAACTAACGAGTTAGTAAACCCGCTACAATCATGCAGTACACTGTACAGTCAGCAAGCAGTTTAGCAGTTACACCGACGGGCCCCGGTGGCAAAAATTCCAAGTTGTCAAGAGTTCCAGTGTTGGATAGCCATGGCCAGCTAGCTAACATAGCATCCCTATCTAGCTGCATTCGCTAGATAAGTGAAAGTGGGAGAAAAATACTACGAAATATAGCTCTCTCTCTCTCTCTCTTGCTTCTCCTTAATTTTTTAAAGAATTATTGTCTATTGTCTTTCTCTCTCTTTGAGTCAACTACTCACCACATTTTATGCACTGCAGTTCTAGCTAGTAGCTTATGCTTTCAGTACTAGATTCATTCTCGGATCCTTTGATTGGGTGGACAACATGTCAGTTCATGCTGCAAGAGCTCCGATAGGTTGGAGGATGTCCTCCGGAAGTTGTCATAATTACTGTGTAAGTCTATGGAAGTGGAGGAGGACCATGAGTAACCTAGGTTTTGTATTGAAGTCAATGTACCCAGATGAGGACGGAAACTAGCTGTCCTCCGGCTACATCATGGTGCTACCCTACAGAGTGCTGTTGAAGCTACTGTAGACCTTCATTGCAAAACAGTGTTTTTTAATCAATTATTTGGAATTATGAAAATTCACTAAGGAGGATGGTCCTCCCCTCAATGTAAATTGTCTGGGTGGCCATTTGATTAATTGTTCAGCAGTCTTATGTCTTGGGGGTAGAAGCTGTTAAGGAGCCTTTTAGACCTAGACTTGGCGCTCCGGTACAGCTTGTTGTGCGGTAGCAGAGAGAACAATCTATGACTTGGGTGACTTGAGTCTTTGACCATTTTTTGGGCCTTCCTCTAACACCGCCTAGTATATAGGTCCTGGATGGCAGGAAGCTTGGCCCCAGTGATGTACTGGGCTGTACACAGTACCCTTTGTGGTGCCTTACGGTTGGATGCCGAGCAGTTGCCATACCAGGCGGTGATGCAACTGGTCAGGATGCTCTCGATGGTGGAGCTGTATAAATTTGAGGATCTGGACACCCATGCCAAATCTTTTCAGTCTCCTGAGGGGGAAAAGGTGTTGTCGTGCCCTTTTCACGACTGTCTTGGTGTGTTTGGACCATGATAGTTTGTTGGTGATGTGGTCACCAAGGAACTTGAAACTCTCGACCCGCTCCACTACAGCCCCATCGGTGATCAGGCCTACCACTGTTGTGTCGTCAGCAAACTTAATGATGGTGTTGGAATCGTGCTTGGCCATGCAGTTGTGGGTGAACAGGGATTACAGGAGGGGACTAAGCACGCACCCATGAGGGGCCCCAGTGTTGAGGATCAGCGTGGCAGATGTGTTGTTACCTACCCTTACCAACTGGGGGTGGCCCGTCAGGAAGTCCAGTATCCAGTTGCAGAGGGAGGTGTTTAGTCCCAGGGTCCTTAGCTTAGTGATGAGCTTTGTGGGCACTATGGTGTTGAAAGCTGAGCTGTAGTCAATGAGCATTCTCACATGTGTAATATATTTCTGTATTTCCGTCTTTTCTTCACGCAAATGACAGGGATTTGGGCCTGGTCTTGGAGAAGCAGTATATCCTTCGGGCAGTGTGGAGTGCGATTGAGAATGCGTCATCTCTGGATCTGTTTGGGCGGTGTGCAAATTGGAGTGGGTCTAGGGTTTCTGGGATGATGGTGTCGATGTGAGCTATGACCATCCTTTCAAAGCACTTCATGACTTCCGACGTGAGTGCTACTGGGCAGTAGTCATTTAGGCAGGTTACCTTCACTTTCTTGTGCACTGGGACTATGATGGTCTGCTTGAAAAATGTTGGTATTACAGACTCAGACAGGGAGAGGTTGAAAATGTCAGTGAAGACACTTGCCAGTTGGTCAGCGCATGCTCGGAGTACACATCCTGGTAATCCATCTGGCCCTGCGGCCTTGTGAATGTTGACCTGTTTAAAGGTCTTACTCAAATCGTCTACAGAGAGCATGATCACACAGTCGTCCGGAACAGCTGATGCTCTCATGCATGTTTCAGTGTTACTTGTCTCGAAGCGAGCATAGAAGTAATTTAGCTCATCTGGTAGGCTCATGTCACTGGGCAGCTCGCGGCTGTGGTTTTCTTTGTAGTCTGTAATAGTTTGCAAGCCCTGCCACATCTGACGAGCGTCGGAGCCGGTGTAGTACGATTCGATCTTATTCCTGTATTGACGCTTTGCCTGTTTGATGGTTTATCGGAGGGCATAGAGGGATTTCTTATAAGCTTCCAGTTAGAGTCCCGCACCTTGAAAGTGGCAGCTCTACCCTTTAGCTGAGTGCGGATCTTGCCTGTAATCAATGGCTTCTGGTTGGGGTATGTACGTACAGTCACTGTGGGGACGACATCATCGATGCACTTATTGATGAAGCCAGTGACTGATGTGGTGTACTCCTCAATGCCATCAGAAGAATCCCGGAACATATTCCAGTCTGTGCTAGCAAAACAGTCCTGTAGCTTGGCATCGGCTTCAGCTGATTATTGACCGAGTCACTGGTGCTTCCTGCTTTAGTGTGCTCCGTTCACATGCCATTATGTTCCCCTGGCGTCAAGTAAAAACTGACTTGAAGAGGGAACTATCAGTGCACCATGATGTCATAAATCAGTCAAGAAAAAGTAAATGGGACTAATATTCAATTCACACAGCAACAAGTGTTGCTAGCTGCTTCTAGAAAGTAATTCAAGCACTCAGATGTGTAATGTTATTTTCAGATCAGGTTTATTTGCCCAAGAAACCAAACCACTTAAATAGGTTTAAGTGCCCAAATTAAGTTCAGTATTGTTCTGCTAAAACAACCCAGGGAACAAGACACTATATTGGTGTATATGTTGAGAGTGCCGTGCCTGCTTCTATAAATAAACTCTCATAGGAAAGCATGCAGGGTACTTTCACAATGGTTATTCAGCAGTTTGGAAACCCTGCCCAAAAATAAGAAATACTACTTTATTTTTTAGAAATGAGTGCAATATGGAGGAAGGAGACAAGCCCCCAGCCCCGACAGGAAATGTGAGTAATCTGGCAGAAAGAATCCTCGGCTTTTGATACTTTAGTTTCTGTTCACACTAGCATATTTCAGAGATTGAGTACCATGGCCCAGGGGGAAAGTGCAAGAACAGAATTTGAATTGATCCCATCCAGGTTGACACACAGGGAGCTGCCTGCTTCCTACAGTGCCAGTTGCCTCAACTAGCCTCACACTTCCTGTTTGGCCTCTTGTTAAAAATAAAAAATAAATAAGGAACTTGTTTTCTAACAAGATAACTTGATTTTAACAAGAGGGATTTGTTTTCTGTCAAATGAATGATCTTAATTCCATTTACCTTATATTACACAAATATCATCTGGCAACAGCACCAAGAACAGATCACCTGGCAACAGCACCAAGAAGACACATTTGAGAAGTCATGCAATAACTGTGATGGTCATGGAATTTTGGGTTTTGGTTATTTGTTAGGCAAATATCCACGGTCAAAGTAATAACTGTTCAAATAGCTCAATTAAGGTGTGCAATTTTCTCCTCTCATCTCTGCTTGCAGTGTGCAGCTGTTGCACACATACACTGAGTTGACTTAACATTAAGAACACCTTTCCATGACAGACTGACCAGGTGAATCCAGGTGAAAGCTATGATCCCTTATTGATGTCACTTATTAAATCCACTTCAATCCGTGTGGATGATGGTGAGGAGACAGGTTAAAGACGGATTTCTAAGCCTTGCGACAATTGAAACATGAATTGTGCATGTGTGCCATTCACAGAGTGAATGGGCAAAGCAAAAGATTTAAGTGCCTTTGAACAGGGTATGGTAGTAGGTGCCAGGCGCACATGTTTTTGTCAAGAATTGCAACGCTGCTGGGTTTTTCACACTCAACATTTTCCGTGTGTATCAAGAATGGTCCACCACCCAAAGGACATTGAGCCAACTTGACACAACTGTAGGAAGCATTGGAGTCATCATGGGCCAGCATCACTGTGGAACGCTTACGACACCTTGTAGAGCGCTTACGACACCTTGTAGAGCATGCCCCGATGAATTGAGGCAGTTCTGAGGGCAAAAGGGGGGGGGGCTCAATATTAGGAAGGTGTTCTTAATGATTTGTCCACTCAGTGTATTTTACGTTTGCTAGCCTAGCATGGATTTCAACTTCAGTTTTCATCACTTTGTCTCAGATTCACATTCACTTGTAAATGTCCACACTCACCAAGAATGAGATTTGGTAGTTAATTTCAACAGAAATGGTGGCCTTTAGCATCGTTCTTGCATCTTTACAAACCGGACAAAACATATAGCCAGAGCACTATGCATAAGGTAGTACAGACACAGATCATGTTACAGCATCAAAGGGAGCGCATTTAAGGAGAGAGCACATTTTTAAGGAGAGAGCGCACATTGGAGGAAGGAGACAGAGACAATTTGACGGATTAAGGTAGAAAAACAATTGGTTATAATAATCATTAATTTACCCTACTGCTATTTGGTATATTGGATATATTTACTTAAAAATACAATAAAATGTATGTATTAGAAAGGTTATGACTGTTATTTACTGACTGCCTAATCATGCTAATATTAATCTGAATCAATCTCAAACAATGCCAATGTCTACAGCCAAAAACTGCTTCCCTTGCCCTACTGCCAACTTATGCTGGCACACCTGACACCACATACCCAAACTGCTGATAAAACCTGACTGAGTACTTTGATCAACCAACACTCTACACCACTCCATTTTTCCAATAAAGACTGGATTCCCTGGACAGTAGTGCGGCTGGTGATATAATTTCTCCTGACCTGATGCTCTGTAGTCCAAATGGACCGCCACCATACACACGAGCATGGATAAACAACTTAGTTGACAACCAATGGGAGCAGAGAACGACAGCCGCCAGCCAGCCTTCAGGTCAGACCAGAGTGCATGTGGGATCTTGTGCAGGAATCCTCTGGCTGTCAAAACAATGCTGAATGTGGTATGTGTAAGGCTATACGGGAATGTAGAATGACTGATAACCTTTGAAACCAATACTCTATAGGTGCTTCTCCAAAATAGCATGAGCTCTTATTCAATGACACCAACTTGATTTTACATTCAATATTATGTTTAATTTAATACAAAAGCCACTTGGTATCATATGAGATTAAAGAATGTTGTTTGGGGACTGTTGTTCCCTCCAGAAGAGATGTACTGTATCACAACAACAGTTCACTTTCCTTTATGAAAGCCTCCCTCCAGGAATATGATGCTGCAGTTCAGTACTTCCTTTTGGGATGAACTGAAATGAGTAGGGGACGGGTGAGGGTGAAACATCAGACTTTCTTGTCTAGAGATTTACATGGTAGGATTTGGGATGTAATAGATACAGACTCTCAAAATGGCAAACAGACCAACTAAACTGAATGGAACACACACTGGGCCCCTGCTGTGAGGTACAGAAACACATTTAGTCAGTCAGTCAATGGTTCAGATCAGCTCAAAGTGGAGCGACTTTAGTTGGGTGATAAACAATGACTTATGTCAAGGTAATACTGTTCTCAGAATCATTTTTAACATGACTAATACCTCTTCCCAGCACAGTTACAGGTGGCAGTCAGTGCAAGAGTGTTGTCCTCTGGTCACCAACATAGAGTAAAAAAGCCTTAAAACCTTTACACCTTTTTAACAGTAGCCTACACCACCGGCTCACCTCATGTGGCTTGAACATGTGGTTTGACCTTTATCTATTGATGGGATTGATTTATTTAACCTTTATTTTGACAGGGAAGTCATACTGAGACCAGGGTGTATTTTACAGATGAGCCCTGCAGAAATACATTAAACACATACAGTGCATTGGGAAAGTATTCAGACCCCTTCCTTTTTTCCACATTTTGTTACGTTACAGCTTTAAACTAAAATTGATCAAAATAAGCTCAGGTGCATCTTGTTTCATTGATCATCCTTGACATGTTTCTATAACTTTTTAAAAATTTCAGCTTAATATTGCGGAAAGAATGTTGCTTCCATCAATGTAATTGTCTGCATCATTTCCAATCCCCCATATATTTTTGGGGGTAAATATATATATCCATATACATACACGCATGCATACATATACACATATATACATACCTATATAGACATACATACTTTTTAAAGAATATACCTTTATTATTCTCCGCAAACTCGACCACCCTTCCCCCAATTGGAGTAAACCAATAAACACTTAGGCTTTTACCTTCAGTTTATATATCTTATACACATTTTACAGACACAATCTATTTTACAATAGTTATATTTTGTTTGTTTTTAGTCCTTCCTCTATTTCTGATGTCCATCCAGTTTGATTTCTTTTTGTAATGGTGCTATTTCACAAAAGTTCTGAACCTATATACATTTTACAGACCCCGTATGTTTTACATTGGTTATCTTGTTATTAGTCCCACCCTTCAGCTCCATTCAACCCCTCCCATCTATCTCTCAACATCATCCATTTCGGATTTCTATTTGCCATATATTTTTCAACTGTGCAGTGATGCTTCACAAAAGTAGTGAACCTTTCTATTCTCATAGCTTCTACAGATTGTAAATTAAAAATAAACATTTTTGCTAAAATTATTATATTATTGATTGATTGATTATGGCTTTTCCAAACACCCAGTATTGCTATCTGCGTTAGTTCTAGGCAAATGTTGCAATTCTTCAGCCATTCCTGGACCTGTGACCAAAAATGGACAATACCAAAATAAATCAAATTAAGCTCAGGTGCATCTTGTTTCATTGATCATCCTTGAGATGTTTCTATAACTTGATTGGAGTCCACCAGTGGTAAATTAAACTGATATACACTATCATTCAAAAAAAATTGGGGTCACTTAGAAATGTCCTTGTTTTTGAAAGAAAAGCAAATTTTTTGTCCATTGAAATAACATAGAATTGATCTGAAATACAGTGTAGACATTGTTAATGTTGTAAATGAGTATTGTAGCTGGAAACAGCAGTTTTTTTATGGAATATCTACATAGCCGTACAGAGGCCCATTATCAGCAACCATCACTCCTGTGTTCCAATGACACGTTGTGTTAGCTAATCCAAGTTTATAATTTTAAAAGGCAAATTGATCATTAGAAAACCCTTTTGTAGTTATGTTAGCACAACTGAAAACTGTTGTTCTGATTAAAGAAGCAATAAAAGTGGCCTTCTTTAGACTAGTTGAGTATCTGGAGCATCATCATTTGTGGGTTCGATTACAGGCTCAAAATGGCCAGAAACAGAGATCTTTCTTCTGAAACTCATCAGTCTATTCTTGTTCTGAGAAATTATGGCAATTCCATGCGAGAAATTGCCAAGAAACTGAAGATCTCGTACAACGCTGTGTACTACTCCCTTCACAGAACAGCGCAAACTGGCTCTAACCAGAATTGAAAGAGGAGTGGGAGGCCCCAGTGCACAACTGAGCAAGAGGACAAGTACGTTAGATGTCTAGTTTGAGAAACAGATGCCTCACAAGTCCTCAACTGGCAGCTTCATTAAATAGTACCCACAAAACACCAGTCTCAACGTCAACAGTGAAGAGGCGACTCCGGGATGCTGGCCTTCTAGGCAGAGTTGCAAAGAACCCATAATGACATCTAATTTCTGGGTTAAGTCAATAGCCACTGCTGCGTTTACTCAGCGAGGTTACAACATGTGAATATCAAACATGGATCAGAACAGCTATTTGATATACTGTGAACATGTGTTTCCACTTGCACATTCCTGATGCACGTATTTACATGTTCTGTGAATGCTCCTTTCTTATGTCATTCATAATGTGGGAATTCATTGCAGTTCAGCTTTTCCAAAAAAGGAGTGAAGTGGTCAGGCATCTAGTTCATTGTATACAAAAGCTTTTTTTCTCTCTCTTTCCTTGTGATTCCATTCCTAAAATGTCCTGTTGTAGGAACATGATAAAGACGTTGGCAATCTTTAGGGAGCTTCTGTCATTTCAACGAAGCTTGTGTACATTTTGAACAGATACAAAAAGGGTTTCTGGGAACCACTTCCCACCTCCCATGAGAAGTATACAGAAAATTCCACAGAGGCCCTGTGGAAAATAGCCAAACCAAAAAAAGGGAACATATTGAGTTCTGTTTACACAACCAATAATGTTATGTTATGACAACCAACAACGGGTAAGCTGTGATGTCAGCTAAGTCTATACAACACAGGTGTTTTATAATTTCTTCACCTAGAAAATGTCCTATTGTATTATGGAGTATACAAAACACCTGCTCTTTCCATGACAGACTGTGAAAGCTATGATCCCTTATTGATTTCACTTGTTAAATCCACTTCAATCAGTGTAGCTGAAGGGGAGGACACAGGTTAAAGAATGATTTCTAAGCCTCGAGACATGGATTGTGCATGTGTGCCATTCAGAGGGTGAATGGGTAAGACAAAATATTTAAGTGCCTTTGAAGGGGGTATGGTAGTAGGTGCCAAGCACACTGGTTTGTGTCAAGAACTGCAATGCTGCTAGGTTTTTCACACTCAACAGTTTCCTGTGTGTATCAAGAATGGTCCATCACTAGGGCTGTTACGCTTCACCGGCGGTCACGAGTCATGACGGCAGTCAAATTCCACGTGACCGTTTAGTCATGGTAATTAGGTTTCTCCAAGCTCTGATGCTGCTGATGGTCATTAGTAGCCTACCAAACTTGCTAACTGCCTGGTACTCAGCACTCTATAGTCCCTCTAATCACTCTGACATCAATGCAAAAGTGATCAGAAATCTAATCAAACACTTCATGAGAGCCCAAGAGCTCATGTTGCGCAACATTTCTATAGGTTATGCAATTGCATGAGAAAATAGAGTGATGGCCTCTATTAAAAAGAGGAGGATCCCATCAGCTTTCTATAGGCTAGGCCTACTATATTTATACTGAACAAAAATATAAAAGCAACATGCAACAATTTCAAAGATTTTACTGAGTTACAGTTCATATAAGGAAATCAGTCAATTGAAATAAATGTAATAGGCCCTAATTTATAGATTTCACATGACTGGGCAGGGGTGCAGCAATGGGTGAGCATTGGAGGGCATAGGCCCACCCACTTGGCAGACAGGCCCACCCACTGGGGAGCCAGGCCCAGCCAATATGAATGATCATTCTGTTTAATCAGCTTCTTGATATGCCACACCTATTAGGTGGATGGATTATTTTGGCAAAGGAGAAATACTCACTAACACAGATGTAAACAAATTTGTGCACAACATTTGAGAGAAATAAGCTTTTTTGTGAGTATGGAAAATGTCAGGGATTTTAAAAATGTCAGCTCATGAAACATGGGACCAACACTACATGTTGCGTTTATATTTTTGTTCAGTGTATTTCTCAACTTTCCTAATATTAAGCACATTGCTTCTCTTTACAACAGGAGTATAGCCTACCTGGCTGCCATGAAAATGAACCACGGGAAAAGCATCCTCCATTTGCTATTGATGATGCTATTGCATAGATGACATGTATTTTTTCCCCTGCCCCTGTTTTGAGCTGGTGCATGATATTGGTCCTTTCTAAATCAAATTTCACACATATTATTTAGTATATGTAAAGACAAGATTAAATCAAAAACAGTCTGATGGGTCACAATATTAGCCTATCACTTGTGAATTATATATTATTACTTGTGAATGATGCCCAGCTTGTGTGCAGTAAGGCAAGAAACAGCTAATGACTTTTTTTTGCAACTTTTACAAATCATAGTCGCACACCTCATGTAACCTAGCTCATAGGCTTATATGTTTTCATAAGGTTTGTATCACAACTAAATGGCCAAGAAACTTATTAAAATGAAGCCCATTAATCCACTTTACAATGGGTGTAGAGCATACATTTGCAACACATGAGTTTCAAGTTTGGGGAAGATAATTTTCACCATAAAAACGCACCTTTTATAATAAAAGCATGACAATCATAATCGCATTTGCGGTCAATTTTGAGAATGGTGTTTTCCCACAAATCTTCCCGCTAATGAGAGACATGGGCAATATGGTGGCTAGGAATTGCCAGGGACCTCACGATATGATATTATCATGATACTTAGGTGCCGATACGATACGTATTACGATTCTATATGCATTGCGATTCAATACTGCGATTTTATTGCGATTTGATGTTCCAAACATATTTCTCACTAGGCTGTCTGCTGCAGAGAGACAAAAGAGAGCTTGTTTGATCAGTCAGGTTAATAAAAGTGCTGAAAACATGTTGGCTCACTATTTAAAAAGAAGATGGAGAATAAATGATAGGAGGAAAAATACCGGAGTTTTGACGCAGGCATAGACAACTAGCGCTAGCGAACGCTACCTACAGTTGTAAAAAATATATAGTACCAATCAAAGGTTTGGTCACGCCAAGAGTGTGTAAAGCTGTCATCAAGGCAAAGGGTGGCTACTTTGAAGAATCTCAAATATAAAATATATTTTGATTTGTTTAACACTTTTTTAGTTACTACATGATTCCATTTGTGTTATTTTATAGTTTTAATGTCTTCACTATTATTCTACAATGTAGAAAATAGTAAAATAAAGGAAAACCCTTGAATGAGTAGGTGTGTCCAAACTTTTGACTGGTACTGTATATATATAAATATATGTATGTATATTTTTTACAAATCGATACTTGAAGTCAAATATAGATATAATATCATCCAAAAATAATATTGCAAAATGTAATTATCGATTTCCCCTCCCCCAAACATCACTAATGGGCAAGGGAGGAAATGTACTTTCGTTTGAGTCAAAAGGTTCAGTTCACTTCTGAAGTGTAAGGGGAATTTGAACCTCCACCCAAACTAAGCAAAACGATCCATGACGCTAGGGAGCCTCACTTCTAGGGGCACATAATGGTAAAGGAAAATGTGTGTGGGAAAATGATCCCCCTTCCCCACTTTGTGGAGCAAATGAGACATTCCCCCATTGAGACTCTCTAGTGCCCAATGGATTCCAGGTTGACAAATGGCTAGGCTATAGGCATTGTGAAAAGAAGTAGGCTGGGGAAAGTAGTTCATTTAATACTTCTAAACATTGACATGTAAAACCAGTCACACAATCTATGTGCAGTTTTCTGTGTACTCATGGCAACCACAATAGAAGCCCCATTAGAGACAACTGGTGTGGCATGTGGATTAATGTGCATGGGCCCATTCCCACCCACTGCAATGGTTATAGAACAGTAGTGAACCTGTTCTACTTTGGTGATATATGGTATGTGTTGTAGGCTGGGGTTTGATGGCTGGAGTTTGATTCAGAAGAATAGACAATGACAAAGGTAGATTTGTTTTGGGTCTGATAGTTTGAGGGCAACACATTCAATAGCCCATCACATGCATGCTGCATGTCACCACCACCTCGTACCTGCATTATAGAACTGGTCAAGCACACACGTCTCTCCAAAGTCGATCTTTCCAAAGTGTATGATTTCCAGTTTACTTCCCACGGAGTCGCAAGCGTCTTTCAGGCAATGCAGGGCCATGTTCTCTGCGGTGTGCGGCTGAGTGAGCTCGCTGTTGACGACATATGCCACCGTGACAGCCCTGCTTTTACATTTCACCGTAGACAACAAGCCGCCACTGTCCTTCGGGCAGCTCAGAATATTAGGAATGATGCTTCCGCTGACCACCGAGTCGTGCCAGAATGTCCCAGCCGCGGGAATGGGGACACCGCTCACGCTCTCTTCCCGGGAGCCAGCAGAGTCCCCGCAGGCACCCTCAGGGCCCGAGCCAGGACCAAAGGAGGGAACCGACAATGATATCCCTTCATCTTGACTCATTTTTTCAATGTCTGTTTTGGTTGACAATCACTCTTATGTGTTCTTATGGATCCTCAGTTGCTCGACATCTCCATACATCCAAAGTCAACATTACGCACGTTTCCTCACATACATTCTATGCACAAGGCATGCAAGATATTTCAACACAGGTAAACAGTCTGGTGAAGTGGATCAACCTCCTGTATATTCATGTCTGGTTTCGCATGAAATTGTGCAATCTGCAATAATAAACCAAGATAGTGGGCACTACAACCATTGAAAATCAGTGTTACTGTTAAGTCACGACACATATGCTACTCATATACAGCTAACGATCCTATGGCAAGGAACAGTTACCACTGAATTGTAACATTCTTGTGCGTCTCGAAATCGACTCTTCATAGTTTCCGAAGTTAAGCACGAGCGCAGGTTGCAATGGTTACAAACCCACGGTGAGCTTGTTGGTAGATCCACCGTTCTAGAAAGCAGATCAGGGTTGTGTGCAGCACCGCAATAATTTAGAAATCATGCACGTAGAATAATTCATGCCAACAAGACAATTATATCCAGTCCCCGAACCTGCCCTATTTCCACTATTATCTTCCTTGCAAAAGCTCACGCACACTGGGTGGAGGTTGAGCGTTGTTTACGGGCGGTGTCATGACCATATTTGGAACAGTTGGAGCGTATTCCCCCTTAAAGCCACAGTCGGGCAATTTTTCCAGTAAGAATAAGATTTACAGTAATTTTAACTAATGAATCACTCTCCTTGATTTTGAGGTACATGACTTAAAAACAGGCCTACCCTGATTAGAATACTACAAGTATATTACCTTATCATCCATCAATGTTCTTGTAAACACATTGTAACTTCAAATCATATAAAAAATAATACTGCTGCTCTCATGGAATGTCATTCCTATACATCACAGTAATCAAGTGCTACAGTATTTGATTTGCAAGTGAACATTACACTTGCTCCTAGTGTTATCACTATACCAGAATTTTTACTTCGGTACCGATACCAGGTTTAGTATCACGATACTCGATACCATCACGATACTCAATACCAAAATGATACCAAAACAATACCAAGATAAAAAAATGAATAAATAAAGTGTGTTAGCCAAAGTCACAGAATGGTACTTGATCCAAACATATCTTTTGAGTTCAATATCAGTACATTTAACAATTATTGAATGAATGCATTAAATGAATCAATTATACAATCACACAATCAATTTTACTGTTTATTATTATAATTTTTTTACCAATATAACTACATACCAAAATGATAATAATTTATTTGAATGGTAAATCTCTAGTCTATTGATACATTGGATAAATCAAGATTTAGCCTAGGCCTATTTACAATACAGGTGAATGCATATTCAATAGTTATTGAGTTTGTTTGGGCTGATTTCATGTGGCTACAGATGAAAAACAATATATTTTCCTTACATTTGGGACATATTTTAATGTACTGATCAACAACATTTGCATAGAAGAAGCAATCTCTCATTTTATAAAAGAGTGCGCTGTGTCTTTAAGATCCATGACATCATTCACACACGCACTCAGTTCAGCCTTGAGCAAAGATGATCCATAGAGATAGATAGAGGACTCATCTTTATGTTTGTGCCATTATAGTGTCTGTGACAGCATGGACAGTGCCATTGAGGCTACAACCATAGGAATCCCCACACATTTGATTACTTTCAAAGATATTTATAACTAACCCAAGATAGTTTATCTGTGTCGTTTACAGTGGGAGCAAATGAAGCATGGTGAAATTGATATAATGGCACCGGAGGGGATGGCTGCCATTTTATGGGCTCCTAACCAACTGTGCTATTTTGTTTGCTTTTTCACATTGTTTGTAACAAATTTTGTACATAATGTTGCTGCTACCGTCTCTTATGACCAAAAAGAGCTTCTGGATATCAGAACAGCGATAACCTTTTGAGGATCTGAGGACCCATGCCAAATCTTTTCAGTCTCCTGAGGGGGAATAAGCGTTGTCATGCCCTCTTCATGATTGTCTTGGTGTGTTTTGACCATGACAGATCGTTGGTGATGTGGACACCAAGGAACTTGAAGCTCTCAACCTGCTCCACTACAGCCCCGTTGATGAGAATCTTATATTGTCCCATGAAATTGGCCTAAAGCTTCTTAGTTTACAATTCAGTGATGGGTCCCTTTTGTAGGTATGTGGATCAATTTCCAATTGAGTTGGGCTCTCAATTTACTGTTGAGAGTTAGAATAGTAGCAGTGGGGAACCGTAACAGCCTTCTACACCTTCAGATCAGGCCTAAGGATTTATAAAAGGATTTATTGTTTTTTCTTTAAATAGATGTATGTAGTATTTTCTATAATTAAAATTATATTCTGATTTCATTTCTTCAGTTTGTGTTGGAAAGGGAAGGGTTAACACTGAAGTGAAAAAAACATCAAATCAATATTTTTCTTTGGTGGTGTCTGGGGAGAAAAATCTAGCTAGCTAAATCAGCCATTGGCTAGGCCCTCAGAAGCTAAACGGAAAACATCTCCCATTCAACTGCATTAGGGCATAGTTGTGGAGTGACTGTGAAATCAACCAACCACATTTTTAACTTGCAATGGGTGGGATGGTGTTTAAAATAATGTTTTTTTTAAACTTCCTAACTTCTGCCGTTTCTAAGGCCTACATGCAAAACATGTCACTCCTGAGAGCACAGCTCTAATTAAATTACATTAGGTTACCCACAGAAGCAGGCCAACCTATGCAAAATGCATAAATATGCACCTATTCAATAATATCAATACCTTCTGTATTTGTGCGTTTTCCATAGGTTGTCCTGCTTTTTTATTTTACGTTTATTTAAGTAGGCAAGTCAGCTAAAAACAAATTATTATTTTCAATGACAGCCTAGGAACAGTGGGCTAACTGCCTTGTTCAGGGGAAGAACGACAAATCTTTACCTTGTCAGTTTGGGGATTCAATCTTGCAACCTTTGAGTTACTAGTCCTAGTCCAACGCTCTAATAATACTAGACCCTCATTTGGGCAGACGGGGACCCCTTGTGGTCAGAGTAGCCTACCTGTGTGGTTCCATATTATTTGCCTACCTTCAAGCAAAATATAATTCATAGGGGTCTATATGGGATTTTAAAATAGCTCCCTTGTGAAATGTTTCTACCTTATTTACATTTAGCTTCAAAGAGACCCTTGAGATGTTTTATTACAACTGTTACAACTGTTGGATCTAGGAACACAAGCATTTCACTACACCCACAATAACATCTGCTAAATATGTGTATGTGACCAATACAATTTGATATGATTTGATTTGTTTACTCTGACATCATCACAACTGAGAGACAAAAACTCAAGAACTTAGCATGTCTAAGTGAATACCCCAGGTCATTGAATAGACACTGGGGGGTAGTACAGGCACATTCTAAACCCAGCATCCAGGGACAATGAAGGAAGTGTAAAATGCATGAGCGTTTAGAGAGCTACAAGGGAGAGAATTCTGGAGGGAAAACGTTTACTACAGGTGAAGCACTTTGTTCAAATCATGAGGTACTATTAAAGGGATTTGAATATTTTCGCTTACTTTTGAGTTTACATCTGGCCTGATCCATTTTTTTATCTTCCACATGTGATATCTGATAATCTAACTAGCCTACGGCCTATGTTATCAAAGTTAAAGCCTTCTCAATACCATTGATAAAACATATCACACTATGTTGTTGATATGAATGTCTCACACTTTAGTCACCCCCCAAGAACAACACGAGCCAGTCAAGACTTTTTTTAAAGCAAATAAGTAGATGAAAAGAGCCCTTTGTGGAAAGTCTGAGGGGGATTTACAAGTTTTAGACCCAATGGCTCTTTAATTTCTTCTGGAAAACAACCAAAGACCCTGCTAATCAGTGACAGGAAAAGGATTTGTGTTAATCAGCCAATTACTGTAAATATTTTTGTGGCTTATCTTTTGGTATGAGGTAAGTCCCATTTCCCGATCACCATCATAGGTGTCTGTGTTGTCTTAGATGTTTACACAGGCCCAGTTCAGTGTGATGTGAGTTTTCCCAGTGACGGGACACTGATAGTGAGTGTTAAAGCACAACCTATTGGGCACGCCACGTCATTTCAACGTGGAAATGTGGGTCATTTTTGTTTGAGAGGTTGATCAATGAGTTTTCAACCTTTATTCACCCACTCAAAAAGACAGCCAGAAGTTTGTTGAATTCCCAATGTGTTATCACTATGTTTTCAACCATCTAAAAGCACAACCAAATTCCAATGGAAAAACAATGTCAGATTTTTTGTTTAGTTGTCATCTCAATGCATTTTCAACCATTTAAAAGCACAGCGAAGTTCAAACGGGAATACAATGTCAGATATTTTGTATTTATTAAACAGTTTAATATGTTATCACCATGCTTCATCAAATACCACAACCAAATGACCTGGATTATAGTTCTTGTAGAGATTACATTAAAAGTACATAGTTAAGTGATCAATACTGTTCGAGATTCTGCACAGATATTAATATTGTGAAGATCTCCACAGACCTGCGACCTTTGCGTGCTATTTTGAATATGCACACTTTCTAGGATTACTTAATAAGACTTTTATAGTTACAGTAACCTCAAAATGTGGCCACGGATGAGTTAATCATTTTAAGGTTTAATAAAAACAGTTACATTAGTTTGTAAGATAGCCTTACCTTTAGGCTATTTACTGTATTCCAAAAGTCATATTGAATTGTTTTAGGTTGTCAACGCAACCACATATCAACATTTGAAGGAGATGTATATTTTGGGCCACTGACTTAGTCTGACTTAAAAAAAAAATATATTTTTTATTTAACTAGGAAAGTCAGTTAAGAATAAAATCTTATTTTACAATGACGGCCTACCCCGGCCAAACCCTCCCCTAACCCGGACGCCGCTGGGCCAATTGTGCGCCGCCCTATGGGACTCCTATGAGACTCCCGATCACGGCCGGTTGTGATACAACCTGGGATTGAACCAGGGTTGAACCACGCCTCTAGCACTGAGATGCTGCGCGACTCGGGAGCTAAATTCCAATTTAATTCCAGTTTGTCTACAAATTAATAAATGATATGTTTGATTCACGTCTCCATCTCAACCAAAAATCCTAGTAAAAGAATAGGACTAAATCAAATCAAACTTTAAATGAAGTTTGATTTAATTTAGCCCAATTCTTTAACTTGTATTGTTGGTTGAAATGGAGACGTGAATCCAACATATTCATTATTAAAATGATCAAATTTGACATCAATCAAAGCTTGAAGAGCTAGTCCTATTTGTATTGTATACTTTTAGTTGACTTCGCAAATGCTATATAGGCCTAAATAGCATCATTGATCATATAGGACACAGAGTATGGTAACATTTCATCTACTCTGTTAAACCTGCCCTTTGGAATGACTTCGATAGCAACAGTGAATCTATTTAGTTATTTGGAAATCCAGTAGGAGATGCTGCCCAACCTATTGTTTTTGTTCTGATAGTGGATATAACGTTGAAGATCTGACATTGTTTCAAAGGTACAAATTTAACATATTTCATACAAGGGTTGTCCGTGTTGAAAATTGGTTACCATCATTCTGTGGTTGAAATTTCACAACTTTTTTCAAATCCTATGGATTTTCCTCATAGATTCCACATCACAATATGTTGACAAATTATGTTGAAACAGCATTGATTCAACCAGTTTGTTCCCAGTGGGAAGGATGCCAGTAAGGCTGCGTTTACACAGGCAGACCAATTCTGATCTTTTTCCACAAATTGTTCAAATCAAATCAAATCGATCTATAAAGCCCTTGTTTTCATCAGCAGATGTCACAAAGTGCTTATACAGAAACCCAGCCTAAAACCACAAACAGCAAGCAATGCAGATGTAGAAGCACGGTGGCTAGGAAAAACTCCCTAGAAAGGCAGGAAGAAACCTAGAGAGGAACCAGGCTCTGAGGGGTGGCCCGTCCTCTTCTGGCTGTGTTGGGTGATTATAAGAGTACCTGATCCTTCTTCAAGATCTTCAAACTTTCATACTGTAGATGACCAGCAGGGTCAAATAATTATCACAGTGATTGTAGAGGGTGCAACAGGTCAGCACCTCAGGAGTAAATGTCAGTTGGTTTTTCATAGGTTGAGACAGCAGGTGCAGTAGAGAGAGAGGGAGGGGGGTCGAAAACAGCAGGTCTGGGACAAGGTAGCATGTCCGGTGAACAGGTCAGGGTGCCATAGCCACATGCAAAACAGCAGAAACTGTATCAGTAGCACGGCCAGGTGGACTGGGGATAGCCAGGAGTCATCAGGCCAGGTAGTCCTGAGGCATGGTCCTAGGGTTCAGGTCCTCCCCCTCCGAGAGAGAGATTAGAGGGAGCATACTTAAGTTCCCACAGTACACCAGATAGGACAGACTGACCCTAGCGTCCCGGCACATAGAATATTGCAGCATAGACACTGGAGGCCGAGACAGGGGGGGTCAGGGGACACTGTGGCCCTGTCTGACAATAACCCCAGACAGGGCCAACCAGGCAGGATATAACCCCACCCACTTTGCCAAAGCACAGCCCCGACACCACCAGAGGGATATCAACAGACCACCAAGTTACTACCCTGAGACAAGGTTGAGTATAGCCCACAAAGATCTCCACCACACGAGCCCGAGGGGGCGCAAAACTGGACAATAAGATCATGTCAGTGACTCAGCCCACTCAAGTCGAGTACAGCGAAAAAAGCCTGGCACGACGTGATGCACCCCTCTTAGGGACGGCATGGAAGAGCACCAGTAAGCCAGTGACTCAGCCCCCGCAATAGGGTCAGAGGCAAATAATCCCAGTGGAGAGAGGGGAGCCGGCCAAGCAGAGACAGCAAGGGCAGTGGGTCACTCCAGTGCCTTGCCGTTCACCTTCGCACCGCTGGGCCAGTCTACACTCAATCATAGGACCTACTGAAGAGATGAGTCTTCAATAAAGACTTAATGTCGAGAACGAGTCTGCGTCTCTAACATGGATAGGCAGACCATTCTGTTAAAATTGAGATCTGTAGGAGAAAGCGCTGCCTCCAGCTGTTTGCTTATAAATTCTAGGGACAATAAGGAGGCTTGCGTCTTGTCACCGTAGCGTACGTGTAGTACAGGAGGCTGCTGAGGGGAGGACGGCTCATAATAATGGCTAGAACGGAGTGAATGGCATCAATTACATGGATACCAGTCCACTTCAGCTATTACCACAAGCCCATCCTCCCCAATTAAGGTGCCACCAACCTCCTGTGACGTGTATGTACGGCAGGACCAAATTGGAGAGATACTGTAGGTAGGTGCAAGTCCATGTAATGCTTTGTAGGTTGTAATACCTTGAAATCAGACCTAGCCTTAACAGGAAGCCAGCGTAGAGAGGCTAGCACTGGAGTAATATGATAAATGTTTTTGGTTCTTGTCAAGATTCTAGCAGCAGTATTAGCACTAACTGAAGTTTATTTAGTGCTTCATCCGGGTAGCAGGAGAGTAGAGCATTGCAGTAGTCTAATCTAGAAGTGTCAAAAGCACGGATGAGCTTTTCTGCCAAATGTTTTGAGAAAAATAAATCTGATTTTTGCAAAGTTACAAAGATGTAAATAATGAGTCTTTTGACCAACCAGATCAGCTCTTTTTCCAATAATTGTGCAAAAGAACAGAATTGGTCTGCTTGAGACTGCTCCTTTCCTCAGACACTGCCAGAGTCAGTTTCCTCAGTCTGCTGTCTGGTTAGTGTGTAAACACACGGACAGGGCAGGTAGCCTGCCGCACCCTCCGTGCAGAGAATAGAGAACTTTAGAAAAACGTGTCGGATGTCTGCTTGTGTTGTGGCTAAAAAGTGAGACAGACTACACTTTAGGCTTAGAGACTGGGTGGTCTGACAAAGCATGGACCTGGACCACACACAATCCAATGAGTGGAATTTCAGTGGTCTGACTGCTGTTGTTGAACTGAAAGTGTTAGCACATAACTGCTGTGTAAAAAACATATTAGTGGTTGAAGTCATATGTTCAAGTTTGGGACAACATCGGGGTATGATGAGGGGAGCAGTTCTGTAGGGTAGGCTACCGTTTCAAGCTCAGCTGGAACAACACAGTGAAAGAGTGGAGCAAAGAAAGGAAGGAAGGCATCATGTTTATATAAAAAATATAATATTTTATTCCAAACTACAAAAGTGAAAACATGTAACTTCTTTGTCACACTTCTCAATAAAATAGTACCAAAACTGTCACAGGAACAGTCAAACCCAGCAAATAAGCTATCAATAAACATATTGAAGCAAGAGAAAAAACAAAAAACAAACGTTTTTTAACTTTAAATTAACTTCAACAACTGTACAACAATATGTACAACATTTACAGCATCAATAATATCTAAAAAAGGAATGAATCTACAAATCCTCCAGTCTTTTTTGACAAAATACAGATTCCTTCCTTGCAACCTGTATCAGTCAGTCAAAGTCAAACACCTCTTTTCTCAGTGCTGTGGCAAACCCTCAAAGCATGCACACTACGCTCCTTGTCTGGGAGGACGGCTGTTTTTCAGCATGGGATAAACCATGACCTGTCATTAACACTGCAACAGTTAGGCTCTGCAAACAGTGAACTATACACAAGGGCACATTCAACTAGCACTCTGGTGCTGTAGCACTCTGGTGGGTAAAGGATTTAAGTGTCTCTACTGGGGTTAAAAGTTTTCACCCTTCGTTACTGCAAGTGCTCCGAGGTTGGAAACAACCCAGTTAGTTGGATCCACACCACAGTTTAGGGAGAGGGGAACATGGCATCAGCCAATTTGTGACAACAACATAGGTTGTCACATAGTAGAACAATAGTGCAGTATTTTTCTTGGGGCCGCAGAGCAGCCCCCTTGTCTTTAGGGAAAGTGGCCCTAAACATCCATCAATATACTCATACATATATACATTGAATATACGCATATAGGTTTCTGTCCTTGTACAAAATGCAAAATTAGAAAATTAGAAAATAACAAACGAAAAGAAAAACAAATATTGTGCTGCGAGATGAGATGGATATCTGTTGGATTCAAGTTAAGAGTCATTGGTTGTTTTTGCTCTTTGGTGATGTAATTATTTACGCCATGTCTCCAAGCATCTTCTTGTAGTACATGGACTCGAAGATGTCGTTCTCGCCGGGGCAGTTGTAGTGGCACGCACAGGTCTTGATGAACATCATCTGCTTCTTCATGACCTGGCCGTCGGGGCACTTGAACTCCATGGGCAGGGTGGTGGTTCTGTGGGGGGTGCAGCAACGACCATCGGTGCACACTCCGCAGAACTTGGGGCGGAAGGACTTGGTGGTGGTGCAGCCAGAGATCTCAAACTTCATGGGCTTGGACACTCTTGGTGTGCGGATGCATTTCTTTCCCTTCTGTAAGAGCAAAGCAAATCAAAACACAAACATTAGTGATCACTCCTGCATTCTTGATTAGAGGAAGTGTTTATATTGTAGTGAATGGGTAGGCTAGTTTGGGTAGTGGTTGAAGGATGTCTTTACCCTAATGCTTTGCTCCATGTGGGACTCGCAGGGCCTGACCATACATAGGCGGGACTGTTTCTCCAGGCGGCACTCGCGGTTGTCATTGGTGACTCTGGTAGAGATGCCCAGGCCGCAGGTCTTAGAGCAGGCGCTCCACTCAGTGGTCTGGACCAGGCAGTTCTCCCTCATCATGGAGGGGTCAGGCCCGTAGGTCTCCTCCTCTCTGTAAGCTGCAGGCAGAGAAGGGGAAGTGACATTAGACTCTTTATCTATCCCCACACTCAAAAGCTGACCAGATTACATCACTACAATGTAACTGTATGTCCAAGTGTCTAAGACTGAGACTCACCAGCGAGAACAGAGCCCACAAAGCTGTTTGTGTGTTGGGGGGCATCGCACACCCACTCCTCGCAGCACTTCCCGGGCACTTTGACGCGGTGGGGCATGGGGCAGTCAGGGCTGGGCAGGCGGATGTCCATGCTGCACAGGGGCACACAGCCCACGGCACCGTCCAGGCACGTGCACTGGTATTTACAGCTGCTCTGGAAGGACTCTCCACTCCTGTACATCATCCCTCCGATCACACAGGTGGCGCCACCCTTAGCTGTGGGAGGCGGAGGATAAGAAGAGAACGTCACATCTCCAGTCACACAAACATTAGCAGAGGAAAAAAATTATCTATGAGTCAATGTACTATAACTACAAAGAAGCCTGTTGAGAGAGACTCACCTGTACAGACTCCTATGCGGCGGTTGATGGGGGAGCCAAATTCACAGAAGAGTCCTTTGTGGGGGTCGCACACGTCCCTCTCTGTGCAGAACTCGCCCATCTGTTTGGCACACACCCTGCAGCAGCTGCAGGCATCGGGTACCAGGCTCACACCAGGAGGGCACTGGGGGGCCACATCGGGGCAACTACACTGCCCACTGCACTCCTGAGCCACAGCCTGAGGGGCAAAGAGATAGGAGCTCTGTTAGACCCAGATCAAAATGTCACAACTACTAACATTACAGTACATCAACACCAAGAGCTAGAGCATATAAAGCCTTATATAACTGTCTTAACAATATATCTATTTACATTTCAACTGCTGTAGTAATGGACTAGACATGCTGACACCTCATTGCGGTCTGTCTGGTACATGGTGCATTGACACAGCAATACAGTTCCCATATAACTTGAGTCTCAGTAAAAGTGTCTTACCAGGTAGGAGAGAGTGAGGCAGAAGAAAGAAATCAGTCTCATGTTCATTCCAGCAGACATTTTGCTTTTCTTTGTTTTTCTCTGAGTATCTTAGACACAAATAAGTCTTCAGGTTCTGCAAAAGTCTTCTTTAGTCTCTTGCGAGTAGTCAGGGAGTTTGTCGTCGGATCGAGTAGATCTTGTAAGAAATGTCTTGTTCTGGTTATTTTCTCTGTTGAGTTCTCGTAGTTCTCTTGGTCAAAGCTAGAGTTTAGCTTCAGTAGTATATCTGTTGCTGCTCTTGTTGCTCTCTCTTGGAGGAGGAGTTGTTCTGTGTCTGAAGCTAGGAGCTCTCCCTGCATTTATACACCCAGGGCTGCCGTGACGTGCCAATGGCTGAATGGAGTCCTGGACAAACATGGACATTCTTGGCATTCTTTCCTAGTTTCCTGCCCCCCTCTCTCTAGACCCCCCCCCCCCCCCCATCCCGCATTCCTCCTGTCTGAAATCAAAGTGCTGTCACATATCAAAATAAAAGTGCAGTCTTGGCACTATCCCTCAACTTTCCTTTTTATGTGTAACCGGCGGTTGTGTTCTATCCCGCAGAGACTGTAAACCTCCCCTATTATTGAGAATAGCTGCCTTGCTGTTCTCCTAGCTCATCACACATGGATTCTTCACTAGTGACTACAAATACTTTCAATACCTATTCTTACAGGTGTATTTTATTGTGAAACAATGGGCTGTAGTGTAGTTCACGGCTGGATTTAGTCACTGTTACTAAACGGTACCATTATAAAACCCCTGTACACCTTCAGGGGTGTTTTTTGTTTTAAAGAAAATAAAAGATTTATAACATTTTTTATTTAACCTTTATATATACACTGAGTATACCAAACATTATTAACACCTTCTTAATTTCTCCCCCCCCTCCCCATTGTCCCTCAGAACAGCCTCAATTCATCAGGGCATGGACTATACAAGGTGTCGAAAGCGTTCCACAGGGATGCTGGCCCATGTTGACTCCAATGCTTCCCACAGTTGTGTCAAGTTGTCTGGATGTCCTTTGGGTGTTGGGCCATTCTTGATACACACAGGAAGCTGCTGAGTGTGAAAAACCCAGCAGCGGTGCAGTTCTTGACACCAACCGGTGCGACCTGGCACGTACTATCATACCCCATTCAAAGGTACTTAAATATTTTGTCTTACCCATTCACCCTCTGAATGGCACACATACACAATCCATGTCTCAAATGTCTCAAGGCTTAAAAACCCTTCTTCAACCCGTCTCCTCCCCTTCATCTACACTGATTGAAGTGGATTTAACAAGTGACATCAATAAGGAATCATAGCTTTCACCTGGATTCACCTGGTCAGTCTATGTCATGGAAAGAACAGGTGTCCTTAAGTTTTGTATACTCAGTGTATATTATATTAGATTATGCAATATCCTTCACAAGTCTAATAAATCAGAGGTATTGAGATTTAATCAACCAAGTCCTTAAATGGGGGTTTGTATAAACCCCCATATATAAGACTCTTTCTCAGAAGTTCTAGTCTTTGGTTTCAATCATATACTTTTTTATAGCCATGTGCTTTTACCTCAATAAGAAAGTTTAGCCCATGGACTTTAAAGCAAAGGTGTTTCACATTCCAGGTGTGGGATCCTATTTTGCTCCATCAGGCTCTAGACACTGCACAGACTTGAGGATTGCAGGAAAGCGGCTAGACTCTGGGGTTTGTATATTTTTGATAAAAGGATCACACAAGCCCCAGACTCTCCACCTCAGTCTTATGAAAGGCAGCCCTGCTCCTCACCAGCCACCGAATCGGAAATGAAAAACTCCCAGAGAGAACTTGGAGCTGGAGGAATGCGCGGCTGCGCCAGCCGACATACTATTACTACATGCACACACCGACTGGGAGGAAGCGTGGCCTTATATGGGAATCTTCACGAGCAGCTTGTCTTTCCCTTTTTTCCCCGACGTGCTCTGAGCACACAGTACTGTAGGAGCTCCTCAGGGGCTGTACTGTCTGAAAAAGTTCTCTCTGGACAGTGTGTGGCATGGTAATGTTCCCTGTCTGTCAACACAGATTAATTCGTGGCCAAGCAGAGGCTGCCAGTTCCTTAACCCCGTTGTGTCAAAATAGTAGCAGTTTATCGCGTATTTGACTGTGTGCTCGATTTCCTGAACCAATAACAGTGTGGTGTGGCTTTCCTTTGCAGTATTGGGTGTCTGGATGAACTGAACTCCCCTCCACAGGGCAGTGTTCAATAAACCACTCTGTGTGAGGTAAAACTTAGCTGTATTAGCATCAGATTCCCTGTCTTTGGCTGTTGTCCTGGAGCTCTCCATTAGTGCTCTCTCTCTCCGTCCCCCCCACACCTCTCTCTCTCTCTGTCCCTTTCTCCCCCCACCTCTCTCTCTCTCTCTCTCTCTCTCTGTTCCCCCCTCTAGCTCTCCCCCTCTCCCCTCAGCCAGCGCCTGCTGGTGTACACCTTTTCCCTACGACATTCCTCACTCAATGGCACATAGGTAAATACTTTCAGGTCTGTTAACCTTTAATGTCATGCTCTCTGGTTTTCCATGGTGGCTAAAAGCGGTCTGAAACTCTAGCTTAGGCATGGCAAGTATTCCAAATTCAACATTCCACATTGGGTGCAGACAATAGCACAGCTATTTTCCCCTTTAGTGTCTGTACCCCCTTGAGGACAGGTATAGATAGGTACAGTATGTATATCCCATGGGATCATGACTTAGAGATTCCACTGACCGCGAGTCCAATTTGGAATAAGGGACAGGGTGCTAATGTTGGAGTGACAGGCAGCAGTTAGCTAGGGTCAGAGGTCAAGAGCTGGTGACGTAATGGAAAGGATTCCACATTCAGTGTAAATAAAGTAGCCAGCAGATATGTACTGTGGGATGTGGCAGACCTGACCATGTTACTAATTTTCCAATTTCCTGTACAGAGGAGGGTGTTGTGGTTAAATTGTTCCCATTAGCAAAAAATACAAACAGATATAAACTTTCTGTCAAGGAGTAATTGTCTGCGTAGTGTTCCATTCCAGTTATCTCCATGTCCACTACTAATGTGCGTCCCAAATGGCCTTACTTTTGACCAGATTGCTGCTGGTCCTGGTCAATAGTAGTGCACTATATAGGGAATAGGGCGTCATTTGGGACACAACCCTTTTCTGTTTGAAGTTTATGTAACTGTGTTCAAATTGCAAGTGTTCTATCTGAGGTATTCCATCTACAGTGCCTTCTGAAAGTATTCATACCCCTTGACTTTTTCCACATTTTGTTATGTTACAGCTTTATTCTAAAATTTATGAAAAAAATTCCCCCTCATCAATCTCCACACAATACCCAATAATGACAAAGCAAAAACTGTTTTTAAGAAATTCTTGCAAATGTAAAAAAAACAACTGAAATTTACATGAGTAATCAGACCATTTACTCAGTACTTTGTTGAATCACCTTTGTCAGCGATTACAACATTAAGTATTCTTGTGTATGATGCTACAAGCTTGGTACACCTGTATTTGAGGAGTTTCTCCCATTCTTCTCTGCAGATCCACTCCAGCTATGTCAGATTGGATGGGGAGCGTCGCTGCACAGCTATTTTCAGGTCTCTCCAGAGATGTTCGATCAGGTTCAAGTCCTTTGGCCGGGCCACTCAAGGACATTCAGAGACTTGTCCCGAAGCCACTCCTACGTTGTCTTGGCTGTGTGCTTAGGGTCATCCTTTTGGAAGGTGAAGCTTCACCCCAGTCTGAGGTCCTGAGCGCTCTGGAGCAGGTTTTCATCATGGATCTCTCTGTAGTTTGCTCCTTCCATCTTTGCCTTAATCCTGACTAGTCCCCCAGTCCCTGCCGCTGAAAAACACCCCCACAGCATGATGCTGCCTCCACCATGCTTCACCGTAGGGATGGTGCCAGGTTTCCTCTAGACGTGACGCTTGGCATTCTGGCCAAAGAGTTAAATCTCGGTTTCATCAGACCAGAGAATCTTCTTTCTCATGGTCTGAGAGTCTTTAGGTGCCTTTTGGCAAACTCCAAGCGGGCTGTCATGTGCCTTTTACTGAGGAGTGGCTTCCGTCTGGCCACTCTACCATAAAGGCCTGATTGGTGGAGTGCTGGCAGAGATGGTTGTCCTTCTGAAAGGGTCTCCCATCTCCACAGAGGAACTCTAAAGCTCTGTCAGAGTGACCATTGGGTTCTTGGTCAGCTGCCTGACTAAGGCCCTTCTCCCCCAATTGCTCAGAATGGCCAGGCGGCCAGCTCTAGGAAGAGTCTTGGTGGTTCCAAACTTATTCCATTTAAGAATGATGGAGGCCACTGTCTTCTTGGGAACCTTCAATGCTGCAGAAATATTTTGGTACCCTTCCCCAGATCTGTGCCTCGAAACAATCCTGTCTCGGAGCTCTATGGACAATGTCTTCAACCTCATAGCTTGGTTTTTGCTATTGACATGTACTGTCAACTGTGGGTATGTTACGTGCCTCCTAACGGAGGGAGGTGCAGGAATCAGGAGCAGGAGAGCAAGGAAATCCCAGTGGCAATTTATTTTATTGAGCAGTCCCAACTCAACTACAACATGGTACTGAAACGAGCCCAAACGAGGTTGCCACACACACAGAGAATAAAGCGCTACACACGGAGGAGAAACCTCTACTCCTAACTCAATACCAAATGGCACAACTCCCGTGAGAAAAGAAACCCCATGGTGCAGAGACGCACCCCTAATAACGTAACCACAGAAAACAATCCCGCACAAAGACTAGCAGGCAGAGGAGGTAAATATACCCACTGAAATCAACTAATAAGACACAGATGTAAACAATACAGACAGACACAAACGAAAAGGAAAAATGAATCGGTGGCAGCTAGTAGGCCAGTGACGACGACCGCCGAGCACCGCCCGAACAGGGAGATGAGCCACCTTCGGTGGAAGTTGTGACAGTACCCCACCTGACGCGTGGCTCGCTGACGCCGGCCTCGAGGACGACCCGGAGGACGAGGCGCAGGGCGATCCGGATGGAGGCGGTGAAACTCACTCAGTAGAGATGGGTCAAAGACGTCCTCCACCGGCACCCAGCATCTCTCCTCCGGACCGTACCCCTCCCAATCCATGAGGTACTGCAGGCCCCTCACCCGACGCCTGGAATCCAGTATGGATCGCACTGTGTATGCCGGGGCCCCCTCGATGTCCAGGGGGGGCGGAGGGACCTCCCGCACCTCAGCTCCTTGAAGCGGACCAGCTACCCCCAGACGCTCCATGAACGCCCTCCAAACCCGGGACGTGAACTGGGGACCCCGATCAGAAACTATGTCCTCAGGCACCCCGTAGTGCCGGAAGACGTGAGTAAACAGGGCCTCCGCAGTCTGTAGGGCCGTAGGGAGACCAGCCAAAGGGAGGAGACGACAGGACTTAGAGAAACGATCCACAACGACCAGGATCGTGGTGTTACCCTGGGACGGAGGAAGATCGGTCAGGAAGTCTACCGACAGGTGTGACCAAGGCCGCTGTTGAACAGGAAGGGGTTGTAACTTCCCTCTGGGCAGGTGTCTAGGAGCCTTGCACTGAGCGCACACTGAGCAAGAGGAGACATAGACCCTCACGTCCTTAGCTAAAGTGGGCCACCAGTATTTCCCCCTAAGGCTTTGCACCGTCCTATCGATACCCGGATGACCAGAGGAGAGTAATGTGTGCGCCCACCGAATTAACCTATCACGAACACCAAGCGGGACGTACCTCCGTCCAGCTGGACACTGAGGGGAAGTAGGATCTGACCGAGATGTCCGCTCGAAGTCCGCTCGATGTCCGCGTCCACCTCCCACACCACCGGCGCCACCAGACAAGAGACCGGAAGTATGGGGTTGGGATCGATGGACCGCTCCTCTGTATCGTACAGATGGGACAGTGCGTCTGCCTTAGCGTTCTGGGAACCTGGTCTATACGATATTGTAAATCTGAATCTGGTGAAAAACATGGCCCACCTTGCCTGGTGAAGGTTCAGTCTCCTCGCCGCCCGGATGTACTCCAGATTACGGTGGTCGGTCCAGATGAGGAAAGGGTGTTGGGCCCCCTCAAGCCAATGTCTCCACACCTTTAGGGCTTTTACGACAGCCAGCAACTCCCGGTCCCCCACATCATAGTTTCGCTCCGCCGGGCTGAGCTTCCTAGAAAAGAAAGCGCAGGGGCAGAGCTTCAGTGGCGCGCCCGAGCGCTGTGAGAGCACGGCTCCAATCCCAGCCTCGGATGCGTCCACCTCCACCATGAATGCCAAAGAGGGATCCGGATGAGCCAACACGGGAGCCTTGGTAAACAGAGTCCTCAAGCGACAAAACGCTCTGTCCGCCTCAGCCAACCACCGCAGACGCACCAGTCCCCCCTTCAGCAGTGAGGTAATGGGAGCAGCCACCTGCCCAAAACCCCAGATAAACCTATGGTAGTAATTGGCAAACCCTAAAAACCGCTGCACCTCCTTTACCGTGGTGGGAGTCGTGCAATTACGCACGGCTGCAATGCGGTCACACTCCATCACCAACCCTGATGTGGAAATGCGATAACCCAGGAAGGAGACGGCCTGTTGGGATTTATAGGCAAATATACCCACCGAAATCAACTAATAAGACACAGGTGTAAAGAATACAGACAGACACAAACGAAAAGGAAAAATGGATCGGTGGCAGCTAGTAGGCCGGCGACAACGACCGCCGAGCACCGCCCGAACAGGGAGAAGAGCCACCTTCGGGGGAAGTCGTGACAGGGACCTTATATAGACAGGTGTGTGCCATTCCAAATCATGTCCACTCAATTGAATTTACCACAGGTGGACTTCAATCAAGTTGTAGAAACATCTCAAGGATGATCAATGGAAACAAGATGCACCTGAGCTCAATTTCGAGTCTCATAGCAAAGGGTCTGAATACTTACGTAAATAAGGTATTTATGTTTTTAATTATTTAATACATTTGCAAAAATGTAAAAAAAACTGTTTTCGGCTTAGTTATTTTGGGGTATTGCGTGAAGATTGCTGAGTTTTTTTTTTTACATTTAATCCATGTAATCCATAAGGCTGTAACGTAACAAAATGTGGAAAAAGTCAACGAGTCAGAATAATTTCCGAAGTCCCTGTATATGATGATTGTATTTTTACCAAACCAGAGACCTGATCTAGGATGGAATTAAGACTTTCCGTGGTCTGAAGGTTTATTATAGCAATATGTGTGTCCTTCCAGAAAAGACACAACATGCAAGATTGAAATGGGATTGGATAGAAGCAATTTATATTGCCTCCATGCAATTTATGTTGGAAATTCAAAAGAAGAATGTCAACTTAACAGGACTGGACTGTCTTATCAACGATATGTGGAAAACGAATGACTATTTCCTTCTAATAATGGAATGCCTTTGATAAGCCGTGCCAGCTCTCCACAGTATTCAGAAATGATATTGATAAATTATAAACATAAACTTGTCAGAAAACCAGGTTTATGTGGTGACGTGTAGCCAGCCTACTAGTCAAAGCTTCTTACCATCTTGGAAGTATTTCCTTTGGCCTTTAATATAAATATTAGCCTAAATACCCCAGTGAATGGATGATTAGGACAACAAATAGATAGGCCCAATACAGTAGAAGAGACAGGTACAGAAATTGAATTTCTTATTCATAAATGACTAAGAATCTGTGTTTAAACTCAAAAGCAAAAATGTGATCAATACAGTAACCATACCCAGATGTTCTTTGGATTAGTTTTTCAAGACACACCTCCTAATCTGCTTTCACTTACTTTAGGGTCAAAAATATAACAACTGAGCTTCTGTTTCTGCTGACGGGAAACCAAACCTAGTTCAAGCTTAGTGTAATCATAATACGTCTTCAAGAGAAGGGGGGGACTCGTGGATTACTGTCACACGCTATAGCCCCACTGTGCTTTCCCTAGTATTATTCCAATTATTTCCTCTGCTGAAATGTTTGTGTGGAATAATACTGCAATAAAGACATATACACATTAGCAAATTGACACCCACATATTACTGTAGTAGCATGGAGAGAGAGCCTCCAGTTGGACAACGTTTCCCTAGCTCTGTCTGGAGGGCGGAGTGCACCATGATGGATTCCCTTCAGTTTTTACAGAGAGGGCGTATTTTCAGCCACAGCAGCATAGCATTCCTGTGAGATTGTTGCAGTGCATTCCTCGTGGGATTTTCCTCAAGACAACTTCGTCCTCTCTGCTCATCTCCCAGTAAGGAATAGGATGACCTCACAAGAGGCCAGAATGGGCCCTGTGACGAAGGAATTCCCCAAAGGCGCTCCACAGAATTTCCTCACTGGGAAAGTTTTCCATGGGGAGCCCTTGGCCATGTTATAGGAGAGGAGGTGAGGTGATGTCACAGTACGCCCTGTACAGTGCCTCTGTCCTCTGAACACACAGGTTAACTCAGCATTTCCTCTCATTGCGTCTTCATTCATTCATTATCCACTACAGTTACTTCTAAATTTGGAATAGTAAAGGCAATGTTGAATTTGACAGTTTCCCCATTTAGGCAAGGTAGGACCTTTCTCAGGTCATAGAGTTTCCTAGGTGGTCAGGTAGCTAGAAGCTGTTGCACTTTACCAACAGCAACATAAACACAAGATGTACAGATGGAAAGACTATAGCCTGTATGTCTAATATTCCAACACCCAGCTTACTCTGTACACAGAGCTCTGTTGGGATGATTGAATCATCAGCACTATAATACTGATTAAGGGTAATGAGTAAGTTATGAACATGAGTTAAATATTACAAGTTAAAGTGTACAGTGGGCTAACCTTAGTGAAAAATATGATTGAGTATAGAACACAAGATGATTCTGATGATTATGCCATTTATTAAGCAAAAAAGTTTACATGTTATTCTTCTTAACCTAATTTTTCAGAGGTAAGATAATAATAATAATAATAATTTCCTGGTATACGTAGCCTATGCATGTACCGACCTACAGAGCATTATTGTTCACTCTTTGAAAAATCTGATCAAAGATTTAAATAATCAGATATTAAATAATCAAGGTTTTGACATGCTATTTCAGTTGAAAGGTTGATCATCCAAAAGTGTCTGGGAACAACTATACACTAAACTTACTGAACCCTAAAGCAAATAAGAACAAATATGATTTCCCTTCATATCCATATCCACTTCACCATCTCCAACTAAAATTCCTTCGTTGGCAGTTGGCAGCGCACTCCAGGAATGTTCCCTGCTTTGAAACTTCAAACTGACCGTCCCTCCACCACTGTTTAAACTGAACATGTGGCAGATATCTAAAAATTAGCTCATTATGAAGGCTACAGTTTCTGGCTCTTTGAAATACCAAGGCTGACTGAGGTAATTCATTGCCCAGACTCTCGCCGACTGTTGGACCTTACTACATAATTCGTGTCATGGAGCAAACCCACAGACTAGGAATGGCTAAATCAAATTGTCCTTGAAAGCATGAAACAAATAAATAGAATTGGGGGATAAAGGATCCAGCTGAAAGAAATATAGAGGGGCTGGAAAGTAGAAATTAGTTTGATAGATGAGGTTGTCTATAAATAGCCTTGGCTGTGGAAACTGACTGGCTGTTTACACTAGAAAGGCCAACCCAGGGAAGCGCCACGGTGCTGAACTTCTTTCAACAAACAGCAGAAAATAATTTCATCCACAGAGATTTACTGCCTTCCAAGGGGGCTACCATGGTAATGACAGTGAATGAGGAGCCCAGGTCTGCTGCATCTCTCTCCCTCTCTCTCTCTCTCCCTCTCTCTCTGACCCATGTCTGTGAAACCCACCACTCTCCTGAACGGAATCCCATATGGGGGCCTGGAAGTCCGAGATTTATTGAACCCTCTATACTTTTTGGAATCCAAAGAGATAATGATTTGAACAGTTTCAGGTGCAAATCGCAGAGTTCCAAATATAGGCCTAGACCCCCCCCCCCGCTGTATGTTTCTTGTCTTTCAGAGGAGTTTTTGGAACATTCCACAGAAGATCACCTTTATGCTGGTTGCTGTTTGTTGTCTCCTGACCAGGACTCCGGTCATTAGGAGGTCTTTGTCCATTAATCTGTCACCATCTCCTCTCTGCCCGTCTTTACACAGCAGACTTCATAACGGAACTAAGGTCATCAAAGGCCAGGGTGTGGTGCAGAGAGACCCACTTGAAACATGATTACCTTTATGCAATGAGGTTTTGGAACTTTCAAGTGTGGAGGGGAAAGAATGTTTGCCCCAAAAATAAGCATAACAGCTAGCCAGCCGCTACCTCACGACAGGCTTAGTTAAGAGCCAAAACAACAAGAGACCTGTCTGCAATCTGCCATAATATTTTTCAAATACATTATAGTACTTAGTGTTACAGTTGATTATGATCCCACCACAGTGCATTAGTTAGTCTACAATGCAATGTGATAACATAAACAGCTGATGTTGCATAAGTTTGAGTATAGCCTTGGTAGGCCAGCTGGTGTAATACCTGTGGTGGGAATAAATACCACCTGCAGTAGGATGAAGAATCTGAAGCCAGCCAACTGAGGATTCCATTTCTACATCTCAATCAACAGCTGCTGTTATATAATAAGCCTTTATTAGTTGAGTTAGATTTTTATCACCACCACTCGCATTCCTGGAACTGTTCAAAAAACACGTAGATACCTGTGGCCGGTGGGTACAGGCTAACGGCTGAGAGCCCTGAAAAGCACTCATTCATGGGATTGCAGTTGGCCAGCGACCCAGTGCCAAGACAAGCAGTCCAGGAATGCCCTCATTACACTCGCCATGGCAACCGAGCTGAGGTGGGAGACAACACAGCTCAGTAGTGGTCTTTAATGAAATCAACAAAAACAAACAGAATTGCCGGCCGGTTACACCCTCTACTGGGATAGGGTTAGAGAGAAGGACTAGGCTCCAGACAATAACAATACCGTGAATTTGTCATCACAGAATGATTCGATAAACACGGGACAGTATTCAATTTGAGATGTGTGCCAAGATTTTGGTCTAACGACCTTCACTAGACCATGTCAGAGCAATAACTGACAGACTAACTCAATACCTAGATTCATTCTTCATATATATAGAAAATACTAAATAGGGCAACCTGCATGATGTTAATTGGGAAACCTTTGACATCATAACCATATCTAAAAGGAATGATTCTGAACAAATGAACAAGAGGTGAACAACATACAACCAACGCAGAAGAATTATGAATTTGAGGTAAACAATAGCAAACAAACAGTTAACCAGAGAGTACGGTAACCAGTGTCCTGTCTGTGGGTACTATCTGGTCTGGTGGTGCAGTGAGTCTCTACCCTCAGTGAGGAATATTACAGTAATGACTCATGTCTCTTTCTTGCAAGACAGACTGACCCAATCAGATTAAACCATTTCTTTACCTAAGAGGCAGAATGAACACAACACTACTCCAGCTGTTTCCATCTGCAGCATCACAACTGGTGCACAGTAAACTGAATGTACAATATGGAAAGATTGAGTCAATAGCTGCCTTTCATTGAGCAACCAATGTTAAACATTATGCCAAAACATACAGTAACTACAGTTTGAAAAGATACATGATAATAATCAATGCATGTGTTGTATGAATAGATTTCCAATAACCCAAGGTACAGACTAAGTAGGTATGCAGATTAACAGAAAAAGTGTTGGTTTTCCCTAGATTTTGTGTTTTGTGTCTTGTTTATACAACCAGGCTCTTTCTGATGTTGGTCTGGCTGAAATCAGCCGAGTCTGGCCTTGTCCCACCAGTTGGAGAACTGCTAGAGACATTGTGAGGAAGGGAAACCAAACCTCAAGTACTTTTAAAAATCTATTCCTCACTGGTTATTAAATTGCATTCTGCCATTTCCAGCAAGCTTCCCTTACATTCCCTTAAAAGGAAGTTTGAGTGGAAACCAGCGGTCTTTTGTAACATAAAGAAATGTGTGGAATCACTCCAGTCATCACCAGACCACTGAAGAGGACATTGTGTTCATCACAAGTATACCGCACAGCAGAGACTTCTATGTGTAAAAGCATTGATAAAACTCACCATCTTGACCCAGAATGGCAGAGCCCTTGACACACACAGTTGACCCTGTCTCAAGTAACTGAGATTGTGCTGCTGCTGTTTATATTCTGTAAATTGTGTTATGGAAGACAATGCCCTGGTTTCATTAGGACCCTTCAGTGACTTAACCTCCTGTGACAACAAGGGAGATGCTTGCCAGACGGCTGCCTGGCCCTGCGGCAAACTGACCCACTAACAACTGGTACAAATTGGCCCCTGTCCGACTCCCCAGGTCCCAGGAATAAAACAGCATTCTGTTTTGCTTGGCTTTGCTCTGCCAGATTGTACTCATACCCGTAAATCTCAGCTGCTGGATTAGCACCCAGAGCACAATCCCACAAATCCTCCCAGGCTAGTGTCAGGCAGCGAGCGGTAAACACAAGACTCTTACTTTCATGTCTGACCGGGTGTAAATTTCAGTCTGGGGTGGGGCTGCGTAAAAAAGGGTGGCTAAGGACAGAACCTTCATTTCCTTTCATTTATTCAGCAAATTCTCCCCCATTCTAAAAATGAGAGAAATCCATGAAATTAAACAGCAATTAGACACCTTTCATATCCTAACACTGACAAGCAGCATTGAGCAGGTTCAATAGGAATGACAGTTTCTCATCATACCTTTTCAAGTGGTTACCTTCACTAATTGGCTTCCTGCTAAACTCTTTGAATACGAAGATTGGTGTTAGTCAAATAGATTTTGTTTGACCTAGACTCATGCTTTACAGTTTTCCATTTTTCTAACAGGTGTTGTGTGATAGGTTGCCATCCTGTCAAATTTTACCTCACTTTCTCCTCAAACTTCTCCTCAAAGCTAGAGTGTTTTTCTTTCATTAGACTTTTAAAAGCAAAGCTTTGCATACATCTAGTAAATAGTATGTGTATTTTCCCTTCCTGTATCAGCCATCAAGTCTCAGGCTGGACCAAAGGGCATTCAGGTTCACATGTTTATTTGCTCAATGGTCAGCAACAGACCTTGACTTATGTTTTTTTTCTCATCTCATATATTTTCTGTTATTTAAACAGCAGTGCGATTTATTATTCATTAGATGTTTGATGTAATGTTTTGTGTAATTATATTTTCATATAATTTACACACATTTGACCTTTTTCCTTTCCTAATAGTACTTTGTGAGATGTAGATATTGTTTACTGTAGTAGAAAAAAAAATCTAATAATCAACAACTTTCTCATCTAGACAACATTATTCAGAAAGAAAGGGAATAGCCAGTAAATTGTGATGTAGCCAGTTTGTCTGTTGGTCAGTGACATTTCAGTGTCTCACCAACCAGCCCATATTCCCTCCATCCACATCCTCTCTCCAAAACACTAGTACACACCATTAAACCTGGAGTAGTACACGGTGTGCAGCCTCTGCCTGACAGGCCTGCCTCAGGGTGTCTAACTGTGATGTCACAGCCCCACAGTTCCTGGCATTGGAGGGATGACCTCATGCCCTGGCTGTGGGTTAGCAGGGAACAATTGCACCTCTGCTACAGAGAGGGGATTCTGTCTGGAGACTGGACGTCGAGTTCCACCTACGGGAGCTGGTCTCGGTGTGACCTAACAGACATATTAATAGTGCTGTTTCAAATTGTTTGTCAAGTTCTAACCGCCTGGAGGCTTTCTCATAAACACTTACTAAGGCCGCCAGTCTGCATAATGTTTTGTGAGGTTAGTAGGGCCAACAATGACTAAGAACTTTCACCCTTATACTTAGGATGTACTGTGCTTTGGATAAGTATTCTTGTTGGAATGTATACCCTTAGCAGAGATGAGAAATATTCATTTTTAATACATATTTAATGAAGTGAGGGCAATAAGTTATTTTCTATGCCTCCCTATAAAAGTTATTATAACTGAATGGAAGTCTGTCAGTTCAGTTATAACAACTCTCATTGGCAGCAATATGCTTTGTGTTGTTTTAGTGAGAGGGAGAATGTGAAATGTGCAGTGGTCATTGGAGTGTAATTGTTGAGTCAATACAAGGACGTTATTGATACTCTTATCAGGCTGTAAAATGCACTCTCTGAAGTTCCATCATGTTTTTAACCTCGAGAGGAAGACATGTTGGCTTGTGGATACAGACAATGGATTAGATAAGAATTCATGGTCACAGTTCATGCTTCTAATGGGAAGTGTTACAGTGTATATCATGCACTAGCTACTTGACCTCCTGTTTATCTCAAACTGTCTGTGGTCCAATTTTTTTAACTTTTTTTTATTTAACTAGGCAAGTCAGTTAAGAACAAGTTCTTATTTACTGTACAATGACAGCCTACACCAGCCAAACCCAGACGACACTGGGCCAATTGTGCACCGCCCTATGGGACTCCCAATCACAGCCGGTTGTGATACAGCCTGGATTCGAACCAGGGTGTCTGTAGTGACGTCTTTAGCACTGAGATGCAGTTCCTTAGACTGCTGCGCCACTTGAGAGCCCCCGGACATTCCCTGCCAATCAGCTGCTTGCAGTATTAAAGGATTGTACTTCAGTAAGTATGTCCAATAAACACAGGCAGATTGAGCTATACAGTATTTAGTTGTTGTAAAAGTGTATATTTGCTGGAGGACTTTAATCAATCCTTACATAGGCCTTTGATAGGTCAGGGTTGGATTTCTGTGGAAATGTTTTGGATTAGGGTAAGTCCGGTTAATAAAATAATGTAAATATTCAGATAAAATGTCCTTATAACACAAGAGGGATGAATTTAGACCATGGGCTGAACCCCATGCAGGTGTAGGCCTCTATTCAGGGCCCTACAGTATACAGTGTCCTGGCGGGGATCCAGGGAACCACACATCTGAGACTCCCCAGCCTTCTGCAATTAATCACAGCTGCCATCACGACAACACAATTACATCATGCGTCAGGTAAGACAAAGTAAACCAGCTCTGCTTATTTTACCCAAGAGCAAAAATCTCCAATGTAAGATTATCAGGAGCAGATGGAAAAACAGTCCTCCATCCAGCTTTTCAGCAGAGACTCAAGACCTAATTCTAGGGCAAACAAGTTTTGAACTACCTGCTTCAGTTACACCAACCCATCTGGCCTTCTTTGATTCACAGACCACTAATCCAGGAACCAGTTTAAGGGAGCTGAGTCAGTAGGTTTCGGTGTGAGCACAACCTGGACTGGGGTAGACGTAACATACAGTAGTAAATGTTAATCCGCGACACTCTAATTAGTATGATATGTTACATTTCGTATGGTATGTATTAATTTGTGGATGTCCATCATCCATTTCGTATGATATGTTACTATATTACAATTCGTATGATATGTTATGAATTGCAATTCATACAATATGTTACGATGTGCAATTCTTAAAATATGTTACGAATTAGCAAAAAGTATGATATGTTACAAATTCCAATATTGTTGCGGCTAACGTTAGCTAGGTGGCTAATGCAAACGTTAGCTAGGTGGCTAATGCAAACGTTAGCTAGGTGGCTAACGTTAGCTATGCTAGGAGTTAGGGTTATGGGTTAAGGTAAGGGTTAAGGTAAGGGTTAAGCTTAGGGTTAAGGTTATGGTTAGGAGTTAGGGTCAAGTGTTAAGGTTAGGGTTAGAGGAAGGGTTAGCTAACATGCTAAGTAGTTGCAAAGTAGCTAAAAAAGTAACAAGTAGTTGCAAATCAGCTAAAATTGTCTGTGATGATATTCGAACACACAACCTTTGGGTTGCTAGACGTTCACGTTATATGCCCACCTAGCCACCCCGACCAACCACCCTACTAACCTTCTGTCTTATGTAACCATACCAAACGTAACATATCATACTAATTTAAGTCTGTTACGTTTACTATGTTAGGTCTAGTCAATGGGACCAGGCTGGTGAGCGAGACATGGGAGACATGATGGTCTCATAGAGCTGAACAGGGCCTTAGACTCTGAAGAGAGACTAAAACAGACTGTCTTGAAGGTGGTACCAGGAGGGTGTTAATGAAAACCTTCAATGCGGTCACTTAGCCTTGGTTAATCAGGACAGCTTAGCAAACCTCAGCAAGACACAGCTTTCATTAATATCAAACATAAGGAGAAAAAACTGCTGACCCTTGATCAACCACATTCAGACTACTGTATCTTCTGGTTTAGGCAAATTCATGTAATTATTGGTCATTACAATATAAATCTTTGCCAGTATAGTAATCCAATTATTCATGTTGGTACAGTAGTATTCGTGTGTTTGCAGTTTTGATAGCATGCATACGTTTTTTTACATGTTTGGGATAGAAGAAAATCTGTATTCTTACTGTATAATGAATGTATACTGAACAAAAATATAAACACAACATGTAAAGTGTTGGTCCCATATTTCATGAGCTGAAATAAAAGATCATAGTTCCATACTCACCAAAATGTTTTAATCTCAAATTTTGTTCACACATTTGTTTACATCCCTGTTAGTCAGCATTTCTCCTTTGCCTAGATAATCCATTCTGCATATTAAGAAGCTGATTAAACAGCATGATCATTACACAGGTGCACCTTGTGCTGGGGACAATAAAAGGCCACTCTAAAATGTACATTTTTGTCACACAACACAATGCCACAGATGGGTCAAGTTTTGAAGGAGCATGCAATTGGCATGCTGACTGCAGGAATGTCCACCAGAGCTGTTGCCAGAGAATTAAATGTTCATTTCTCTACCATAAGCCACCTCCAACGTTGTTTTAGAGAATTTGGCAGTACGAGACCACGTGTAACCACGCCAGTCCAGGACATCCACATCAGGCTTCACCACCTGCGGGATCGTCTGAGACCAGCCACCTGGACAGCTGATGAAACTGAGGAGTATTTCTGTCTGTAATAAAGCCCTTTTGTGGGGAAAAACTCCTGGCTCTCAAGTGGGAGGGCCTATGCACTCCCAGGCCTACCCATGGCTGTGCCCCTGCCCAGTCATGTGAAATTCATAAATTAGGGCCTAATTTATTTATTTCAATTGACTGATTTCCTTCTATGAACTGTAACCCAGTAAAATCATTGAAATAGTTGCATGTTGCGTTTATATTTTTGTTCAGTATATTAAGGTAATCAACTTCATAGGCAGTATGCTGATAATGAAACATAATATGGTGGGGTTATCCCAGTTTTACTGTAATGTGTTGGGACACGAAGGCCCCTCTGACATGTAGAATAAGGAATCACGTCGGCTCTATTCATGCCATTTCTGTCTGCAATGTTCGAAAACGTTTGGAAACTGAATGTGGCCCATGCCATCCACAGAAGGTGACTGGGATTGATCATCTGTCACACCTGTGATAGTACCAAAGTGCTATTATTGCGATAATGAATATTACCTAAGAAAATACAGTTTCTGAAACTAACAGTAGTCAGTGAAAGCCAATGGAAAAAACACCCCATACAGTATAATCTCTATAATATGGGGTAGTCAACCCTGCACTTAAAAAAAGAGTGTTAAGGCTTACGATCTTGCTATTGGTATATACTAACTTACTTAAAGATCTGTCCAGAGCAGAAGCCACAAAAGTACATTTCTGTGTTGTGTGCTGTGGTCTTTTCTCATTAAAGTCATTCCTTTGGCTCCTACAGTGAAACCCAGGCTCCTTGAGGTTTTTGAACCAATGGAACTTTCCCAGTTGTTCACATTACGCTTTCATTTACTGGTATTGGTGATTTCCAACATGCCAATGAATTTCAATCAGAATAACCCCCCTTTTCAGGGGCATAAATAAATCAACCATGCTCCAGGAACTTAACTGCATATCACTGAAGTTACAAGGCCAAACTATATTTTTCATTATGCAGTTAATCAGTGCCATATAGGAAAAGGCCTGAGAGGTTTAGGTGGGTTGTTTTTATTGTTTTAATTGTTGCCAGACCCACATACCAGTGTGGACTACTCCCAATGTCCAGCTCTTCCTTTTGATGTAGCATGGAGAGGAACACACCTCATTTTATTGGTATCAGGTGCTGTTCAAAATACTGTGGGAAAAAGGGAGTGAGGGGGGGATGGAAAATAAAAGCACAATGGTGTAACGATCTTCTTTGGGAGAAAGAGAGGAGGACCAAAGCGCAGCGTGGTAAGTGTCCATTATATTTAATAATCCTGAACACGACAACAATACAAAAATAACAAAGTGAATAGAATAGAAAACCGAAACAGTCCCGTAACGTGAACAAACAGACACGGAAGACAACCACCCACAAAACACAATAGAAAACAGGCTACCTAAATATGGTCCCCAATCAGAGCCAATGACTAACACCTGCCTCTGATTGAGAACCATATCAGGCCAAACGAACAACCCAACATAGAAACACAAAACATAGATAACCCACCCAACTCACGCCCTGACCATACTAAAACAAAGAAAATACAAAAGAACTAAGGTCAGAACGTGACACAATGGTCTGAGTAACAGCTCAATTTTTGGAATGTACAAAAATAAACATCACCCCAAATACCAAATAACACGTAGATACAGTAAACAATAATCAGTAGACATTAAGCAAACACGTTATAAATAACACGTAGATACAGTAAACAATAATCAGTAGACATTAAGCAAACACGTTATAAATAACACGTAGATACAGTAAACAATAATCAGTAGACATTAAGCAAACACGTTATAAATAACACGTAGATACAGTAAACAATAATCAGTAGACATTAAGCAAACACGTTATAAATAACACGTAGATACAGTAAACAATAATCAGTAGACATTAAGCAAACACGTTATAAATAACACGTAGATACAGTAAACAATAATCAGTAGACATTAAGCAAACACGTTATAAATAACACGTAGATACAGTAAACAATAATCAGTAGACATTAAGCAAACACGTTATAAATAACACGTAGATACAGTAAACAATAATCAGTAGACATTAAGCAAACACGTTATAAATAACACGTAGATACAGTAAACAATAATCAGTAGACATTAAGCAAACACGTTATAAATAACACGTAGATACAGTAAACAATAATCAGTAGACATTAAGCAAACACGTTATAAATGTATTTAGCTGAATCCACCCCCCCCCAAAATATATTTGCTCTCCACAGTTTACTTATGATATTTACAATTATATTTTCCAAATGGAGGAGGCTTAATAGTCCAAGTGTTTTCAAGTATTTTCCTCTGTACTTTTGGAGCACCTTTCGCTTCATAATATGTGCTAAACCTAGATCTTGTAAAATGGCTGTACATGCAAACTTAAGGCAATAATCCACTACTGTTTCCCCCCAATTTTACATCAGATATGATTTTTAACAGCTGTCGGGGCCAACTGTGAAGGGACAGGCTTTGTGCTATGTTAGACATAAATACTCTGTAATAAAGTGCTTATTACATTACAATCAACATTCTGGTTAGATGTAGAATCTGCCAAAGTTCAAGATCTAGGCCTGTTTTAAGCTATTTTATGACTGCCAAACTGGTTTCCATCAACAGAATCAAAAGAAGGTCACAACAATGATAAAAATAACCTAAGCCCTATAGCTACACCATCTGCTGAATGGTAGATTATAAAAGCACTGCCACAGACAGTGATATTTTGGAAACCCTCTTTTTTTAAACTTTGCTCAAATTCCTCTGAACTATGATCAGGATCCAAACTACAGACCAAAACATTTAGTCTGAAACTTCTGGATGTTACATCAAATGCATTCCTGTTTCATTCTCTCTCAAGCAATATTATTTTTGTTAGCCATAACATAGCAATGAAAGCATTGTTAATAAAAAATGTAAATAAATGAATACAGACTTTCATACGTCTGTGTATAATGATCTATTTTAGAACATTTCTTCTGGCATGGGTATAGATTTGTATATAATTCCTTAAACCCCTAAGGCGGCAGGCAGTAGTTCCTACTACCATTATCTCCATTTATCAGACTAAATTACCCAGAAAACTGAATGAATCTGGTTTCTGTATTTCATACAAAACGAATCCCCATCTATCTTCATTTTCATACCCAAATTAATTTGACATTTAATCTACATTTATTCTGAGCTGAAAAGGATCTGAACCCTGGAGTAGGGCTATAACTACTCCCTGAATAATTATATCTATTACATTCCTCCGCTCCACTTGAAAGATGGGAATGTGAATGAGAAATACTGTTCCTTTTTCGAATGGCCTGAAATAGCATGAAATGCTCTCAGATGTTAACGAGGTGTATCACATAACTGAAGGCTCATTATATAACTGGGTCATAGATAAATTATAGTAAATCTTTTTGGTCATAAAAACTCACTGCTTGTTTCACCTTAAAATTAGTGTAAACTGTGCAAAATGTTCAGATGAACACATCCTGTATACATCTGTAATATATCTTTTGGGGGAAAAGAAGGTCATGTTTTCTGTTACGTTTGTCTGCCAGCAGCTGCAACACATTGGTAAGATGGGCACAGAACATTGCCATTAAAGAGGAGAGCAGCTATTAAAAAGATTGGTTGTCAGGCAGACTAGATTACAGTGGGATATCTGGAACATACTGTATCAGAAGAATATCCAGACACGATTTCCAGACTGGACATCCAGACAGGATATCCAGACAGGTCATCCAGACAGGATATCCAGACAGGTCATCCAGACAGGATATCCAGACAGGTCATCCAGACAGGATATCCAGACAGGTCATCCAGACAGGATATCCAGACAGGTCATCCAGACAGGATATCCAGACAGGTCATCGAGGCAGGATATCCCAGATGAGGGGATCAGATGATACAGATGATCTAAGGCCCCATAGGGCTTATGGTCAAAAGACGTCCACTATAAAGGGAATAAGGTGCCATTTGGGATGCAAGCTGGCTCTATCCCCAGGGAGCTGGGCAGTCTTCAGAGGGAGTTATAAACAGATGTAAATTCATTGTTGTGGGGCTCGTGTGGGGTTCTGGTCAACAGGGCTATGGTCAAAAGTAGTGCACTATAGGGAATAGGGTGTCATTTGGGATGCAACCTGGCTCTATCCCAGGGATACACTGAATGTATGCCTTTTAATAACACCCAATGTGTCCACAGGATCTGTCCAGTCTTCGGAGGCTGTTATAACCAGAAATAAATGAATTGGAGGAGTGATGTGATGGAGGATTCTATAAAGAACCCACGAGACCACACCGGTAGACAGGCAGTAACACAAAGACAATAAATAATACTGCTATCCTCAGCCCTGTCTGTCTCCATCCCAGAGGAACTGTAAAAATAACTCTCTCCCTCAACTCTCATTGGAGAGGAAGCTCATGCACGGGTTGAGCTCTAAAATTAGTCTGTAACTTTAGAGGCCTTTGTCATTCATAGAAATGGTTGGATAAGTAAATAGACACGCATCAGCTGAGACAGGAACAATACCTATACCCCTACTTTAATGTTCACCCAACGCGGGGGGTACAATCAAATCACCCCCACTAAACAACAGTACATGTGGTACTTCCATTGAGGATGATAACAGGAATGAATTTGAACATAAGGATCGTTTTGAATTACATAAAATACATCCAAATGAAGGATTACCGCAGCATCATCAACTGTGAAAACCATTCCAATATTTTTAGGCCAAGGCAACCTCAAAACATATGAGAAAACAGAGAACCAGACTATTTTACAAATCAGCATCCAAATACAATCCATCCTGACCTCCTGCACATTCCTCTGGTATTTAAATGAGAGGACATGATGTCTTGGTTTGCTTATACAGCATTATCTGTGATAAGAAAATAGCCGTTATATAACAGCACATAATGTCCTATTTGGAATCTGCACATCCTTGGCAGGCAGGGTAGAACCACAGAGGGAGCAGGCTGATGGGTCTAGCAGACACAAACCTGGATCTGATGTTTTATTGTCTGGCTGGGGTAATGAATGAACCACTGAAACGCATCTGTCTGGAAGTGATTCACGTGGGGGTCTGAGCTTAAAACAGCCCAACACATGGTGAGTGTCTGTCACCTGTCTGTTATATTCCTACCCCAGTCAGTCTGCCTCATGTCTCTAACAATAGCTCCTCTGTTCAGCCTGTGGGACCCAGACTATTGGAGCGGAGGGCCTCCTTTATTTCAGCATTGACTATAGAGAAAATGTGGTTTTAGTTCGGAGAAGTCATACTATAAGTGGAACAGATACTAGGCCCATCCACTGGTAGTTTTTTAACCACGTTTCAACCTCACTGTTTTTCTAACGTGACAGGCTTGAAATGGACACTTTTTGCCTCTAGTAAATTGAATCAATGGACCTCGTGTGACAGGCTTATGTAACTTGTGCGCGTTGTGTGATAGCGTGTGAAAACAGAGCCTGTCCTATGACCACAACATATATTTCACAGGTATTTTCTTTGCAAGGCCCGGGGAAACGATACAATTTATGTATTTAAATAACACCCAATGTGTCCACAGGGTTGAATGAAATGCTTTGGTTTCAGGAAGCAGTTCATCACTCAAGGTATATGACATCACCTGTTAGTCAAAGGGCACGCAGCGGGCCCCCACAAATCTAGTTCTGAAAGTTTAGGCCCTCGATAGCCCTGCTGCACCCGCAGTATAAACACAGGTTTCAGCACTCGCATATGATCTGGATCAAAGAAAAACATATCCAAAGCAGGCCCAATATCTAATTAGACCACAGCTACTATAGCTATTTATCCCGATTAAAGAATTACTTTCTAAAATAACTACAAATACGATAAAAGCGTGCATTTACTGGACTTTTGAGTCCACCTCCACCAAGTCCTTTCCTGACTCTGCGTGTCTTGTATTTGATGTGTATCTCTACAGCCATGCTGCAATGGCTCTTTAATCACAGGGGTTGGAACTGTGGTGGAGAACATTCAATCATCACGCTGGCAGGAACACATCGCTATGGAGTGTTTGCAGTTATATAAAAGTTTTATTAAAAAACAATTCTAATTTTGCACAGTCAGCCACACATTAATGAGATTCATGTCAGTTTTTCCAGCACGCCCACTCAAGATAGGCTTAAAATCCTTAGAGGAATCAACACAAAGGAGTTATATCATAAGTTAGATAAGAGAATGAAGTGACCCTGCAGTAGAGGACATATTACTGAATGCCAGACTCCAGCGTCATGCAGGTGGAAGCAGCAGGCTGGATGGGCCCAGGCCCAGGTCCAGGGGTGGCCAACAGACGATAGAGGCCCTGTGCTGGCCTGCTGGCCCGTGGCACTGAGCCTACCCCTGAGACACGCTGGCACCAGGCCCAGATGTGCAGACAGCCAAGTGGAGGGGCGGGGGTGGAGGCGTGGTGCACCAGTCCAGAGATTACCAGAGAGCTGGCTCAGTCCCAGTGGAGAGACAAACAAAAAAAGAATAACAAGATATTTTTTTTTATTTATTTTTTTTTTTACCGTTATTTTACCAGGTAAGTTGACTGAGAACACGTTCTCATTTGCAGCAACGACCTGGGGAATAGTTACAGGGGAGAGGAGGGGGATGAATGAGCCAATTGTAACAATTGTAATACAGACAGATACAAAAAAAGTCAGTACAGACTAGAGTCAGAACAGATGACGTAACTGCAGATAGCATCATCAGCAATAAACTTGGTCAAGATAACATTGAAGTCAACATCCTTGAGTCCATTTGGCTGACTGTTATTAGGATGAGCATATAACTTTACACAACATATTACTTTACACAACATATAACTTTACATAACATATAACTTTACATAACATATAACTCTTTCAGACAGCAGATATTCAGAAATACCATCACAGACATAATCATTATAGTTGGGTTTTACAATGTGTGAAATTATGATATACAGGTGTAATTCCTCCCGGTCACGCTATTCTTTTGAAGTCCTTAGACCAGTCCAGGTTACTAATGGTCCAAAAACGTGATCTTTTAGACAAAATACCTCAAATAGTGTGATAAGTAAATGGTTTCAGCTGCCCCCCCACCCCCCAATAGGAAAAACTGCATGTACTGTATAAAATAAACATGCCAGGCTGATAAATATTAGGTACATAAATGTGCCGTTCCATTAAGCATTTAGTCTAATTGCTAAAGTTTCCGAGTCTGACACTGCTGCTCCTATCCAGGAACGGGGTGACTTCAGCATTCCTGTGCTGGCTCGGTATGCGGACATACAGGCCTGATTGTGGAGTGTTCTGGGATTGCACAGTGAGGGACTGTTGGTGAGGCTGATGCCATGAGAGGTGTCCTGTTTGTCATGTGAATTCAGCTATAGTGACAGGTATTCCAACACCTCTCGCACTTGAACTCTGTGGCGACAGCGACTGATCCGTTTAGGGGACCTGGGGAACTCTTAATCCAGGGAGGAATTTCCAGGAGGCACAGACTGTAGCTGTACCTCATGGACACTTCAGGTCTGAAGCCTCCAGCCTGCTCCATTCCACTCTCTCAGAGGGTCATGATGACACAGGAGAAAGGGAGACACTGGGGATGCCCAGGAAGGAATGCTCTGGAACTGGAGGAGCTGAGATTAGAAATCAGTCTTGGTACAGTGTTGTATATGACAATGTTGGACGCTTGAGTGGAGGAATGGACATAAGGGCTTTTGGATAATGAGCTTTATAGATGTTTTATAGAGGGTCTTTATATCCTGAAAATGCAACTGGAAATGTTATTATCATATCCAGTTTCAACTGATAAATTGCCCTACTTCCTATGGAGTGACAAAGTGATAATGACATGCTGTGATGATGAATTTCCATTGTCCATTTTCACATCTTTTGTAGTAATTATAGACCAAGGCCAATGTGTATGGTCACCATAGCAACTATAGCCATTTTGGACTTTGGTTTGCCCACAACCAACACCTCGTGGGCTACAGATGGATTTTAAGGTGCGACTCCTCTTAAGGGTTCAGCCTCTCTTTAACTTCTCCTCAGTGACGTGGGGTATGAAAATATTCATGCAACAAATACATTAGTCACTTTGAACTTTTTTCCCAACTCGCCACGCTATGTTGACTTATCACACCATAAACTCACCAGCTGCCACAAAGGGACGATTAGCTAGCTACGCTGCTCCGCCCTGCGAGGTGTTGCTAAGGGGGAAATGGTTTGGCAGGAAAGAGGTCCTAGATAAAGTGTCAGAGGCGAAGTCGGCCCCAGGATTGATCATTTGGACAAAGGCATTTCTGGAGGTCTGGTACTGTACAGGCACTGGTTTCCTCTGGGTGGGTGAGAACGTCCCATAGCAGTGTGGGCTGCATGGAGTTCAGAGGAGGAACGCCTTCCCCCACAATCCCACCTCAATCCATTTGCTTCTCCCTCTTGCCACCCAGCCTGGGTCAGAGTAGAGCCTCCTCCAGTCCTCCCCCTGCCAGGAGTAAAATAGAGAAGTTACTTGGCAATGTCACCATCAGTGTGGAGTTTTCCAATCACAGCTGTAAAAGAAAAAGGAGACGTTGGAAATAAAACCAGACAGATCCAAGTACCTTAATTGGTCACAGTGGGCCCTGAGGAGAAAGACATAACAAAAAGGAAAAGCAAAGCATGATCAAATCAATGAGAAAAAGTAATGTTTTAATTTTATGTTGAGGTTCTTGACTATAAAAGCAAGGGAGTGGTAATTGCAAGCTTATGTATTTTGTTTCTCTTTGTGCTCTATTTCACTTCACATTTTTAAGAACACACTTGGTTATACAATACCCCTCTCTATAAAGGAAGTATGAACAAATATCGACAGCTTATGTATATCTTTGCATCTGGTTTCACCTAATAAAACATATATTCCACGCTATAAAAATGTGAAAACATCTGAATAAAACAACACCCAACCTCCTAGTTCAGCAGTCAGGACTAACAAACTACAGATCATTATTTCCATTTCAGTGTGAAGAAGGATGAAAACCAACAACAACAGATGCTCTCAAGGACCACGTTGAGTTGTTGAGCATTAATCGGTCCACAAGGTTTTATTTCATGCCACATGTTACAGTATGTTATTCCAAATACTACTTCTTTCATTCATCCTGGTATTTTCCTGTGTATCCCTCTAAATGTATGTTTTCTTCTGTCTATGATGTGACTGTAGGCAGTGTAAATGAGACACAGCCTCTAACTAAACAGAGCCTGCCGGGCAGTCCGGAAGACCATGCAGCAGTTGGCAGACTGGGCCTGAGAAACATGTGTGGTCAGGTGCCGAGGTGCAGATGTGTTGGCATTAACAGAAAGGCAAGGCAGTCCAGAGGCCACCACAAGAGATGTTTGCCTATGCAGCTCCATTTTGCTTATTAACCTAGCCTTCTGCCTTGTCTTTAGAGCCTGGGGCAGGGGGAGAAGGGAGGGTCTTGTGTACAGTACTTTGGCCTTTTTGATTTCAGGCAAAGCAAACAATATGTGTGAATTTGTGAAAGTAGAGAAGGCTTTGCTCTCTGTGTAACTAAATGTTTTTGTCTGTGGACTGACTGTGTGTGTCTGTCCTCAAATGTTTTGATATTTTTCACAGGGTGTCTGCTGCTAGTGTTGCACTCAACAGATTGCACAGTATGTTTTTGCAGGTGCCAGGCATTTTGAGTGGGACTGCCCAAAGGTGGTATTTCCTCTTTTTACGGGAACTGTGCATTTCAAGGTCCACTCAAGAGCTTGCTAGACTGCAATTATGACAGACAGGCCAGAGCAGAACTTTGCTCAGGGAGGGTGGTTTACAGTGGGGTCAACCTTTCACTGCTACCAAACCCGGATCCGGGAGCACCCCCCACAGTAAAAAAGCTGACTAGCATAGCCTAGCATAGCGTCACAAGTAAATACAAGCATCTAAATATCATTAAATCACAAGTCCAAGACACCAGATGAAACATACAGATCTTGTGAATCCAGCCATCATTTCTGATTTTTAAAATGTTTTACAGGGAAGACACAATATGTAAATCTATTAGCTAACCACATTAGCAAAAGACACCACTTTTTTTACTCCACCAGTTTTTTCCTGCATGGGCAGCTATCACAATTTCGACTAAATAAAGATATATATAGCCACTAACCAAGAAACAACTTCATAAGATGACAGTCTGATAACATATTTATGGTATAGCATATGTTTTATTAGAAAAATGTGCATATTTCAGGTATAAATCACAGTTCTACATTGCAGCTGCAATCTGAAATAGCGTTGGAAGCAGCCTGAATAATTACAGAGACCGACGTCAATTACCAAAATACTCATCCTAAAACATTTCTGAAAAATACACAGCATACAGCAAATGAAAGCCCAACATCTTGTGAATCCAGCCATCATTTCTGATTTTTAAAATGTTTTACAGGGAAGACACAATATGTAAATCTATTAGCTAACCACGTTAGCAAAAGACACCACTTTTTTACTCCACCAGTTTTTTACTCCATCAGTAGCTATCACTAATTCGACTAAATAAAGATATATATAGCCACTAACCAAGAAACAACTTCATAAGATGACAGTCTGATAACATATTTATGGTATAGCATATGTTTTTTTAGAAAAATTTGCATTTTTCAGGTATAAATCACAGTTTACCATTGCAGCCACTATCACAAAACTCACCCAAAGCGACTAGAATAACTACAGAGAGCAACGTGTATTACCTAATTACTCATCTTAATAACTTCTTGCAACTATAGGGGGTGCTGTTCCGCATTAGCATTTTTTGGTCTCCAAATTAAACTGCCTCGTGCTCAATTCTTGATCGTACAATATGCATATTATTGTTATTATTGGATAGAAAACACTTTCTAGTTTCTATAGCCGTTGGAATTTTGTCTCTGAGTGGTACAGAACTACTTCTACAGCACTTTTCCTGACAGGGAGTCAGATTTCAGAAATTTTGACCCCTGATCTGGGGTCGGTTTTAAGGTGCCTGTAAATGCTATGGAGAAACCGACACTGCCTACGTCTTCCTCTGGGTGTCAGTACGTCATGACGTTTTGAATGGATTCGATTGCGCAATCAGAGCCACTATAAAACACGAAAACGTGGAAGTACCGTTCTCTTCCTGCATGCGTCTTGCGCAAGATGGACATCAGACCTGCCTCCTTCCAAATGGTTGTTTAGCCAGTGATATTTCTCCGGTCATGTTTTTACTCGTTATAGTTGTTAGAAACATCATAATGTAGTTAATTTTAACCGTTTTATAGCAATTTATATCCGTTTAGTGCGATTTTGAGGAATTTCTTTGTCGTGCACTCTGAAACTTTGGGCACGTTTCGGGGTCCCGTTCGATCGTTAGTGGACATTTCGAAGGACAGAGGACATCTATCGACCAAAAGAAGATTAGACCCAAGAAAGGATACATTGCCCAAGAATCTGATGGAAAATCACCTCATAGTAAGAAATATTTAATATGATAAATCGTTGTTCTGTCGAAATATTTTAAACGCATATTACGCCATTTTGTTTGTTATAGCTTCTCTTGGCGAACGCTGTATAAGAAAGTAAGGATAATTTTAGAAATGTAAATCAGCGATTGCATTAAGAACTAATTTGTCTTTCGATTCCTGTCAACCCTGTATTTTTTAGTCAAGTATATGATTAGCTTTCGATTAAACTAGATCACTCTGAAAGATGACGTCCGACATTTTGAGGCTTGATTTCCTACTATTTTCATTGTATAACCACGGTTTTGTATGGCTAAATATGCACATTTTCGAACAAACTCTATATATATGTTGTAAAATGATGTTACAGGAGTGTCATCGGAAGAATTCTGAGAAGGTTAGTGAAAAAATTAATATATTTTGGCGATGATTACGTTATAGCTCTCTTTGGCTTGAATCGATGCTCTGGTAACGTTTGCACATGTGGTATGCTAACTTATCGATTTATTGTGTTTTCGCTGTAAAACGCTTAGAAAATCTGAAATATTGTCTGAATTCACAAGAACTGTGTCTTTCCATTGCTATGCTTTGTCTATTTTTATGAAATGTTTTATGATGAGTAAATTGGTCATACACGTTGCTCTCTTTAGTAATTCTAGTCGAGTTGTGATGGTGGGTGCAATTGTAAACTGTGATTTCTACCTGAAATATGCACATTTCTCTAACAAAACCTATCCTATACCATAAATATGTTATCAGATTGTCATCTGATGAGTTTTTTTCTTGGTTAGTGGCTATCAATATCTTAGTTTAGCCGAATTGGTGATAGCTACTGGTGGAGAGAAAAAATGGTGGACAAAGAAATTGTGTATTTTGCTAACGTGTTTAGCTAATAGATTTACATATTGTGTCTTCCCTGTAAAACATTTTAAAAAACAGAAATGATGGGTTTATTCACAAGATCTGTATCTTTCATCTGGTGTCTTGGACTTGTGATTTAATGATATTTAGATGCTACTATCTACTTGTGAAGCTATGCTAGCTATGCTAATCAGTGTGTGGGGGGGTGGGGGGTGATCCCGGACCCGGGGTAGAGGCTCATGAAAGGTTAAAACATTTCTGAAAAATACACAGCGTACAGCAAATGAAAGCCCAACATCTTGTGAATCCAGACAATATTTCAGATTTTCTAAGTGTTTTACAGCGAAAACACAATATATCGTTATATTAGCATACCACATGAGCTAACATCACCCCAGCATTGATTCGAGGCAAAAAGCGCGATAACGTTATCACCACCAAAATATATAAATTTTTTCACTAACCTTCTCAGAATTCTTCAGATGACAGTCCTGTAACATCATATTACACAATGCATATAGAGTTTGTTCGAAAATGTGCATATTTAGCATCACAAATCGTGGTTATGCTATGTAATCAGTCAAAACATGGCATGCATTCTGGCCGGCGCCATCTTGGAAGGGCACCTAAGTTTACGATTATTTATCGATTAGATTGACAAAAAAAATACAGGTTGGACAGCTAATGAAAGATGCATTGGTTATTAATGCAACCGCTGATTTAGATTTTTAAAATTAGCGTTACTAGACATACAGTGTGCGTTACAGCCAGACTAGTGCCGCAATATTGGCCGAAAAATGCGTTTACATTTTTCCACATAAATACGGAATAAAATCATATATAGTTCTTACTTTTGGATGAGCTTCCATCAGAATCTTGGGCAAGGTGTCCTTTTGTCCAAAATAATCGTTGCTTTGTTGTAAAACGTCCACTTCAACTTCGGAACTAGCAGCTAACAGTAGCTACCTGGCACACACATGTCCAAATCCTCAAACGCAATACTACGAAAATTCCGATAATAGCAATATACTCGCATAAACTGATATAAATCGGTTTCAAATAACTTCGTTATGATGTTTCTAACACCTATTTCGAATTAAATCACAGACGGATATATCTTAGCCCGATAACAAGAGCTATTCAACATGCCATTCTGATGTCCCCTCTTGCGCCTTGGCGAGCGTCCAAAAGAAAGTACATGTCACTCCATTGCCTTTTATAAACTCTGAGAAATACGTAGAGATTCCATTCCACTTCTCATTGGTTACTGACATCCAGGGGAAGGCGGGTGCAGTTCATTTCGATCCATAGGGCACACACAGAGTTTTAAACTGATCCGAGATCAGAGCCTAGTTTTCAGACCTTCGCATGTCCTGTCATGATTTTCGCTGTAGAAAGAGTTCTGGTTCACCCACAGACATAATTCAAACGGTTTTAGAAACTAGAGATTGTTTTCTATCCAATAGTAATAATAATATGCATATTGTACGAGCAAGAATTGAGTACGAGGCAGTTTAATTTGGAGACGCAAAATGTCGAAGTTGAAACAGCACCCCCTGTAGTGACAAGAAGTTTTAAGATATAAGACTATAAAGCATTACCCTGGCGGAGACCCTTAAAAACATCTAGATAACCTCTCCACACCCACTAACAAATCATATACATCAAAGACTAGCTTGTGTGAGCTAATTCATCCCACACAGTGTAATGTATGCAAATCACTCTATGTGTAAAAACCAGAAGAGACCACTCCTCGAATTATAGCAGTAGATGGCAAGTAAAAAAGGAAGTTAAAAAAAGTTAGTTCTATGTGAGGGGATGAATCTAAACGGAACAATTTATTTTATATACTAACCATGGGGCTTTGGGAGCCAGCCAGGAGGCAGCTGTCCTTGCAACAGTATGTTCTAAATAAAAAGGTAATCACACGACACAACTCCTGTCTGCTGCCCAAGCTCTGGCTCCTCGCTCCTGGAGACACACACAAGGGAGGACCTTTACTGCTGCAGACCTTTGTTTCTGCCTTGGGCATTTGTTGCCTTTAGTATTGTGCACCTGTCACGACTTCCGCTGAAGTTGGTGCCTCTCCTTGTTCGGGCGGCGTTCGGCCGTCGACGTCACCGGCTTTCTAGCCGCCACCGATCTACGTTTCTTTTTCCATTTGTTTTGTCTTGATTGTACACACCTGGTTTCCATTACGTTATAATTTATTCCCTATTTAACCCTCTGGTTCCCACATGGTTTTGTGCGTGTTTGTTCTTTGTTAAGTGGTCGCTCTTTTGTGTCGGGCTGGAATATTTTTCCCTGTATGGAATTAGTCTGTGATTTATTCGAGTAAAGTACGTTTTTACTCAGTTCTGTGTCCTGCGCCTGACTCCGTCCTAACCCATACACAGACAGAACTAGAACTATATAAGCCCACATTCCAATATCAACACTAATAAGAATGTATAATTTTGATTTCTCCACATAGGTTACATGGAAAGAATGCTGCCAAAAATAGCAATGAGAGAGAGGGTAAACGTATGAAAATGTCACTTGGATATTGTGTGTGTCTGACATGTTATAGAGCAATAGAGCAAGGTGACGTTGATCAGACTAATGGTTCCCCAGTGAGGGAACACAATAATGACCTCTGACCTTTATTGCATTTGATTAAGAATACAATTCATTATGCCTCTGTCTTGATGTTCAAAGCAGGTGGCAGGTTTATTACAATCTAAATCTCTAAGTTATATTGAAATGTGTCTTAGTCTTACTCTATGTGTGAGGTGATTCAGTGGTCAGCAGCAGCTATTGGATCAGAGCCCACCTGCCTGTTATACGTGGCCTATTTCTCTTGCATAATGTACAGCCTGTTGTGTTATTGTACACCCTAATGATGCTAAGACGCTCATTTCTACTGCTGGGAAAGCAAAATAGCCAGCCAGACAATAGGGTGAGGTAGGGTGAGGTACAGTATTATCTGTCATCTCTGTTTGATCACCTTGGAGAAATAAAGGATCCCATGTATGGCACAACCAAGATGTCAATGACCACATCATAAGCACATCGTTTGGCTATCGGATTACACAATAGATCATCAAGTATTTATGCTGCAGTAGTTTATGTGTCAGGGGGCTAGGTTCAGTTTGTTATATCTGGAGTACTTCTCCTGTCTTATCCGGTGTCCTGTGTGAATTTAAGTATGCTCTCTCTAATTCTCTCTTTCTCTCTTTCTTTCTCTCTCTCGGAGGACCTGAGCCCTAGGACCATGCCTCAGGACTACCTGGCATGATGACTCCTTGCTGTCCCCAGTCCACCTGGCCGTGCTGCTGCTCCAGTTTCAACTGTTCTGCCTGCAGCTATGGAACCCTGACCTGTTCACCGGACGTGCTACCTGTCCCAGACCTGCTGTTTTCAACTCTCTAGAGACTGCAGGAGCGGTAGAGATACTTTTAATGATCGGCTATGAAAAGCCAATTGACATTTACTCCTGAGGTGCTGACTTGCTGCACCCTCGACAACTACTGTGATTATTATTATTTGACCATGCTGGTAATTTATGAACATTTGAACATCTTGGCCATGTTCTGTTATAATCTCCACCCGGCACAGCCAGAAGAGGACTGGCCACCCCTCATAACTAGAGAGGAACCAGGCTTTCTTCCTAGGTTTTGGCCTTTCTAGGGAGTTTTTCCTAGCCACCGTGCTTCTACACCTGCATTGCTTGCTGTTTGGGGTTTTAGGCTGGGTTTCTGTACAGCACTTTAAGATATCAGCTGATGTAAGAAGGGCTATATAAATTAATTTGATTCACCGGACTCTGTGTAATCTCTGATGCTTGCGACTATAAACACTGTACTTTATCTCAGAGAGTCACTCACAGGGCATTGTACTTTACCAAGCTGTCCTGTGTCGCTTTTTACATCAGCAAAACTAAACAAAATAGACTACTCCCAAAACATTTTCAAGATTTTTCAGTGGAAAAAAGCAATGTACTGTAAAGTCTTTGGGGGGAAAAGCATTCAACATGTATAGGATAGAGTCTAGTCCAAAACACAATATATTGTTTCTCTTCTCTGCTTTACACCAGAGGCTAGGGGGAGGAGCTATAGGAGGACAGGCTCATTGTAATGGCTGGAATGGAATTGATGGAACGGAGTCAAATATATGGTATTACATTCCAGCCATTACAATGAGCCCGTCCTCCTATAGCTCCTCCCACCCGCCTCCTCTGCTTTACACCACCAGTGGCTTCTCTCACTAGCAGACGGCTAGAAAAGGTCTCGGGTCTATGTCAACATATTAACCTGAGGAAAGGTCTCTAGCCTCTCTGTGACTTGCATTTATATCTCCCCAAATGTTGAGTAGCAGGATAAATGTCAGCGCTGCCTGGCCCGTGACTCATGGCCCCTATATGCAAAATGGACCCTCGGCAGGAGGATATGTTTTCAGCATGATAAATTCCTCCCCTTTGGAAAAAAACGGTAGACTTGGGAGAAAAAAATATCCCTCTGTAAAAGTGTGAGCTGTTTGTACAGAATGGGATGTTTCAACATTGGGCCGGGGCTGTGTAGCCTGATGGTGTTTGCCTGAGGTCAACAGTGTCTTCTCCTGCCCCCAGCTAGCTAGACATTCCCGACGTTGTTCACAGGATTTACTGCCATATGGCCAGGTTACCTCAGGTCACTCTCAATGGATTGAAAAGAGAAAAACAACCTCTAACGAGGGCTCTGTCCTTTATAAATTGTTTTCTATTCACACAAATGAGGGTCGAATGCAGTAGAGGCCATAAATGTAGTGGCCATAAATCCAGTTTAACTTGGGCCTTGTTTGTGACAATTCCATCCAACTTGTTTATGTGAGTAAAGTACATGTTGGATAAAAAAAGTAATGACAGGCTTGATGGAAACAGAACATTTTTCGGTAAATTTAAAATGTCGACAATAAAATACGCTAGACAAGGTGGGATCTTTTTGTGTCGGTAACATGAATTATGCGAGAAATGTCGGTGGAAACGCTTTTATGAACAAATATTGATATAATAACCATGATATCGAAGTCACACGATGACATGTTGTGTGGTCCTCCCACTACGTCGGGAAAGCATGCAGTTTTTAATTGACAGATTAAATAAATGATGATGAATTTCACAAGTCGGTGAAAGTGCAAGGTGATGAGTTTGATGAGTTTGATGCTACTTTCCAATAAATATCGGACCAATACGCAGCGTGGTGAGTATTCATATTTATTAGAATACTTTCAATAAAGAACAAAAACAATAAACTGACAAAATAAACGAAGACGCAACAGTCCCGAAATAGTGAACACTAAATACAGGAACACACAAACAGGAACAATCACCCACAACCCCCAATACAAAACAGGCTACCTAAATATGGTTCCCAATCAGAGACAACGACTAACACCTGCCTCTGATTGATAACCATATCAGGCCAAACACATAGAAACAGACAAACTAGACATACAACATAGAATGCCCACTCAGATCACACCCTGACCAAACAAAACATAGAAACATACAAAGCAAACTATGGTCAAAGCAAAACCTAAACCTATAGGGGAGGGTCTGGGTGGGCATCTGTCCGCGGTAAGCAGGCATAGCCCGGTGCGGTACATAGCAGCGCCTCGTATCGGCCGGGCTAGAGTGGGCATCGAGCCAGGTGCCATGAAGCCGGCTCAACGCATCTGGTCTCCAGTGCGTCTCCTCGGGCCGGGGTACATGGCACCAGCCCTAAGCATGGTGTCCCCGGTTCACCAGCACAGCCCAGTGCGGGCTATTCCACCTCACCGCACTGGCCTGGCTACGGGGAGCATTCAGCCAGGTAGGGTTGGGCAGGCTCGGTGCTCGAGACCTGTAGTGCGCCTTCACGGTCCGGTCTATCCGGTGCCACCTCCACGCACCAGACCACCGGTGGCAGCCCCCCGCACCAGGCTGTCTCTCCGTCTCCGCACTACAGGTGCTCCCGCCTGCTCAGCGCTGCCAGAGTCTTCCTCCTGTCCAGCGCCGCCTGAGTCTCCCTCCTGTCCAGCGCCGCCTGAGTCGCCCGTCTGTCCTGAGCCGCCAGAGTCGCCCGTCTGTCCTGAGCCGCCAGAGTCGCCCGTCTGTCCTGAGCCGCCAGAGTCGCCCGTCTGTCCTGAGCCGCCAGAGTCGCCCGTCTGTCCTGAGCCGCCAGAGTCGCCCGTCTGTCCTCAGCCGCCAGAGCCGCACGCCAGTCCGGAGCTGCCCTTCAGTCCGGAGCTGCCTCTCAGTCCGGAGCTGCCCCTCACTCCGGAGCTGCCACTCAGTCCGGAGCTGCCCCTCAGTCCGGAGCTGCCCCTCAGTCCGGAGCTGCCCCTCAGTCCAGAGGCGCCGCTCAGTCCAGAGGCGCTCTTCAGTCCAGTGGGGCCCTTTATTAGGGTCTCCAGTCCAAGGTCGGTGGTGAGGTTTCCCGCTCCAGAGACATTATGTAAGTGGGCCGAGTCAGAGGTGGAGCGGGGTCCACGTCCCTCACCAGAACCGCCACCGCGGAGTAATATCCACCCAGACCCTCCCATATAGGCTTAGGTGTGCGGCCGGGAGTACGCATCTTTGGGGAGGGTACTGTCACGCCCTGACCATAGTATTCTTTGTTTTCTTTATTATGTTGGTTAGGTCAGGGTGTGACAAGGGGTGGTTGTTTAGTATTGTCTTGTCTAGGGGTTTTTCCATGTCTATGGGTTTTTGACTAGTCTAGGTAGTTATATGTCTATGGTTGCCTAGATTGGTTCTCAATTAGAGGCAGCTGTTTATCGTTGTCTCTGATTGGGAACCATATTTAGGCAGCCATATTTTTTGAGTATTTCGTGGGTGATTGTCTATGTGTTAGTTGCTTGTGTCTGCACTTATTATATATAGCTTCACGTTCGTTTTGTAAGTTTATTCAGTGTTCTTCGTTAATTAAAGTAACGATGTATTCATATCACACTGCGCATTGGTCCTCCGATCCTTCTTACTACTCCTCCTCATCAGGACGACGAACGTGACAACAGTACTGCATGGCTACTATATAACGCAACATTTTCTTGTGAGAAAACCAGCAGTAGAGTTGAAAATGCAATGGAAACCCATTTAAGGTGTATTTTTTATTCGGTACATGGGAATTGAAAAAGGTATTTTTATGTGCACTACGTCATCACGCATAGACTTTTATATGCAACAAGTCAAATTGATGGAAACACATCTCTGGTGGGAAAATGCACATATTGTTTTCATGCAGATCGGTGACCAATTGTATGGAAACCTAGCGTTTGACTGGTATTTCAGGTGATACAGGGTTTCACAAGCACAACACAGACACACGATTGGTCCCGGGGGTAAGATAAAGAGGAAACGTGCTGCCAGCAAGCCATTCTCTAACAGCAACACTGCATCAAAGCTCAGAGGATGAGCTCACCAAGACGTTGCCTCACCACACGAGACAAGCTTTAAATTCCTCTGGATGCATCATGGATTATTTGAGCCAAGCATTACTAGCCCCATGTAATCATCAGTATTGTAAACCGAGCCGTCTCACAGCACCTTGGGGACAACTTGTTAACCTCATCTAATTTATCTACTGCTCCCTCATCATGAACCCAAATCTAATGGGTGTGATGTCATTGTTAGTGTCCATGGAACGGCCTGCTGTGGAGGAGGAAAATACATGGATAATTCACTGGCATTGTGAACTCTTGGATCTCTTCAACATATTAACTCTTTTGAAAACTGAAGAAGTTGACAGTTATCCTTTTGTACTTTTGAGTGGCCAAAATACCATTCTGTATACTTCTGGCCCCTCTTTGGACACTGTGTTAACTAACCTCCAGACGAGCTTCAATGCCATACAACTCTCCTTCCGTGGCCTCCAACTGCTCTTAAACGCAAGTAAAACTAAATGCATGCTATTCAACCGATCACTGCCCGCACCTGCTCGCCCGTCCAGTATCACTACTCTGGACGGCTCTGACTTAGAATACGTGGACAACTACAAATACCTAGGTGTCTGGTTAGACTGTAAACTCTCCTTCCAGACTCACATTAAGCATCTCCAATCCAAAATTAAATCGGCTTCCTATATCGCAACAAAGCATCCTTCACTCATGCTGCCAAACATACCCTCGTAAAACTGACCATCCTACCGATCCTCGACTTCGGTGATGTCATCTATAAAATAGCCTCCAACACTCTACTCAACAAACCGGATGCAGTCTATCACAGTGCCATCCGTTTTGTCACCAAAGCCCCATACACTACCCACCATTGCGACCTGTACGCTCTCGTTGGTTGGCCCTCGCTTCATACTCGTCGCCAAACCCACTGGCTACAGGTCATCTACAAGTCTCTGCTAGGTAAAGCCCCGCCTTATCTCAGCTCACTGGTCACCATAGCAGCACCCACTCGTAGCACGAGCTCCAGCAGGTATATCTCACTGGTCACCCCCAAAGCCAATTCCTCTTTTGGTCGTCTTTCCTTTCAGTTCTCTGCTGCCAATGACTGGAACGAACTGCAAAAATCTCTGAAGATGGAGACTCATATCTCCCTTACTAGCTTTAAGCACCAGCTGTCAGAGCAGCTCACAGATCACTGCACCTGAACATAGCCCATCTGTAAACAGCCCATCTATCTACCTACCTCATCCCCATACTGTATTCATTTATTTATCTTGCTCCTTTGCACCCCAGTATCTCTACTTGCACATTCATCTTCTGCACATCTACCATTCCAGTGTTTAATTGCTATATTGTAATCACTTCGCCACCATGGCCTATTTATTGCCTTAACTCCCTTATCTTACCTCATTTGCACTCACTGTATATAGACTTTTTGTTTTCTTTTGTTCTTCTGTATTATTGACTGTATGTTTTGTTTATTCCAAGAGTAACTCTGTGTTGTTGTATGTGTCGAATTGCTATGCTTTATCTTGGCCAGGTCGCAGTTGCAAATGAGAACTTGCTCTCAACTAGCCTACCTGGTTAAATAAAGGTGAAATAAATAAATAAAAACTTTTGAGTGCATGCATATTCCAGCTCCAAAGGTCAGTTGATCATCAGCAGGGCTGACTGAGACCAGAAATCCTCCCTGGCGTTTCTAACACACCAGCCCATTTTCCCCCATGAGGCCCCACACCAGCCAATTTTTTCCACAACGCCCACACAACAGTCAATTTCTTTTTCTTGAGGCCCCCCTTATTGGCCAGATAATGATGATTTTGTGCAGCAAAGAAAACAACAAGTTAGACAGGCACACTGGACAAAAAATGGACCAGCCTATTCCTGATCATCAGACTAGTCTAGCTGGCTGATCATTTCAGAGTGTCATTTGATGTGCCATATGTTCTTCTCTAGAAACAGGCAATTTGAGGCAACTTGATAGGGAGATTAACCTCTTTGTGAGCGACCAAGCTACCATATACACTATGCTGACATTCAATTGCTTCCCAACAGAGCCACAAAACGCATACGGCCACAAAACTATATGAGCAGATACAGTACATGTGACCAATGTGTATATGACTGCATTGTATATACTGTACATTCTCAATCGAGCAGAGCCAGTATTTTCCAATTTAGCTCATTTATGTATATGCACCATAAGTAGCTACCTCATGGTGCTTCTTCATTTGGGTCACTGTTTGCTAATGGTGATGCTAATGAGCATCTACAGAGAATTGGGCTCTGAAAGGGCCTCTATTGCCCAGGCCTGTAACTGCCCTGGTTGGAAGTGAGTGATCTGCATTAAGACTGTCAGGAGACGCTAATCATTTTCTCGTGTCCAAGATTTACAGGCTAGGCTGTTTTTCAAATAGTGCCCTATTCCCTATGTAGTGCACTACTTTTTGCCAGGACCCATAAAGGCTGTGGTCAAAAGCAGTGCAATAGAAGCGAATAGGCTGCCATTTGGGACAGACCCACAGCGTTCCGGTTGTGCAGTGCTAGATCAGGGAAACAGAGCATTAAAATCCCTGGCTGGGATAAGTCTGAATAACTTCCGTTAAGCCCCTGTAAATTAACAGGCATCACTATTACTTTAGTGGAAAGCTCGAACATTCCATGTGTTATTTCGGCAGTATCTATATGATGAACAGAGGGGCAGATTATGGTGGAACTTTAAGGCGATTTAATAGAAAAAAAATAGGATTCTAAGAAACTGGGTTTATATGCTGTTTTGAGTAGAACATTAGTTTAATCTTACTTCCCTCACACAAACCTGCAACCCAACATGTGCCCACTCTACAGTATGAATTCAGCCATTACTGTATCATTGCATAGCAAGAGCACATCAACAGTTTTTGGCTACATATGGTAAGTGCATTGCATAGCAGGAGCACATAAACAATATTTGGGTACACATAAGCACCTTACCAAAAGTAGGCCCTATTTCACATGACTGATGAGAAGTATAATGTTCCTGCACCCCTTGAAAATAACCTGTGCTATTTTAAACTCAGTCATGATTTATATTTGATATAATTTCCTTTAATCTGTATGCCAGCCAGTTGGAGGGGAAGTTAATTCATTCCAATATACATATAGCTTCATTTGGAATCTTAAATAAAACAAACACCTCTCACTGATTTAAAAAAGTTAAGTCTCTCGTTTCTATTTATACTAGATCACAGTTCAAACACGTGAACTTAGGGTTTTCTTAAAACGTACACATGTACAAGGAAGCATATATATTCATGCAAACATACATGCACTTCACACATATATACCTAAAGTATATTAAAAAATTCGAAGGAAAACAAACAAATTCCTGCAAGGTCCACCATACCATGTGGTTGCCTGGCGGTTACAAAGAGATCCTGTGTTATGGTGAATGTGGAAAGAAGCCCTAGTATGCATTCCAGCCGACAGAAGAAGCCCTAGTATGCATTCCAGCCGACAGAAGAAGCCCTAGTATGCATTCCAGCCCACAGAAGAAGCCCTAGTATGCATTCCAGCCCACAGAAGAAGCCCTAGTATGCATTCCAGCCCACAGAAGAAGCCCTAGTATGCATTCCAGCCCACAGAAGAAGCCCTAGTATGCATTCCAGCCGACAGAAGAAGGCCTCTCTCTTCCCTGGGTCTGGGAGGGTGTTTTCGAAAGCTACTTTAGAATGTTTGTGCAATCGCTTTCGACCACTTGATTAAAAATATATTTTGATGCTAAGGAGCTATGTCCTGCAGAGAGTCAGCTCAAACTGGTTTGAGAAGAGCAACAACCTATTGGGGAATAAACATACCTGTTGTAAATAGTTTTGGGATATAGTAGGTTGAAGTCCTAGTGTCGGATTCTGAAGCAATTGAAGTTTTTTTCTACCTCCACAGCTAGGTTGTAAAATGACCAAATCCAGTGGAAATCTAACATTGATCACCACACTACTAGTACAGTAATTCCCCTCAAACCACACCGGTGGAAAAACTCAGAGGGAAAAAAATACAGAAGCGGAAACGAGTACGTCTGTGTATCTCAGTGAGTGTGGCATGACGAAAGTAACGATGGCCTGTGAACAAACAGAGGGCGTACAACCAGGGGGATGTCATTTAGACAGCTGCAGCCGTGGTGATTACATTAGGCTTCGTGCTACGGATGTGCACTAGATGGGAGATGTACTAGAACTCCCTCTCCCTGTCTCTTCCCTCTCTCATCCACCCAGACCAGACACACTGTGGCCTGACCTCTGACTTCTGGCCTACCGCCCCTGCCTCTGGGAGCTGATACAAAGACATAAATCAACTCTCTCTGGAAGTATTTTCCCTCCTTTAGATGATTCTGAGAAAAACAGTGGGTTTGCATTCATGGTGCAGTCAGGAATGGCCTGGGATCTGTTTAATGTACAAGCAATTGACCCACAATTCTGTATGTAGCAAGCTTTGTAAAGGGGCCCATGTAATCTTACATTTTATTGTCACAAAAAGTTTTATCACTCCTGTATTTCAGGGTCTCTGGTTGAAGTGGAAATGATTTGCGAGACTACTTTTGTGTGGTTGCTTCACCCCTGACCACAGTGCAGGGTCAGGGGTGAATATTCAAATTATACAACAATCAATGTTTTCCCTCCCTTACTGTACTGTGTAATTGCAGAAACAAACATAGTCTGTTGTCCTGGTAACATGTAGATAACTCATAATAGTGTACCCCGTTTTGTTTGGCAACGTCAGGAGGGCTGAACTACAGCAGTCTGTTTATGAGACCGTCACCTCACCGCGTTTTCACCAACCTGTATACCACTGGCATCCTGTGGCATTTCTGTGGTTTCAACCACATCCAACCTTTACAGGAGGATGTAGGAACATGAGACTTTATTCAAGAAAACACCTTGACCTGCATAGATGAATTTCAAATAGGAAGTGTGTTAGTTTGGAAATAATTTTGTTATGACACATCTAACCCTAACCCTAACTAAAGCGGTTAGCAAGTAACTAATGAAAAGGGGAAACACATCTGCCAGCGGTATACAGAGTGCTCACCCAGGCTGGTCCTGGAGAGTGAGTAGAGTAGACAGGAAAGGTACATGGAAGGGCTCATGTTGCAGATTGTGGCAGGACACAACGTAACCAGTGGTTTGCACCGGCGCTGCGCGTCACTAACGTTGGCAGGTCAAATGTTTCAGATTTTTCACAGACTACAGTGGAATGTGGTCAACCTTGCTGTTCATGGTGGACATGGAAAATGCTCTTGACAGTGAGTGGCTGGCTGTCATTAGGAGGCAGTGCATTAGGAGCAGTGTCGGCTGCTGAGGGGAGGAAGGCTCCTAATAATGGCTGGAATGGAGCAAATAGAATGGCATCAAATTATGTATTTGATCAAATCAAATGATGTATTTGATAGCATTCGATTAATTCCGGTCCAGCCATTACCACGAGCCCCTCCTCTCCAATTAATGTGTCACCAACCTGCTGTGATTAGGAGGCAGTATGGGGTATGTTGGGGGATGTTGTCTGTCCCAATGCTCTCCTACTGAGGGTTTCATTACCTCAAATAGCACAGTGATGGCTGTCAGGCCAGGCGTGCTATTGGTGTGAAACATATTAGCCCCAAATCGTACCCGCCAAATGAAATATCCTGCCAGATTTTTAGAGCAGATCAACAACTTCAAAGACTGCCTGGGAGAGTGACTTCAGTTCAAAAACACCAGAGGCATGTTGGCCAAGGGCCACAAATCTCTGGGAAGTTTTGAAAAACATAAATATTTACCAGCATACTGAAGCCTTTCTATAAAAGTGATTTTATGTTCAAACTTGCCAGTTGCACAGAGAGGACGAGAGGGATCTCATCTTTATTTATTACTTTTTTTCCAAATATGCCCTTTCAGAGCAGCCACCGCAGTGCACACTTTCATAGCAAATACAACATTCCATGGTACATAGATCTAGTACAGCATGAACAACAGACCAGCTCCAAAGTAAAGTTTACATTCCTTTGGGGGTTCGATGAATCTGTTGGAATGTGTTCTTGCGAGGCTGTCTTTTCATGAGGCCATGGGTATTACCAGTGGGGGCCACTTTATTGGGCAGAGCAGGAATGTACGATGCCAACACAGTTGTAACTGCTGGTCTGTAGCCATTTCCTCCTGCTCACGAAAAGGTAAATAAAGAGATGTATTTCCCGTGGGCTTTAGCAAGGCCTAAAAATACTGTCAGCATAACATACTCTGAGGATATCTGGCTTAGGAATGGAGTTTGTTTTCTATTGGAATCTACGATAAATCACCAGGCTGTTTTCCTATATTCATCAATTGAGAGTGAGAAATGATTGAAGTGAAAATAACTCTGGAAGTATTTTTGTTACACATGTGTGGTACTCAACCAGAACCCTCTATTTACATGGAGACCCCTCTCCGGGCCCTGGGCCTGGATCCTTAGCCCTGCCCACCACAACCAGGACACTGGTGGTTGGTTTAACCAGATCCTTCTATCTTCCCATTGGACAGTTATTGGTGTGGCTCGTGTCTTGTCAGCCAACCCAACAATAAAAGCTATAGAGAAGACAATGCCAATTCGGTTTTAATCCTTTAAAATATATTGTCTTGAGTTATGGGCAGCTGTGTATCAAAAATAGGTTTTCTATGTTTATTTTATAGAAAAGTAATGGAAAGATTAACCTGAGCCTGTGTGCCTGTTCCATGATATACTGTACCAACTGCATGAACATACTGAACCAAATGCATGAACATACTGTACCACCTGCATAACATACTGTACCACCTGCATAACATACTGTACCTACTGCATGAACATACTGAACCACCTGCATAACATAATGTACCAACTGCATGAATATACTGTACAACCTGTATAACATACTGTACCACCTGCATAACATACTGTACCACCTGCATAACATACTGAACCACCTGCATAACATACTGTACCACCTGCATAACATACTGTACCACCTGCATAATGTACTGTAACACCTGCATAACACACTGTACCACCTGCATAACATACTGTACCACCTGCATAACATAATGAACCACCTGCAGAACATACTGTACCACCTGCATAACATACTGTACAACCTGCATGAACATACTGTACCACCTGTAATACATACTGTACCACCTGCATAACATACTGTACCACCTGTATAACATACTGTACCACCTGCATAACATACTGTACCACCTGCATGAACATACTGTACCACCTGCATAACATACTGTACCCCCTGCATAACATACTGTACCACCTACATGAACATACTGTACCACCTGCATAACATATTGTACCACCTGCATAACATACTGTACCACCTGCATAACATACTGTACCACCTGTTTAACATACTGTACCACCTGCATAACATACTGTACCACCTGCATAACATACTGTACCACCTGCATAACATACTGTACCCCCTGCATAACATACTGTACCACCTGCATGAACATACTGTACCACCTGCATAACATATTGTACCACCTGCATAACATACTGTACCACCTGCATGAACATACTGTACCACCTGCATAACATACTGTACCACCTATACAACATACTGAAGCACCTGCATAACATACTGTACCGCCTGTATAATATACTGTACCACCTGCATAACATATTGAACGACCTGCATAACATACTGTACCACCTGTATAATATACTGAACGACCTGCATAACATACTGTACCACCTGTATAATATACTGAACGACCTGCATAACATACTGTACCACCTGTATAACATACTGTACCAACTGCATAAACATACTGTACCACCTGCGTAACATGCTATACCACCTGCATAACATACTGTACCACCTGCATTACATACTGTACCACCTGCATAACCTATTGAACCACCTGCATTACATACTGTACCACCTGCATAACATACTGTACCACCTGCATGAACATACTGTACCACCTGCATAACCTATTGAACCACCTGCATTACATACTGTACCACCTGCATAACATACTGAACCACCAGTAAAACATACTGTACCACCTGCATAACATACTGTACCACTTGCATAACATACTGTACAACCTGCATGAACATACTGTACCACCTGCATAACATACTGCACCACCTGCATAACATACTGTACCATCTGCATAACATACTGAAGCACCTGTATAATGTACTGTACCACCTGCATAACATACTAAACCACCTGCATAACCTATTTAACCACCTGTATTACATACTGTACCACCTGCATAACATACTGAACCACCTGTAAAACATACTGTACCACCTGCATAACATACTGTACCACTTGCATAACATACTGTACCACCTGCATGAACATACTATACCACCTGCATAACATACTGTACCACCTGCATAACATACTGTACCATCTGCATAACATACTGAAGCACCTGTATAACATACTGTACCACCTGCACAACATACTGTACCATCTGCATAACATACTGTACCACCTGCATAACATACTGTACCACCTGTATAACATACTGTACCACCTGCATAACATACTGTACCACCTGCATAACATACTGTACCACCTGCATAACATACTGTACACCCTGTATAACATACTGAACCACCTGCATAACATACTGTACCACTTGCTTAACATACTGAACCACCTGCATGAACATATTGTAGCACCTGCAAAACAAACTGTACCACCTGCATAACATACTGTACCACCTGCATAACATACTGTACCACCTGTATAATATACTGAAAGACCTGCATAACCCATTGAACCACCTGCATTACATACTGAACCACCTGCATAACATACTGTACCGCCTGTATAATATACTGAATGACCTGCATAACATACTGTACCACTGTATAACATACTGTACCAACTGCATGAACATACTGTACCACCTGCATAACATGCTATACCACCTGCATAACATACTGTACCACCTGCATTACATAATGTACCACCTGCGTAACCTATTGAACCACCTGCATTACATACTGTACCACCTGCATAACATACTGTACCACCTGCATGAACATACTGTACCACCTGCATAACCTATTGAACCACCTGCATTACATACTGTACCACCTGCATAACATACTGAACCACCTGTAAAACATACTGTACCACCTGCATAACATACTGTACCACCTGCATAACATACTGTACCACTTGCATAACATACTGTACCACCTGCATGAACATACTGTACCACCTGCATAACATACTGTACCACCTGCATAACATACTGTACCATCTGCATAACATACTGAAGCACCTGTATAATGTACTGTACCACCTGCATAACATACTAAACCACCTGCATAACCTATTGAACCACCTGCATTACATACTGTACCACCTGCATAACATACTGAATCACCTGCATAACATACTGTACCACCTGCATAACATACTGAACCACCTGCATAACATACTATACCACCTGCATAACATACTGTACCACCTGCATAACATACTGTACCACCTGCATAATATACTGTACCACCTGATTAACATACTGTACCACCTGCATAACATACTGTACCACCTGTAAAACATACTGTACCACCTGCATAACATACTGTACCACCTGCATGAACATACTGTACCACCTGCAAAACATATTGTACCACCTGCGTAACATACTGTACCACCTGCATAACATACTGTACCACCTGCATAACATACTGTACCACCTGCAAAACATACTGTACCACCTGCATAACATTATGTACCACCTGCATAGCATACTGTACCACCTGTATAACAAACTGTACCACCTGTATAGCATATTGTACCACCTGAAAAACATACTATACCACCTGCATGAACATACTGTACCACCTGCAAAACCTACTGTACCACCTGCATAACGTACTCTACCACCTGCATGAACATACTGTACCACCTGCATAACATAATGCAGCACCTGCATAACATACTGTACCACCTGCATTACATACTGAACCACCTGCATAACATACTGTACCACCTGCATAACATACTGTACCACCTGATTAACATACTGTACCACCTGCATAACATACTGTACCACCTGTAAAACATACTGTACCACCTGCATAACATACTGTACCACCTGCATGAACATACTGTACCACCTGCAAAACATACTGTACCACCTGCGTAACATACTGTACCACCTGCATAACATACTGTACCACCTGCAAAACATACTGTACCACCTGCATAACATACTGTACCACCTGCATAACATACTGTACCACCTGCAAAACATACTGTACCACCTGCTTAACATACTGTACCACCTGCATAACAAACTGTACCACCTGCATAACATACTGTACCACCTGCATGAACATACTGTACCACCTGCATAACCGTTTGAACCACCTGCATAACATATTGAACGACCTGCATAACATACTTTACCACCTTCATAACATACTGTACCACCTGCATAACATACTGTACCACCTTCAAAAGCATATTGTACCGCCTGCATAACATACTGTACCACCAGCATAAAATACTGTACCACCTGCATGTACATACTGTACCACCTGCATAACGTACTGTACCACCTGCATGTACATACTGTACCACCTGCATAACGTACTGTACCACCTGCATGAACATACTGTACCACCTGCATAACATACTGTACCAATGCATAACATACTGTACCACCTGCAAAACATACTGTACCACCTGCATAACATATTGTACCACCTGCATGAATATACTGTACCACCTGCCTAACCTTTTGAACCACCTGCATAACATAGTGTACCACCTGCATAACATACTGTACCACCTGCATAACATACTGTAACACCTGCATATCATACTGAACCACCTGCATAACATACTGTTTCACCTGCAAAGCATACTGTACCACCTGCATAACATAATGTACCACCTGCATGAACATACTGAACGACCTGCATAACATACTGTACCACCTGCATAACATAGTGTACCACCTGCATAACATACTGTACCACCTGCATATCATACTGAACCACCTGCATAACATACTGTTTCACCTGCAAAGCATACTGTACCACCTGCATAACATAATGTACCACCTGCATGAACATACTGAACGACCTGCATAACATACTGTACCACCTGCATGAACATACTGAACGACCTGCATAACATACTGTACCACCTGTATAACATACTGTACCACCTGCATAACATACTGTACCACCTGCATAACATACTGTACCACCTGCATAACATACTGTACCACCAGCATGAACATACTGTACCACCTGCATAACATACTGTACCACCTGCATAACATACTGTAACACCTGCATAACATACTGTACCACCTGCATAACATACTGTACCACCTGCATAACATACTGTACCACCTGCATAACATACTGTACCACCTGCATAACATACTGTACCACCTCCATAACATACTGTAACACCTGCATAACATACTGTATGACCTGCATAAGATACTGTACCACCTGCATACCATACTGTACCACCTCCATAACATACTGTAACACCTGCATAACATACTGTACGACCTGCATAACATACTGTACCTCCTGCAGACAATGCTGTACCACCTGCATAACATACTGTACCACTTGTATAAAATACTGTACCACCTGCATGAACATACTGTACCACCTGCATAACCTCTTGAACCACCTGCATAACATACTGTACCACCCTCATAACATACTGAACCACCTGCATAACATACTGTACCACGTGTAAAACATACTGTACCACCTGCAAAACATACTCTACCACCTGTAAAACATACTGTACCACCTGCATAACATACTGTACCACCTGCATAACATACTGTACCACCTGCATAACATACTGTACCACCTGCATAACATACTGTACCACCTGCATAGCATACTGAACCACCTGCATAACATACTGTACCACCTGTATAACATACTGAATGACCTGCATAACATACTGTACCACCTGTATAATATACTGTACCAACTGCATGAACATACTGTACCACCTGTATAACATACTGTACCAACTGTATAACATACTGTACCACCTGCATAACATACTATTCCACCTGCACAACATACTGTACCACCTGCAAAACATACTGTACCACCTCCATAACATACTGTAACACCTGCATAACATACTGTATGACCTGCATAACATACTGTACCCCCTGCATAACATACTGTACCACCTGCAAAACATACTGTACCAACTGCATGAACATACTGTACCACCTGCATAACATACTATACCACCTGCATAACATACTGTACCACCTGCATAACATACTGTACCCCCTGCATAACATACTGTTCCACCTGCAAAACATACTGTACCAACTGCATGAACATACTGTACCACCTGCATAACATACTATACCACCTGCATGAACATACTGTACCACCTGCATAACATACTGTACCACCTGCATAACATACTGAACCACCTGCACAACATACTATAGCACCTGCATAACATACTGTACCACATGCAAGAACATACTGTAGCACCTGCTTAACATACTGTACCACCTGCGTAACATACTGAACCACCTGCGTAACATACTGTACCACCTGTGTAACATAATGTACCACATGCATAGCATACTGAGCCACCTGCATAACATACTGTACCACCTGCATAACATACTGTACCACCTCCATGAAACTACTGTACCACCTGCATAACATACTGTACCACCTGCATAACATACTGTACCACCTGCATAACATACTTTACCACCTGCATAACATACTGTACCACCTCCATAACATACTGTAACACCTGCATAACATACTGTATGACCTGCATAAGATACTGTACCACCTGCATAACATACTGTACCACCTCCATAACATACTGTAACACCTGCATAACATACTGTACGACCTGCATAACATACTGTACCCCCTGCAGACAATGCTGTACCACCTGCATAACATACTGTACCACTTGTATAACATACTGTACCACCTGCATGAACATACTGTACCACCTGCATAACCTATTGAACCACCTGCATAACATACTGTACCACCTGCATAACATACTGTACCACCTCCATGAACATACTGTACCACCTGCATAACATACTGTACCACCTGCATAACATACTGTACCACCTGCATAACATACTGTACCACCTCCATAACATACTGTACCACCTGCATAACATACTGTACCACCTGCATAACATACTGTACCACCTGCATAACATACTGTACCACCTCCATAACATACTGTAACACCTGCATAACATACTGTACGACCTGCATAACATACTGCACCCCCTGCAGACAATGCTGTACCACCTGCATAACATATTGTACCACTTGTATAACATACTATACCACCTGCATAACATACTGTACCACCTGCATAACCTATTGAACCACCTGCATAACATTCTGTACCACCTGCATAACATACTGTACCACGTGTAAAACATACTGTACCACCTGCATAACATACTGTACCACCTGCATAACATACTGTACCACCTGCATAACATACTGTACCACCTGCATACCATACTGTACCACCTGCATAACATACTGTACCACCTGCATAGCATACTGAACCACCTGCATAACATACTGTACCACCTGTATAACATACTTAATGACCTGCATAACATACTGTACCACCTGTATAACATACTGTACCAACTTCATGAACATACTGTACCACCTGTATAACATACTGTACCAACTGTATAACATACTGTACCACCTGCATAACATACTATTCCACCTGCATAACATACTGTACCACCTGCAAAACATACTGTACCACCTGCAAAACATACTGTACCACCTGCATAACATACTGTAACACCTGCATAACATACTGTACCACCTGCAAAACATACTGTACCACCTGCTTAACATACTGTACCACCTGCATAACAAACTGTACCACCTGCATAACATACTGTACCACCTGCATGAACATACTGTACCACCTGCATAACCGTTTGAACCACCTGCATAACATATTGAACGACCTGCATAACATACTTTACCACCTTCATAACATACTGTACCACCTGCATAACATACTGTACCACCTGCAAAAGCATATTGTACCGCCTGCATAACATACTGTACCACCAGCATAAAATACTGTACCACCTGCATGTACATACTGTACCACCTGCATAACGTACTGTACCACCTGCATGTACATACTGTACCACCTGCATAACGTACTGTACCACCTGCATGAACATACTGTACCACCTGCATAACATACTGTACCAATGCATAACATACTGTACCACCTGCAAAACATACTGTACCACCTGCATAACATATTGTACCACCTGCATGAATATACTGTACCACCTGCCTAACCTTTTGAACCACCTGCATAACATAGTGTACCACCTGCATAACATACTGTACCACCTGCATAACATACTGTAACACCTGCATATCATACTGAACCACCTGCATAACATACTGTTTCACCTGCAAAGCATACTGTACCACCTGCATAACATAATGTACCACCTGCATGAACATACTGAACGACCTGCATAACATACTGTACCACCTGCATAACATAGTGTACCACCTGCATAACATACTGTACCACCTGCATATCATACTGAACCACCTGCATAACATACTGTTTCACCTGCAAAGCATACTGTACCACCTGCATAACATAATGTACCACCTGCATGAACATACTGAACGACCTGCATAACATACTGTACCACCTGCATGAACATACTGAACGACCTGCATAACATACTGTACCACCTGTATAACATACTGTACCACCTGCATAACATACTGTACCACCTGCATAACATACTGTACCACCTGCATAACATACTGTACCACCAGCATGAACATACTGTACCACCTGCATAACATACTGTACCACCTGCATAACATACTGTAACACCTGCATAACATACTGTACCACCTGCATAACATACTGTACCACCTGCATAACATACTGTACCACCTGCATAACATACTGTACCACCTGCATAACATACTGTACCACCTCCATAACATACTGTAACACCTGCATAACATACTGTATGACCTGCATAAGATACTGTACCACCTGCATACCATACTGTACCACCTCCATAACATACTGTAACACCTGCATAACATACTGTACGACCTGCATAACATACTGTACCTCCTGCAGACAATGCTGTACCACCTGCATAACATACTGTACCACTTGTATAAAATACTGTACCACCTGCATGAACATACTGTACCACCTGCATAACCTCTTGAACCACCTGCATAACATACTGTACCACCCTCATAACATACTGAACCACCTGCATAACATACTGTACCACGTGTAAAACATACTGTACCACCTGCAAAACATACTCTACCACCTGTAAAACATACTGTACCACCTGCATAACATACTGTACCACCTGCATAACATACTGTACCACCTGCATAACATACTGTACCACCTGCATAACATACTGTACCACCTGCATAGCATACTGAACCACCTGCATAACATACTGTACCACCTGTATAACATACTGAATGACCTGCATAACATACTGTACCACCTGTATAATATACTGTACCAACTGCATGAACATACTGTACCACCTGTATAACATACTGTACCAACTGTATAACATACTGTACCACCTGCATAACATACTATTCCACCTGCACAACATACTGTACCACCTGCAAAACATACTGTACCACCTCCATAACATACTGTAACACCTGCATAACATACTGTATGACCTGCATAACATACTGTACCCCCTGCATAACATACTGTACCACCTGCAAAACATACTGTACCAACTGCATGAACATACTGTACCACCTGCATAACATACTATACCACCTGCATAACATACTGTACCACCTGCATAACATACTGTACCCCCTGCATAACATACTGTTCCACCTGCAAAACATACTGTACCAACTGCATGAACATACTGTACCACCTGCATAACATACTATACCACCTGCATGAACATACTGTACCACCTGCATAACATACTGTACCACCTGCATAACATACTGAACCACCTGCACAACATACTATAGCACCTGCATAACATACTGTACCACATGCAAGAACATACTGTAGCACCTGCTTAACATACTGTACCACCTGCGTAACATACTGAACCACCTGCGTAACATACTGTACCACCTGTGTAACATAATGTACCACATGCATAGCATACTGAGCCACCTGCATAACATACTGTACCACCTGCATAACATACTGTACCACCTCCATGAAACTACTGTACCACCTGCATAACATACTGTACCACCTGCATAACATACTGTACCACCTGCATAACATACTTTACCACCTGCATAACATACTGTACCACCTCCATAACATACTGTAACACCTGCATAACATACTGTATGACCTGCATAAGATACTGTACCACCTGCATAACATACTGTACCACCTCCATAACATACTGTAACACCTGCATAACATACTGTACGACCTGCATAACATACTGTACCCCCTGCAGACAATGCTGTACCACCTGCATAACATACTGTACCACCTGCATAACATACTGTACCACCTCCATGAACATACTGTACCACCTGCATAACATACTGTACCACCTGCATAACATACTGTACCACCTGCATAACATACTGTACCACCTCCATAACATACTGTAACACCTGCATAACATACTGTATGACCTGCATAAGTTACTGTACCACCTGCATAACATACTGTACCACCTCCATAACATACTGTAACACCTGCATAACATACTGTACGACCTGCATAACATACTGCACCCCCTGCAGACAATGCTGTACCACCTGCATAACATATTGTACCACTTGTATAACATACTATACCACCTGCATAACATACTGTACCACCTGCATAACCTATTGAACCACCTGCATAACATTCTGTACCACCTGCATAACATACTGTACCACGTGTAAAACATACTGTACCACCTGCATAACATACTGTACCACCTGCATAACATACTGTACCACCTGCATAACATACTGTACCACCTGCATACCATACTGTACCACCTGCATAACATACTGTACCACCTGCATAGCATACTGAACCACCTGCATAACATACTGTACCACCTGTATAACATACTTAATGACCTGCATAACATACTGTACCACCTGTATAACATACTGTACCAACTTCATGAACATACTGTACCACCTGTATAACATACTGTACCAACTGTATAACATACTGTACCACCTGCATAACATACTATTCCACCTGCATAACATACTGTACCACCTGCAAAACATACTGTACCACCTGCAAAACATACTGTACCACCTGCATAACATACTGTAACACCTGCATAACATACTGTATGACCTGCATAACATACTGTATCCCCTGCATAACATACTTTACCACCTGCAAAACATACTGTACCAACTGCATAACATACTGTACCACCTGCATAACATACTGTACCAACTGCATGAACATACTGTACGACCTGCATAACATACTATACCACCTGCATGAACATACTGTACCACCTGCATAACATACTTTACCACCTGCAAAACATACTGTACCAACTGCATGAACATACTGTACGACCTGCATAACATACTATACCACCTGCATGAACATACTGTACCACCTGCATAACATACTGTACCACCTGCATAACATACTGAACCACCTGCACAACATACTATAGCACTTGCATAACATACTGTACCACATGCAAGAATATACTGTAGCACCTGCTTAACATACTGTACCACCTGCGTAACATACTGAACCACCTGCGTAACATACTGTACCACCTGTGTAACATACTGTACCACCTGCATAGCATACTGAGCCACCTGCATAACATACTGTACCACCTGCATAACATACTGTACCACCTCCATGAACATACTGTACCACCTGCATAACATACTGTACCACCTGCATAATGTATTGTACCACCAGCATGAACATACTGTACCACCTGCATAACATACTGTACCACCTGCATAACATACTGTACCACCTGCATAACATACTGTACCACCTGCATAATGTACTGTACCACCAGCATGAACATACTGTACCACCTGCATAACATACTGTACCACCTGCATAACATACTGTACCACCTGCATAACATACTGAACGACCTGCATAACATACTGTACCACCTGTATAACATACTGTACCATCTGCATGAACATACTGTACCACCTGCAGAACATACTGAACGACCTGCATAACATACTGTACATGTATTGGAATCTCCTTTGGTGCAGTCTTTTTGAAATAGTCCTATCAAGTAAAATATAAATCCACATTTTTGATATTATACAGCTCTGTATTCAGAGTTATAATTGCAGCACAATTGTTGCAGATGTGGCTCTGAAAGCTATTTGTGGCTGAGAATGGGCAGAGGAGAGAAAAAGTCAAGGTTTTCTGAGGACTCGGATTGGAAAGTCCACTTCAAGGGCCCCAATGTTATCTATAATCCACCAGACAGAATTACTTTGGTCAGTCTACTTTGGTCAGAGGTGAAATATTATTACCGTAGGTGCAATTATTACAGGTTTATTTACTGTTCATTAGCATTAGATAAACAACACCAAAAGACCAATGTTATATATACAGTATATATGTGTTGTCAGATGGACAGCCATACAAACAATACATATTTTCTAGCCTACACTGTGTACTATTGATTAAGTCTGTAGTAGATACATGTCTTGTGTTGCCATTTTCCTGGCTGGTCCCATACTGCGTGATTGAGTCATTTGTTTTATGTCCTTTTCAATTCCCTGCTGCCTTTGCCTCATCCTGTGCTAAGCAGCATCAAAGAGAGAAAGGCCAAGACAATCGCTCATTTGTTTCCCACCATATCCTCCAGCCAGCCAGGAGAAAACGGCACCTTCTGTAGTAGTAGACCTGTCAGGTTCTTGTCTTATATAAGCATGTCTCCGTGGCTTGAGGAACAGCGAATGCCATTCGAGGGGAGTGCCAATTGTTGATTGTGAGTCTGCTGCTGTAAAAGGTCCAAGGACAGGAGGAGGAATGGGATAGAATGGGAAAAGGTCATTCCCTGGTGGTTTGGCCAGATGGGTATATTTACACACTACCCACAGCAGTCTGTCTGTGAGGCCTTGAGAAATGACAGTGATCTGAGTCTCTCTCACTAGCCTCCTCTGGGCTCAATAATAATCTCTCTGTCACAGGAAGAGGAACCAATGGTCTCCCAAACATGTCCAGAGGGTTCCTGGCCCTCCAGACTGATCACGAAATTGAATAAAAAGATTCCATGCAGCTCCCAGACAGGGGGATTGGGTGTGTCTGTGTCTGAGACCAGGCTGATACATACTGTACATGATGGATATGCTATGAGGGATCAGTGTGTTTATATCCAAAGATTTGTCAGCAAGTCAAACCCAGAGTAGGATAGAGCTCCTAATAAAAATGTGAATTGGCAGGCATCCTGGGCCAAGACCTTGTATTACACATTCTGACGTAAAGGAGACCCACTGAGCATAGACATCAGTTTAAAGTCTAGTTTTTGACATACATTTGGTTGAGTTGTTAAAAGATGTCAATTCAACAAAAAATGTCACGTCATTGGATTTAGGTTAAAGGTTGGGTGAAAAAAAGCCTAAATGTCCTGACGTTGAAGACTTTTTGCAAATCCAATCAGTTTTCCACGTTGATTCAACGTCATCACATTCATTGTATGGGTTGAAATGATGTGGAAACAACATTGATTCAACCAGTTTCTGCCCAGTGGGGATGTCATCCTTTTGATATTGGTTTTAAATGATACACAAATTACAAGGCTTACTATGGAGGATCAGTGTCTGCAATGTTTTGATGCTACAAGATCAGGCTCACACTATTGTGAGTGTTGATTTTGAGAACGTGGTGCAGCAATTTGCTAGTGAATACCGACCTCTGCTGGATGCCTTTGGAATTTATCTGGAATCATTTGGACCTCAAAGAAGCATTGTGCTGGTCTACAGGACGAGCTTTGAGGTCAATGAAAATCATCTGCTACTGGTAATTGTATATGTACAACACTGACATAATGACATTCAGGACAGTAGCAGCAGCAGTAGCAACAGAGGAATCACCCTAAGGAGTAACAAAATCACTGGACAGATTACACCAATCTACTCTGATGCACCATAGCCACATCCTTTATTCGAAACATGCCCCATCTTGAGAGTGGCTCTTTCATGTCCCATGGCATTTGACAAGGGCATCAAAGTCAGGAAAACCAAATTACTTTGCAATGCTCTTACATGGTTCCTCACCTTGCAACAGGAGCAGTCCTCAATGACTGCTTATCCTCAGGGAATCCTTAAATAATTTGGATTTCTTGTTTGTTATATAAAAAATGTCCTTCTTAAATATAGGTGGTCTTGATTTGCCAGTTTTGAGAGAGGGTGGATGGCTACTATCTCATACTGTTGTTATACTATGGTATCACCTCGATGTTAGGCAGAGAGGAAACCTGGCAGACTCCTACACTCTTAGAAAAAAGGGTTCAAAAACAGTTCCCCGGCTGTCCCCATAGGAGAACCACTGTTGGGCTACCCTTTTTGGTACTTGGTAGAAGAAGCCTTAAGGGTTTCAGGTAGAACCCTTTTGGGTTCCATGTAGATCCCCTTTCCACAGAGGGTTCTACATTGAACCCAAAAGGGTTCTACCTGGAACCAAACGAGTTCTATAAAGGGTTCTCCAATGTGGACAGCCAAATACCTCTTTTAGGTTCTAGATGTCACCTTCTTTTCTAAGTGTAGAACACAGACAGAATAACATATTGGACACAGAGGTACCCCAGCCGGGAAAAAAGTAATGTTTTCACCCATGACTATCTCAAACAATACATCAGTCCCACACTGCAGATGGTGGCAAATTCAAAACAGCTAAGTCCATCCCCTGTGAGAAAACTGCCTTCTCATAATAATCCAGCCTGACTAGAGACACAAAGTGAAACAAAACACTCAATAACCTAGTCAAAGACAATGATGGCAATACATTTTCATAATGGTCCCATGTAATCTAATAATTCACATACCTTCTTTTGCGCCCCTATCCCACTGATGTATCTTGCTGTATCCATTAGATTAAATATCCATCCATTCATCCATCAAATATTCATGCATTGTCATCCACGTGGTCTGTAAATAACACAATATTCCATATTCCATGACTCTTCTCTCCAACCACTAACCACATAACACATGCAGAAAAGCAAGAACGAGACCTTCCTTTTGGACCTGTTTGTGACTATATGGGACGTTGGCACATTAGAATTAGTCAGTCAGAGTAATCGCTGTAAGTCGGACTAGCGGTGCTGGTGGCCCTGCGGCCTTAGGGAGAGATGTTCCTAGCGGTACCAGGGAGCCCAAGGCCATAACAGTGGCCTTACAGTATTGAACCCCCCCCTGAGCTGCCACAGGATAATGGGATGAGGGAAATCATTTATTACTATGTTTCTATGTAGACTTGTCAAATAATGTACTCAGGTCTAGAGAATTCCAATCATAGGCTATGAAGAACGCATCATGAGCAATACTAGCAAAAGGGTCTTGTCTTATACTCAAAATAAATAACTAACAACCCAAACTTGACCATAGGTAATACTAATAACTACAAAATAAAACTATTTAAACATGTATTAACTTTAGGACACACAGAATATAAAAAGTATGGTTTATACACGTATATATTTAGACAACAACAAAACATTTTTCCAACATGTGAACTTCAGCCCATCCGATGGAAGATTCCTTATAATAATTCACACTCCGATAACTCCGATCGAGTCAGAGAAGTCATTCTAGAACCATCTTCTATTGTTGCTGATCAAGGACTGAATTTGCATTCAACAGACATCCCAATAACACATAATGAATGGATAGGGCGGAGAGATTCTAGGAATGTCTTGTCTTCTTCAGTCAAACGACTTCTTCCACAGCTGGTGTGAGAGAGTGAGTGGTGTGATTCACACAGTGGTCTGGCTATAGACTAAAGGCTTAAACAGGTCTGGACTATAGAGTATGTGAGGCACATGGTAAAGAGTAGAACCACTCCACTGTGTGGCTCTGAGGCAGAACGGCACATCATGGAGGGAAGCTTGACTTCAGACTTCACCTCTGGTGGTGACACTATGGTCCCTTGAATCTGGAGGGGAAACAAAAGAGAGGGACATATGTATAACTATGAAATACAGTGAGGAAGATTACTATTTAAAACACATTCAATCATATATTATACAGTCGATTTTAAACTAATAAGTGATCAACATTTATATAAATCAACATCCCAGAAGAGTGAAAGGACACAGATTCATTGGTTCCCTCTGGTTCCCTAGTCAGTGACTAATTGAAAGCACTACATCAACCCCAGCCCTGACTGAACACTCACCGACCACTCATCCTGCCCCCACTTGGAGCAGCGCACATTCATGGGCAGCTGTAGAACCATCTCGTTGAAGGACTTCCCTCTGTTCTTCGACCACCGGTACTTGTCCATGGCCTCCGTGAAGGAGAGGTTGCTGTACTTCTTTGGGCTCTTGATCATGAAAGGCCAGGTCCTATGACAGAAGAAGAATATACAGTAAGTGAAAGGTAGAATGTAAAAGGTAGAATATTTACCATACACATGCTGATGCACAATATATCAGTCACTGTATACATGTACAGTGTAAAGTATTCAGACCCCTTCACTTTATCCACATTTTGTTACATAAAAAAAAACAGAAATACCTTATTTACATAAGTATTCAGACTCTTTGCTATGAGACTCGAAATTGATCTCAGGTGCATCCTGTTCCATTGATCATCCTTGAGATTTTTCTACATCTTAATTGGAGCCCACCTGTGGTAAATTCAATTGATTGGACATGTTTTGGAAAGGCACCTACAGTACCTGTCTACAGTATACGTATAAGGTCCCACAGTTGAACAAACCAAACCAAGAGGTCGAAGGAATTGCCCGTAGAGCTCAGAGACAGGATTGTGTCGAGGCACAGATCTGGGGAAAGGTACCAAAAAAATTCTGCAGCATTGAAGGTCCCCAAGAACACAGTAGCCTCCATCATTCTTAAATGTAAGAACCAATACTCTTCCACCAAGACTCTTCCTAGAGCTGGCTGCCCGGCCAAACTGAGCAACCAGGGGTAGAAGGGCCTTGGTCAGGGAGGTGACCAAGAACCCAATGGTCACTCTGACAGATCTCTCTAGTTCCTCTGTGGAGATGGGAGAACTTTCCAGAAGGACAATCATCTCTGCAGCACTCCACCAATCAGGCCTTTATGGTAGAGTGGCCAGACAGAAGCCACTCCTCAGTAAAAGGCACATGACAGCCCGCTTGGAGTTTGCCAAAAGGCACTAAAAGGACTCACAGACCATGAGAAACAAGATTCTCTGGTCTGATGAATCCAAGATTGAACTCTTTGGCTTAAATGCCAAGCATCACATCTGGAGGAAACCTGGCACCGCTCATCACCTAGTCAATACCATCCCTACGGTGAAGCATGGTGGTGGCAGCATCATGCTGTTGGGATGTTTTTCAGCGGCAGGGACTGGGAGAATAGTCAGGATCGAGGGAAAGATGAACGGAGCAAAGAACAGAGAGATCCTTGATGAAAACCTGCTCCAGCGCGCTAGGGACCGCAAACTGGGGCGAAGGTTCACCTTCGAACAGGACAATGAACCTAAACACACAGCAAAGACAACGCAGGAGTGGCTTCGGGACAAGTCTCTGAATGTCCTTGAGTGGCCCGGCCAGAGACCGGAATTGTACCCGATCGAACAGTTCTAGAAAGATCTGAAAATAGATGTTCAGCGATGCTCCCCATCCAACCTGACAGACTCAAGTCTGTAATTGCTGCCAAAGGTGCTTCAACAAAGTACTGAGTAATGGGTCTGAATACTTATGCAAATGTTATATTTCAATTTAGATTTTTTTTTATAAATATGCAAACATTTCTAAAAACCTGGTTTTGTTTTGTCATTATGGGGCATTGTGTGTAGATTGAGGAGGGGGAAAAACAGTAGAATCAATATTAGAATAAGGCTGTAACGTAACAAACTTGGAAAAAGTGAAGGGGTCTGAATACTTTCTGAATGCACTCTACATTATTCAACATTTTTACAATTTATGGTCAGAAGGAAAAACAGCAGCTGCTAACTAAATCCTTCCAAAAGCATTTCCATGAGGAAGACATTAGGGAAAGTGGGACTGCTGTTTCCTGCCAAGGCCTGTTTTTGTTTATAGAAGGTTGGTGTTCCTCTTCATGACAAGGCTTCTTGGAATAAACGAGTGTAGCCATGCTGTAATAGCAGGAGGAGTAAACGTGCTCCAGCAGCCCAACCCATCAAATACACTCTCATTTCCAGGCCTTTTTTTTTTTACAAACTATTCTCAGGTCTAAGGTCTCGCTTACACAACTTACCACTCAGGGCATATGGACAGGAAACACCATGGACACATTACAATACCTGCAGGAGCATCGGTTAAGGAATAGGTTGCACTATGTTTCTTTAATTTACTGACATACTGACAATGAACTGACTTGTACGTAATCTAATGATTACATGAAGTAGATTGATGTTATGTTTCAGGATTTCACATCTGCTTTTGATGCCATTGTCATTTTATTTGCATAAAGCAAAGATGGAAAAACTTAATGGTAAAATTATTTGTTTCACTAAGCATGCTACCATCCAGTTTTCATGCAAGTAAAGTCATACAGTATAAAAAAACAGGATAGAAACAGGTTTCGGTACAATTTTATAAATACCTACAGATACTATGTTTATTCGACGGTGGTGGGTGTCGTTAAAATGTATTATGCGAGAAATAGCAGTGGAAACGCCTGTAAGCGCAAATACTGATATAATAACCATCACATGAACGCAAACTTGGAGTCACGCGATGATATCAAAGATTTTTATAAAACGATATGGTATGTGTGCCTCCAACTACGACTCGGGAAACAACACAGTTTATTAGGCTACAGATGAAGTGGGTGTTGAAAGTGCACGCTATGAGCTTGATGCTCCCTTCCAATAAATACCGAGGGTCTTATCTGGTGACATGATGATTGACGCTTGACTGCCGTTTGACAAATACAAATATTCTTGTGCATCCATAATAATCTCATCATGTAGACTAGCCTACCCTCACTTTGTATGTGAGCTGTTGCCTAGAACGCAGGTGCCAAATCAAGAGTGGGCACATTTTGTATTTAACGCAAAGGTTTTTGTGACAAAGCTATCAGTTGAACTTTAGATTTTTATTCGGTAATGAAAATGTAAGCAAAAATGTACATTTTGTGTGCACTATGTCATCATGCACAGATTTTTCTCTACAACAAGTTAGTTTGGTGGAAACACCACTAGAGGGAAAATGCGCATATTTTCTTTATTCAGATTTTAGAATATTCCCATGAAAAATTTCACCAATTGAATGGGAATCTAGCTACAGAGACAAATATTGTGCATTGTCTAATTTAAATGGATGAACAATATGTTATTTTGAACAAAATGAATGGAATGCAAGAGCAAAAACATAGTGAGGAAAACAATAAACTATTGCTTTGTATATCTTGCTGTCAAATTCCAGCATGCTAACTAGTAAAACAAAACAGAACCATCTAAAACAGGAAAAAGAGTAACACTGTGCTCAACTTCAGATGTGCTCCACATGTTGACCCCACTGGGCTAGTGTGACTATGAGCTCTTTGGGACTATGCCCCATATTCCTCTGTCCTTTCCTCCTTCCTATGACATGCAATCTCTTTGTCCCATAAACCTCTTCCAGTTGTTCCCCTATTCTCTCTGCCAGGCCTGGGGGAACGTATGTATTTAATCTCTCTCTATAACATGCAGTAACTCATTTGGAACATAACTTCTCCATGAGAATGCATTGTGTATGACCTTTGACATTTGTAAGGTGCTCCAGGCAGAGAAAACGCTTCACCTAAAAGTGATCTTCCCCAATTGGTATTACAGGTTCCAACTTGAACCACTACATGGGTATAGCAGTCGCAGTACAGAGCCTCTTACTTACGTGACAGGCACCTGGATCTCTTTGACTCCGATGAACTTAAGCTGCCCGATGATCTCAGGGAGGCTCTCACACCTGGCCAGGTTCACTCTGGGATAGTAGAGCAGGTAGGACAGACACATCTCATCCCTGGTGGTCAAACCACCCTGAGGGAACAGCCAGAGGGAAAATAATCTAGAAATCAAGTGGTTAAGAGCATTGGGCCAGTAACCGAAACGTCACTGGTTCGAATCCCCAAGCCGACAAGGTAAAACATTATGCCGTTCTGCCCTTGAGCAAGGCAGATAACCCCCAACATCAACTACTCCCTGGGTGCCGATGATGTTGATTAAGGCAACCCCCACACCTCTCTGATTCAGAGGGGTTGGGTTAAATGCGGAAGACACATTTCGGTTCAATGCATTCAGTTGTGCAACTGACTAGGTATCCCCCCTTTCCATATTCTGTATACTAAACACCAATACAACAAATACATTAAAGGTTACATATACTCAGAGCCTCCTTTAGCCTTTTGCGGGCCCTAAGTGAGATTTGGTTGCCCTCCCCCCACCTCGCAGGCATTTTAGTGGCCTCCCTCTTGGCAGAGAAGTGAACTTTTGCAGTTTTAATGCTACTTTCCAACAATTCTACAAAATTTTCTATGGGGTGGAGAGAAAATGTTGCTGTTCTAAAGCTAATTTTCTGAAATTGTACACATTTTGCCTTGGCTTATGCCATGTTCATACAATATCTGGATGACTAACAAAATCAATGGGGGCCCCTGGAGGTCGGTGGCCCCTGGAGGTCAGGGCCCTTGGGCATGTGCCCTTCCTAATTCAGCGATGAAGGTTTAGAAAGCTGGCTAGACTTATACACCTTGCAGTCTTATAAAATGTTAGCTGACATGGGATAATTGAGTGACTGTCAGTGACTGACATAACAAGAGAAAAACTGCTGATGCACAACCAAATTACAAAATTGCACATTGTGTATTCTAGTATGCTATCTCTCAACAATAAGTTGAGACCTCGACTCAGTTCCTAAAATGTGGATTACAATAGCAGTAACAAAATTATGGTGGGGAGTCGCTGGGGTCCTACGTACAGCGTGTAGTCTGCACCACTGCCTTTACTATACTTTACTGTTATCAAATTACACTTCTATTCTATTCTATTTAGCCCCACAACAACATTCTTCTGCAAATACATGGATATCTGTGTAACAATCATGAACTTTAACAAACACCAAGATTTGGCACCAGGGTCCTTGTAAACCACTAAGAAATCATGAAAATCTGTTTCTGAAAACATGTGACTGATATAGATTAAGTATCACTTCAGGCTGTATTATGTCTAACACGAAGCTGACACAATAACAGTGCCTTGTGGCAGTCGTAATGGAATAAAATTCTGTTTTATATTGTTCCAGAATAACAATTGGTTGGCATGTTTACTCCTGAACAGTAGAGAGTAACTCATTGAAGAGAAGGAGCCCCGTTTTACGACTGTGGTCATCAGTCATTTGTTCATTTGATGTCTCTGTAAGAAACGATGCCAGTAGCTGCAAACAACTACATAACCAAGATCCCATCTGTGGTCCTGGGGGGTATCTGCAGACAGATTGTTCAGCCAAGAACAGACAGCCTTTAACACATACAGTACAGTGCCGTGAAAAAGTATTTGCCCCCTTTCTAATTTTCCCTACTTTTGCACATTTTTGATACTGAATGTTATCAGATCTTCAACCAAAACCTAATATTAGATAAAGGGAACCTGAGTGAACAAATAACACAACAATTACATACATATTTCATTTATTTAATAAACAAAGTTATGCAACACCCAATGCCCCTGTGTGAAAAGGTAATTGCCCTCTTACACTCAATAACTGGTTGTGCCACCTTTAGCTGCAATGACTCCAACCAAACGCTTCCTGTAGTTGTTGATCTGTCTCTCACGTATCTGTAGAGGAATTTTGGCCCAATCTTCCATGCAGAACTGCTTGAACTCAGGGATATTTGTGGCTTTTCAAGCATGAACTGTTCATTTCAAGTCCTGCCACAACATCTCAATTAGGATTAGGTCTGGACTTTGACTAGGCCATTCCAAAACTTCAAATGTGTTGCTTTTTAGCCATTTTCATGTAGACTTGATTGTGTGTTTTGGATCGTTGTCTTACCGCATGACGCAGCTGCACTTTAGCTTCAGCTCACAGACACATTGCCTGACATTCTTCTGTAGAATTCTCTGATACAGAGCAGAATTCATGGTTCATTCTATTAAGGTAAGTTGTCCAGTCAGCAAAGCGTCCCCAAACCATCACACTACCACCACCATGCTTGACCGTTGGTATAAGGTTCTTACTGTGGAATGCAGTGTTTGGTTTTACTTTTGACTCATCTGTCCATATAACATTCTTCCAAGAGTCTTGATGATCATCCAGGTGTTTCCAAGTGCTTTTTGGATGAGATGGGTTCCATTATGCCTGGCAAAAACCTAACACTGCATTCCACAGTAAGAACCTCATACCAATGGTCAAGCATGGTGGTGGTAGTGTGATGGTTTTGGGATGCTTTGCTGCCTCAGGAACCGGGCCAACTTATCTTAATAGAAGGAACCATGAATTGTGCTCTGTATCAGAGAATTCTACAGGAGAATGTCAGGCCATCTGTCTGTGAGCTGAAGCTGAAGTGCAGCTGGGTTATGCAGAAGACAATGATCCAAAACACACAATCAAATCTACATGAAAATGGTTAAAAAGCAACATATTCAAAGTTTTGTAATAGCTTAGTCAAAGTCCAGAACTAATCCCAATTGAGATGTTGTGGCAGGACTTGAAATGAGCAGTTCATGTTTGAAAACCCACAAATGTCACTGAGTTAAAGCAGTTCTGCATGCAAAGGTGGGCCAAAATTCCTCCACAGATACGTGAGAGACAGATCAACAACTACAGGAAGTGTTTGGTTGGAGTCATTGCAGCTAAAGGTGGCACAACCAGTTATTGAGTGTAAGAGGGCAATTACTTTTTCACACAGGGGCATTGGGTGTTGCATAACTTTGTTAATTAAATAAATGAAATGAGTATGTATATGTTGTGTTATTTGTTCACTCAGGTTCCCTTAATCTAATAGTAGGTTTTGGTTGAAGATCTGATAACATTCAGTATCAAAAATATGCAAAGGTAGAGAAAATCAGAAAGGAGGAAAATACTTTTTCACGGCACTGTATGTCTGAAAGTATCAACAAAGAGGTTCATGCAGGGGAAACACAACTCATTTCTATTACCCGTAAGTACATAACACTAAATTCCATTCCATTTAAGTATACTAATTCTACTGATCTATTCATTTGTAATTGTGTAATAGGAATGATGACATCCTTCTGTGTAATTTTTCTTCAATGGTAAGAATGGTTCAAAAACAATATGGGCTTTGTGTCCATCTTATGGTACATCTGAAGTCAAAGCAATAACCCCATAGCTCTACCCTCAAGGGTTGTGTAATGTTGTTATGAACATGACAATTTTTGTTCCGTACTGTAATCAACCAAATCCTCAAATCATCAAATCATAGAAACACAAAGACAGATTTGAAACATGAGCTCAAATAGGCTCCACCTGAGGAACAATAGAACACATGTAAAAAGTAGGTGATCTCTGTAAACTCACATAAAACAGATCATTAGGAAGAAGCCACATTTTAAGGATGAGCTGGATTCACCATGTCAGAGCTGACAGCTCAGTTTCAAAGGCCCCATAAAAGCAAAAGGAAGATAATAATAGAGAATGCTGGCAAAATAAATATTAATTTATCCATGTGGATTGTGAGTAGTGCATTCTTACCCAGGTCATGTTTTGTCTGTCTTTTGTGGTGTACTTGCATTCTGTGATCAAATTGTCACCCTGAAAAGAAAGATTAAAATCAAGGCTCTTCTGTGGTTGTGAATTTAGAACCCCACATCAAACAAAATTGTGTTTTCATTAAAGTACATAATTACGATAACACTAAAGCAGTCATATACAGTACAAGGAGGCGTGATTTCCTGTGGTTTTAGCATGGCAATGCTGCGGTCGAAGGTACGAGGCAACAGCCAAAAGATGAACCTCTAATTATGTCCTGTATCTATGTAGGTGGATCAAAGTCATGCAATCATCAATCATTACTGTTCATCACAGGGAGAAGGGAACATGCTTCAACCTGCATGGCAAGCTCAAGCGGTAGATTTATATTCCCATATTTCCTACACTATTTAAAGGTAGACTCAGTAAAATGATGCTGCCACGAGCAGCACCACAGATATTTCGGTGAGCGAGATGCAAGAATTCTCTCTCACACAGTCACACACAGTATCTGCGCATGTGCATGGGTTCGCTTCACGTTGTTAGAGCGTGGTAGGTACGGGACGAAATAAGTGGAGAAGTTTAGCCTTACTCTTCAACGCTCTTAGTTGTTGTGGAAATTGACCCACTATGCTGTTTACTTTGTGCACCTACATCATATCACTGAGTCTACCTTTAACGTGTCAGCTAAACAGTATTTCAGAGTACCAACAGGTAACAGCAGCCTCTCGTCCTTCAGCAGCTGGAACTCCTGGAAGTTGAAGTCAAACTCCTCGTCATGTGACAGGGGCTGCAGCTCCTCCTGTCCCCGGAAGTGTCTGGTTCTGATGGCGCGGCCAGCTAGGTGAGCATGCATCAGAACAGCAAACACCCTCACTCCGCTGGGCATCTCCTGGCCTAGGGACTGATGGAGGAGCAAATAGATATTCTCTCACAGATACAGAAAGTGCTTTTTAGTTTTATTGCACTTTTGGATGATCACTGTTTTGGGCACGTAGCAAGACTAAAATGGAGGCTTGTCACTTTTGGTGGTATAGCATAACAGTAATTTAACAGTGAATGTTTGACTCCTGTTGTTCCCTAGTGAAATGGGAATATCAGGCATCGCACCAGTTTGAAAGACTCCGTCATAGCTGGCTTTCTTACCTCCTGCAAACACTCGCGGGTACAGTGTCCCTCTGAGGTGTACTCCTGCATGCCTGGAGGCAGCATGTGGTACAGACTCACCCACACACCTGTCTCTATCACTCCTGCATCATACTGACGCAACTCTGGGGTGTAGAACAGACGCAGGCCAGAGCTGTCCACCACTCCTGACAATGAAACAGTAACATTAGTAACTGACTGTTGAACTGTAAAGTGCTGTAGATATCACTTTGCCACACAAATGTGTATAGTGTGAATGGGTGAAACGGGAAAATTACAATAGAGTCAACACAAGCAAGTCACATTCATTGTTTGTAATGCAACATGACGTGTCCTTGTGGGTGTACTATACCTTGTTGAAAGGCTGGGTTGTCATAGTGGACCTCCATCAGGACATAGACAGGGTCTATTGATGTGCCAATGGACAGTCCAACATGGGGTGGATAGGTGAACCCCTGTAAGGGTAGATTGAGAGGCATACTGAACATGTCAATAAGGAAGCTTCACTCTGATACATGGAAATACAAGTGGCTAATGAAAAGTTGTATAACACTGAATTAAAAATGACTACAAATTTAAACCAATTGCCCACCTCACCACCAATGGCCCAGGCGAAGACTATCGTCTCACATGTGAGAAAGGAGTCAGGCATATTTGGGTGGTAACATTCATGGCCAGCCTTGAGCTCACTCTCATTCAAGGTGCTATCACATTGATACAACAAAATGTGATGAACCAGGTTTTCATGGCCCCTTTGAATCAAAGGCTCAATCTGTAAACAAAAAGAAGAACAAGGGAAGTAGTAAATGTTAGTGTATTCTAACCCCGGTTGGCTTCTTTTGAATTGCCTCCACTTGCCTTAACTTTTACTGCAGTGGGCTAAATCAGGGTCACACAGATTATTTATTGGTAGTCTTAAACAAATCTACTTCGAAACAAAAGTATACACACATGGTTATGGGCTTAAAAAAAGAAGACACCTGTACCATGTCAGATATAAGTATTTTGAAATGTATTCAATTTTGAGTTTGCATCCCAATATTACACTTTATATACATCACAGAAGACTGAAATATAACAAAACCGCTTGACATTGAAACACCAGATTTTTGGCGTTTATTAATGATAAAATAATGAAAATCATTCACAACATTCCACTCATGAGGCCACTAGAGGTCTATTTAGTCATTTGACTGTAGGAAAGGGTTAGACCTCAATTATATTGTTCTCAACCGTAGAAATCACACAAGAGGGGATAAACAGGATTGGGTAGGCCCTGCTCACCTCAGGATGAAAGTACTGAAAAATAAATGTAAATAAATACGTTTTTCCTCAATGGGCCTGGGGGCCTCTAGCTTGGACTTAGAATCGGAGAAAAGCAGCTTGCTGCCTGCTGGGCAAACCGTGACATCATACTGTGAGGCCTCCTTTAAAATCAACAGGACACAAGACCAAGCTTGGCCCATGAACACCGTATTAATATTTAGACATTCTTCCTACTTTTTCTCAAATGTATTTATTCATGATGGAAGCAGCTGTGGTAGTCGAAGTTTGAGGTTGAGATTGTGCCATGAGAGAGGAAGGATAGCGCCTCTCTTGTTAGACGATTTGGTACACTGTGAAACAAACTCTGCCTTTATAGAACACTTTATAGGCCGCTTTCTCTGAACAAAGAACTTCATTGAATAGAATATATCTATCAAACTAAAATAAGCATGTCATGTAGACAGTTTTCAGGAAGTCTTGAAAGTCATAGAGTCATCTAAACAGGAGGTGAGGTTGCTGTGCCCAAGATAATAGAGGGTGGAGTGAGGTGGTGAAAGACCAAATCCCTCAGAGGGACGAAGGAGGTGGAACGGAGGGTAGGGACAGAAACCGTGACTGAGAAAATATCATGGGAATGGGGTCTTTTTGAAGTGTCAAGATAGGATTATTGGTATAACGTGCACAGGGAAAATGAGATGGGCCTTTTAAACTTCTGTATAAATGCCTTAAAACCCCAAAAGAACAATAGTAGCGTTTCTTTATAGACCACAGATGAATTGGAGGAGACAGTAACAGATGTCTTACATACTGCCTCTCATTCACTGACTCACACATCATGCACACACACATGAACACATCTGGAATGGAAAAATAACAATGTTTAATCACAACAGTCCGACTCCCACGTGGCATTTGGATACTGAAATGATTTCCGTTTTACTCTACTAATTCTATAAAGGCAACACTTTTAGCATCTTACATTATTTCGTCACGCAAAGAGCTCCCTCCAAAATAAGAGTTCACAACAATATCTGGGATATCTCACAATAGTTTGTGTTATGTATAGTGGAATCAGAGATCCTCTGAGCCCTGCAGCTGTTAATAAGGGTAGGATTTCCCAGACCTTTTCTGAAACCTTTTCTGAAACTCCTCTGACAAATTGGATAAGGACAGTGGAGCATATTTTTCTGATAGAATGGTGCTGGTGTTTCTCATTCTATGATCTAATTGTCATCATCAGAGTGGCAGATTGCAGAACAGAAGAGCCATATTCATGTACAGTACAGTAAGCTGTGTGCTGGAGGGGGAGTAAGAGAAGAAAGCGCTAGCTATATTTATATGTTTCTGGCTCTGGTTCACTTAATGACTGAAGACTCTTTGTTTTGAGCTCAAGGATTCTAAAGTCAAAGAGGTCATAGCCATGGCAACTTTAAAAGCAACTCTCATGTTTTCTACTTGGCAGAAAAGTCCTACTGTAAGTGATATGACCAATGATAACACGATACAGTACAGAACTACTATTCCATACTACGGTAATATAACTAAGGCCTTTTAGTAAAACATCAAAATCTAGTTTCAAAAGCACATTTGGTCTTTATGACAAATCCCACTAAGGATTAGAACAAGAAATGGATAAGGAATGTGTCATCGCACCATTCTTTTGATTCTAAATTGTATGTGCTTCCTCCTTTAATCAAGTGTGTTTTAAAGCTTTTTGGTTTCATACTAGTTCAACTATGTTTGGGACATATCATTTATATAATGGCTCATTTAATACACAATAGCAATTTGGAGCAGCAAACAAGCGGCAGGTGTGCCTCAGAAGTGGGAGAAATCTGAAAGAGGAGCCCACTTCAGACAACAGCAATGAAAGAGGGAGGCAGGCAGACAAATAAAAACTCAGAAATTATCCAGGTGAGATGCCTTTAAAGAAAGGTAAACAAGATGACTGCATGCTGACTGAACTGCAGGCTACTCCTTTCTCAAGGGAAAGCCTGTTGTCGATTTGCTATAATTTTTCTGCTGTGTTGTTAATATAGCTCAATGAATTCCAAGTGTGTACTTACTCTAATGATATGGTGCTTCTTCTGAACCTCCTGGATCTTAAATATCTGACACCAGTAGGTAGTGTCCTTGAATGGCACTGGCACCTATCTTGAGAGGAACAAACAGACAGAAAGACTGATACTGTATTTACTCTCCATAAAATTGGACTGATCATAAATCTCACACACTACAAATACAGTCTCAGAGTACAAAAGGTCCTCTGAAGTAATAAAAGCTAGAAGTGGTATCAAGTTTGTTTAAGAGATGGATAGTGGGTGAGAGAAGTAACCTTTTCTTCTCCAGCTGTCACACTTACGTTTATGTTTTGCAAGTTGAAAAAGTCAATCTCAGAGGAAATATTAACTTTACTTCCTGGGTCGAGTAGCCGCATACTCTTCCTCCCCCTGTTCACTCCATGGTACATCGGTCCTGACGGTCCCACATCCTCACTGTGGTAGGCCCATATTACCCTCACTGTGCTTTCCTGGGCAGACAATACACATACACATCTTCTATCTATAAGTGAATTTCAATTTTAAAATGCGGTATGAAGTACTATGACACATCGGGCATGAACTGACATTTAAACTAAAACGCTCACACACGCACACATTCAAACACGCAAACATCACCTCCACATTTCCCATTGATAAAACATTTCCACCACCCACGTACCGTGATGTCCTTGTCACTTGTGTCACAGGTCAGGAGGTGCCTGCTGAAAGCCAGGACTGTGTGTGTACTGTTCTCGCTGCCATACTGCAGCCTGTAGTTCTGCTGCACATCTCTGTGCACTTTTCTGTTGGCGTCTGCAAAGTAATCCTGTTGAAAGCATTCCGGATAAAATACAACTGTCCTGTCTGCAATAACACTGTCCCGAACAAGGGGACAAGAGAGCCCTTCAATGTAAAAATACATTCATATATGTAAATCACAAAACTTTGGGAGAACCAGTGTTCGAATGACACAATTGAAAGAACACAGTAGATAATTGCATTACTTTGCTTAATTACTGATCTATTACTGTATTATTACATTAGCTAGGATGACGACTAGCTAAAGGACTATTAGCACAGGACTATGCTTCATTTGTGGTTAACCAACTGTCTTGAGCCCCGTTTATACCTGGTACCAACACGCTTCCGTTGTCCTGATCTTCTCCACACTCTGATTGTACCCACATCTTTAGACAGGTGTAGATGATTAAAATACGCATTGTGATCAGATCTTCCTGACCACCTCTGGAGGTAGTCAGGGACGCTTTGTGGACAATCGCATGTGGACTGTGAAACCATTTAAATCATCATTATCCTACACTTTAAAATCATTGACAAGGTGGCCAATTGACTTATGCCATACTTTTGTGTGTGTAATATATAGTGTATACATTTCCGTGTCTGAAATGTAAATGACTGTCTGTCAATATGTCTTAAAATAAATACAAATTATTTTGAAAGAATAGCTGTGAAATTATTTGCATACAAGGATGGACCAGGAAATCTGGTCACAATGCAGACACAGTGGACGGATAACAGACACATTTTAATACCATGTGTAGACACATTTCAGAATACGTGGGCACAATCAGAATGCGGACAAGATCAGGACACAGGACACGTTAGCACCAGGTATATACAGGGCTTTGTTGTGGCAAGTGTCTCGCTGTTATGTCTTTGTCCTTATCACTGCCAAGCATTGCTTGTAAATACATGACAACAAACAACAACATTGGCACAAAACTACAGCTGCTGTCTCCTCATAGACCCTGACCCTCTGGTAACACAATAAGAGGGACTGTGTTAGATTGTGTGGCATCATTGGCAGATCCCCGAGGCACAGTGAGCTTCCTGTGATGTGTAGCAATATCCAGACACTTTACCCTGTTGTAGTCAACCCATGAGTTGCTGGCTGTGCCTCACAAAAGTTTACCATAAGGCAGTGGGTCGGACTAACATTAACAGGTATGGCCAATAGCTTGTTACACCTTACCAATAACCATAAATTCAATTTGGAGACTCTCATTTATTATTTAATCTACTTTTAGATCTACGTTGTTCCCTCTGCTGCTATTGGACCAGGTCTCTCTTGGAAAAGAGATGTTATCTCAACGAGAAAAAACCTGTATAAAAGGTAAAGAAATAAAATAAAAAATAGATCCAAAGCCATGTATTTAGGAATTACATGTCTCATCTAAATACATGGCTCTGCATAATACTATTTCATCAGGTAAACACCCCAAATATACCCAAGTGCCCTGTGAAAATAGCTAAACATAAATGTAATATAAATCATAATTTTCATATAACTGCACAATTGAACTGTGTATGCAATGTTAAAATTACAGTGAAAGTAGCCCACCTCTCATGTGATAAAAAGCAAGGCATACCTTGCGGCACTTTCATTCTGTAAAACCCAGGTGAGTAACATACCTGTAGATACGGTGTCCCATCCGTGACTCCACCAATGACAATGTCCGACGACGCCATGGCACCGTTGGGAGATAGACCAAATCCTATATATCCTCTAGTTTCCACTTCTATTTCAAAAGTAATAGTTATCCGGTCAAACCTCCACTTTAGATTATACTTCCCATGAGGGTCCAAAATAGTTGAATGACTAAATCCACTCCCGTGTGTCAAAGTTGCGTAAAACCAAAAAGTTGTGAAGAAAACTATAACACTACTATATTTCGCGGGTAACATTGTGAACATTGACGAAAAAACAACTACAAACAAAAACAATATAATTGAATGTCGTTGTCTAGATACAAATCACGTTTCTTTAGAAGTGTTTGATTTGCAAGTTGTACGCTGGCGTCCAAGCACGCACTCATCTGCGAGGAAGCAGCTTCTCTCATCCTCTCACTAGAACTGTCGAAACTTGTGCTGGCCCCTTTGATCTTCATAGAGACACGTCCCACACGGCTACTCCTGTGGTCAAGGCCTTACCTGTGGGCTTGTTGTGCATACAGGTGGCTGTGGCTTTAGGCAGTGCAGTATAGGACTGTGATATGAAGGGGAAAGTGGGGTAAGTTGAGACATTGTTTACATTCAGCATCACTCTCAAGGGAAATGTAGTATTCTTTCTAACAAAGATATCTAAATATATTTCAGGATGTTGTGCATCCCTGGAAATTATCAGAATTCATGTAAACAAGACAGTTTTGAAAACATAGCATGTAAAAAATAAGTGGTTTCTTGGCACAACTTACCCCCGGTTCAGCGGCCTATATATTTCTGTTCTGAATGAAATATTAACACTACCTTTTAAAAATCATGTCTATCTTTATTTCCCAAACACAATCAAAATCACTTTTTTTCTTTTAAGCATATTTAACACAGGCTTAACACCTAACAACACTTTGTACTTTTTAAAACACTTTTAACATAGGCCAGGCCCTGTTATTACCTCATATCCCAGTGATGGGAAGAAAACACTTACATTTGCCATTGGCTCAACTTACCCCAAGTCAAACATTTGAACTTTCATGCTAGGTTTAGGACATCATATTGAAGATTATAGAGACCCCAACTGATGTATAAAACAATCTTAAAATGATCCACTTTGGTTTAGATATAAACGCCCAAAAAACCTCTAACACAAATTCACTTGACTTGGTGACCTAACTTTGACCTAACTTGCTTACCAGTTTTGCCATGGTGTTTCTTTCTCCACAGACTTCATTAAATGATTACCTTTTCCTAAATGTTACGTCAAATTATTACATTTTGTCTATGGTTTCCCAGAAACAAGGTTGTCTCAATTTACCCCACTCTGCCAAATTTCACTGCCTGTATCACAACACAGAGGGTGCAGAATGGGTGTGTGACAAGCACATCAATTCAGAATGGTGCAACAGGCCAGGGAGCCTGGTTACAATGTATAGTTACACTGGATGGATGATCTCTGAACATGTAAGGACATAATAGGCTATTTGCCTAAATGCCAACCAGAGATAAAAATAAAAAAAGCTCCACGTAAATGTATCAGGCTAAAATAGAATACAGAGGATGAAAAATAAGAGTATTAAAAGTGATGCTACAAGATGTATAATTTTAGCCAGTCGTTTCTAAACAAGCATACAGAAGGCCTGTTTGTCATATTTCACCCTGTCATATTTTGTGTGAAAAATTAAACAACTTTCTTAAATTGAACTTTTCCTAAATGTATCAGTGCCATCCAGTCTGTACATGCAGCCTCATCTGTCAAGAGATCAACTGCAGGGAGAAAAACTGGAACTGCTCCTCCTCCAGAAACACGCCTACATGCAAGAAGAGGCGAGGAAATAAAATCACCCACTGCAAAAAATGGTAAATGTGTTGGAATTTGTATATGCTCATTTTCACTGAAACCCTTGTTCAACAAGAATAATGCAATTAAGCATATGAGATTGAGTACACTAATCAGGGTTTTATTCTGTTATTCAGCTCATTTATCATGTTTCAGGAGTATATTGTACAGTAAAGCTTCTTCCCTCAGAAAAACTGGACAAAATCAAGAATCAAAAAGAAAAAGTATATTATTTAAACTTTTGATATGTAACTTTTCCATTGAAAACACAAAGCAGATAGAAAGTTGTGTAGCCTAAAGTACAACCAAAACACACCAAATTAAAGAAGAATGATGATTAGTAGGCAAAGGTCAGAATGGGGGGAAAAGGGAAGCCAGTAATTAAGAGCTCATTGCATCTAGTGCTGCACTGCTTTTTATTGAAGAAAGTGAAAACGGAAAGAGCTGAATAAAAACGAATAACATTTTTGTGAGGCAGCAAAAACATTCACAGTTCCACAATAATTCTATAAACCATACTGTGCCTTCAGAAAGTATTCACACCCCTTGACTTTTCCAAATTTTGTTGTGTTACAGCCTGAAATCTAAAATGTATTACTTTTTTAAATGAAATGTCTTGAGTCAATAAGTATTCATCCCCATCCTTATGGGGAGCCTAAAGTTCAGGAGTAAAAAAAAAAAAAGAGCTTAACAATTCACATACTTAGTTGCATGGACTCACTCTGTGTGCAATAATAGTGTTTAACATTTTTGAATGACTACCTCATCTCTGTACCCCACACATACAATTGTAAGTTCCCTCAGACGAGCAGTGAATTTCAAACACAGATTCAACCGCAAAGACCAGGGAGGTTTTCCAATGTCTCACAAAGAAGGGCACCTATCAAATCAAATTTTATTTGTCACACACACGTGTTAAGCAGATGTTATTGCGGGTGTAGCGAAAAGCCTGTATAGAACTTCGGTAACGTTTTACTCAAATTTGCTCAGTAAAAGTCCCCAGCTAGAATAAATGCAGCCTCAGGATATGTGGTTTCCAGTTTGCATAAAGTCCAATTAAGTTCTTTGGGGGCCATCATGGTGTTGGCTTGAGGAGGAATATACACGGCTGTGACTATAACCTGAAGTGAATTCTCTTGGGAGGTAATACGGTCAGCATTTGATGGTGAGGTATTCTAGGTCGGGTCAACAAAAGGACTTGAGTTCCTGTACGTTATCACAATCACACCATGAGTAGTTAATCATGAAACATACATCCTCACCCTTCTTCCTGGAGAGATATATATTCCTGTCTGCGCGATGAACTGAGAAACCAACTGGCTGAATGGACTCAGACAGTATATCCCGAGAGCCATGTTTCCGTGAAACAGAGTATGTTACAATCCCTGATGTCTCTCTGGAAGGAAATCCTTGCCCTGAGCTCGTCAACCTTAATATTCAGAGACTGAACATTAGTGAGTAATATACTCGGAAGAGGTGAGTGGTGTGCACACCTCCTGAGTCGGACTAAAAGTCCACTCCGACTTTTTGGTAGATGGGTAAAAATAAAAAGCAGACATTGAATATCTCTTTGAGCATGGTGATGTTATTAATTATACTTTGGGATGGTGTTGCAATACACCCAGTCACTACAAAGATACAGGTGTCAGAGAGGAAAGAAACCGCTCAGGGATTTCACCATGGAGCCAATGGTGACTTTAAAACTGTTACAGAGTTTAATGGCTGTGGTAGGAGAAAACTGAAGATGGATCAACAACATTGCAGTTACTCCACAATACTAACCTCAAATATTCCAAAACTTGCATCATGTTTGCAATAAGGCACTAAAGTAAAACTGCAGAAAATGTTGCATAATGTTATGCTCATCATCGGCAAGGAATAGGGAGTTAAGGATAAAAATATATCAGAATAGAGCTAAGCACAGGCAAAATCCTAGAGGAAACCTGGTTCAGTCTGCTTTCCAACAGACACTAGGACATTGAATGTTCCTGAGTGGCCTACTTGCAGTTGTCAATTAAATTGTCTATAGCAAGAAAATGGCAGTCTAGCAATGATCACCAACCAACTTGACAGAGCTTGAAGAATTGTAAAAATAATAAATTTGCAAATATTGCCCAATCCAGGTGTGCAAAGCTCTTAGAGACTTACCCAGAAAGACTCACAGCTGTAATTGCTGCCAAAGGTCATTCTAAAGATGTATTGACTCAGGGGTGTGAATACTTGTGAAAATGTGATATTTCTGCATTTCATTTTCAATACATTTGCAAAAATGTCAAAAACATATTTTCACTTTGTCATTATGGTGTGTAGATGGGTGAGAAAAAAAGCAATTTAAGCTATTTTGAATTCAGGCTGTAACAACAAAATATGGAATAAGTCAAGCAGTATGAATACTTTCCGAAGGCACTGTACATATTTATTTATACAGTGAGAATCTTTGTGAGATTAAATAAAAATGCATAAATTGCTTCATAGAAAATAAAGGCTTGAAGTGAAGAATAAGACAGCACTGAGGAACTTGACAGCAAAAGTGATGCAAGATATTACTTAGCATTGCACAATTCTTGGCCTCTGGTGCATAGACTAGGCTACAGTCCATAATAATTAGCAGGTACTGTATCACACAAGCCTATTTCAGGTAAATTCTGTGTGTATTCTTCTTACTATAGTATTATGGCTATGAGATCTGTAACTCAAACTTAGTCCTAAATAATCATTAAAATTCCAGGACCAAAGAGTATGTGAAAAGCATCATCATCCTTTGACTGATGCCCAGATGATTAAACCAACGACAACAGCAAGAACTGCCAGAACTACAATGAGAATGCAGATCTTCTTTCTAGATTTGCGCTGAAAGGGGCAAAATAAACACTTAACGTTATAAGAACATTCATTTGATGCAGCATTGTAAAATATACAGAAAAAGCATAATGATTTATTCACCCTCAAAAGAATGATTCTTATGTTACCTACCTGATAGTCTGCAGCCTGTGCTAACTGCTGGGTGGCATTCTGAACATGAAGGTCAGCAGTTTCGACATTGGCCTCTATACTGTCTAGGGGTATAAATGCACAGTGAAAGGGTCATTCTCTCCCAGAGGTTCAGTTTTGGTTGAATGTTTTCTTGAAAATGTTGCTTAAAAAGTTAGAACCTTTGACTTGTGCACCATGACGATGACTAGCCTCTCAAATTATGTCATTATCACGTTAACATCCCTTCAGTTTTAACTGTGGGACATAATCGTGTGTGTCTAGCTAGCGTAGCTGTTTGTCATCCTCTGTACCCAGAACACTCATTAGACTGTTCTCCATAAAGACTCCTAAACATGCAGTATTTGATCCCTGTAGGCGTATGCTGTCAATGTTTTGAAAGTGGAAAAGTTTCTAACAGTCAGAAGTTTAGAGGAGTAAATGACTGAATGTATGCTTACCGATCACATCACCTTGCTCATGGACCATCATTCCCAAGTCCTTAAATATTTCATTTATATCTGTAATATCAGACTAAAAAAAGAGAAAACAATCATTGAATAAACAGACAACATAAATGAAATGGACTGGATATAAATCCATTATGTAAGTGTGATTTGCAGGATAGCATAAGGCAGTGATCATCAACTAGATTCAGCCGCGGGCCAATTTTTTCTTGAGCGGATGGTCGGGGGGCCAGAACACAATTACAAGTTATTTGAAGACTGCAAATTGACAGCAAGAAGCCCAATATTTTACTAAAACATAATCATTTCAAACCTCACTTGCATTGGTATAAGTTCCCGTGTCTCTCTATTATGCGTGGGAATACTTGGGAACAGATTTGGGAATGCTGATCCTCAACACTGGGGCCCCTCAGGGGTGCGTGCTTAGTCCCCTCCTGTACTCCCTGTTGACCCATGACTACGTGGCCAAGCACGACTCCAACACCATCATTAAGTTTGCTGATGACACAACAGTGATAGGCCTGATCAATGACAACGATGAGACAGACTATAGGGAGGTCTGGCAGTGTGGTGAAAGGACAACAACCTATCCCTCAATGTGAGCAAGACAAAGGAGCTGATCGTGGACTATAGGAAAAGGAGGGGCAAACAGGCCCCCATTAACATCAACGGGGCTGTAGTGGAGCAGGTCAAGAGTTTCATCTTCCTTGGTGTACACATCACCAAAGAACTATCATGGTCCAAACACACCAAGAGTTGTGAAGAGGGCACGACAACACCTTTCCCCCCTCAGGAGATTGAAAAGATTTGGCATGGGTCCCCAGATCATCAAAAGTTCTACAGCTGCACCATCGAGAGCATCCTGGCCACTTGCATCACTGCCTGGTATGGCAACTGCTTGGCATCACTTGGAGCTGATTTTATGGTGTTTTTACAGTCCGTTATGTCAAAAAATAATTATCTGAAAACTTAGGGGGGCAAATAAAATCACCTTCGGACCAAATAAGCTATGATTACTGTATGGCTTATGGTATAAGACAATTTAAAGGAATGAAAGACATCCAGCAAAATCATAATTTAACCCTGAATCTTGTTCACTGATGGTGAGTAATAGGAATGCTGTCACCTCTAGCTGTCTGATGGAAGTCTCTCTCTCCTGGATGAGCTGCAGGTCCTCTTCAGTGATGGCCACCTCCTGGGACTGTAACTGGACCTGGGCCTGCCCCCCACTGTAGAGTCAGACATGGGGAAGACGTGGTGAACCACCCAAAGCAAACACTCACCTCCCACTCCGTCTGTCTGGGCTAGAGAGAGATGGGCCTGATGGGCCTGTAAAGACTGACATGTAAACACTAAAGTGGATGTTAAGATAAACAGGCAGTTAGAGAATAGTCAACTGTGGGTTTTGTATGTGAACATTCATTTGATGGTTAAGCAATTCATAGTAGAACAAAAGGTCAGGACAATCAAAAAAAGAGCTAAACACCAATAGACCAAATCAAAAATATTATCTAAACGGTAAAAGAGGATGTTTACATTCTCCACAACTGTAGGCAATAATAGAGGAATCAGGATGATGAACTCTGGGTAAATCCATTAAATATGAGTGTCTACAGTGGTTCCTTCCTCTGTGGTCGGCATGCAGTTTTATGTGGCAACAAGACAGTGGGATGTATTTAAACAGCTTGCACAGTACATTTAGTGCAGCATGTCTGTGTACTATTTCACTCAAAAAGCACGAGACCACTGAAATGCTGAACTCTGACCTTTCAAAGACGTTTCCATTTCCTCCAAAGCTGTCATCAGGATGGCCACCCTGAGGGTGGACAGAACAGTCAGTCTGATGCTCTCTAATTTCAGGTGGGATTTGATTTATGGCTTTATGTAAAGTCACTACAGTTTGTGAGGAAAGGCCACACTTGAAACATTTACATTTCTTTCCCTCTCGACAACCAAATAACTGACTACTCCTCCTATCACCAGTCAACGGCTGTATATACATTACATGAACAAAAGTATGTGGACACCTGCTCATCGAACATCTCATTCCAAAATCAGGGGCATCAATATGGAGTTGGTCCCCCCTTTGCTGCTATAACAGGCTTTCCACTAGATGTTGGAATATTGCTGTGGGAATTTGCTTCCATTCAGCCACAAGAGCATTAGTGAGGTAGGGCACTTATGTTGGGCGTTTAGGCTTGGCTAACAGTCGCTGTTCCAATTGATCCCAAAGGTGTTTGATAAGGTTGAGGTCAGGGCTCTGTGCAGGACAGTCAAGTTCTTCAACACATATATCGACAAAACATTTCTGTATGGACCTCGCTGGGGGCATTGTCACGTGAGAAACAGGAAAGGGTCTTCCCAAAATTTGAAATCACAGAATCATCTAGAATGTCAGTATGCTGTAGCGTTAAGATTTCCCTTCACTGGAACTAAGGGGCCTAGCCCGAACCATGAAAAACAGCCCCAGGCCATTATTCCTCCTCCACCAAACTTGACAGTTGGCACTATGCATTCGGGTAGGTAGCGTTCTCCTGGCATCTGCCAAACCCAGATTCGTCCATCGACTGCCAGATGGTGAATCGTGATTCATCACTCCAGAGAACTCGTTTCCACCGCTTCAGAGTCCAATGGCAGCAAGCTTTACACCACTCCAGCTGACGCTTGGCATTGCGCATGGTGATCTTAGGCTTATGTGCGGCTGCTCGGCCATGGAAACCCATTTCATGAAGCTCCCGACGAACAGTTCTTGTGCTGATGTTGCTTCCAGAGGCAGTTTGGAACTCGGTAGTGAGTGTTGCAACCGAGGACAGATTATTTTAACGCACTACGCGCTTCAGAACTCCGCGGTCCCATTCTGTGAGCTTGTGTGGCCTACCACTTTGCGGCTGAGCCCTTGTTGCTCCTAAACGATTCCACTTCACAATAACAGCACTTAAAGTTAACCGGGGCAGCTCTAGCAGGGCAGAAATTTGACAAACTGATTTGTTGGAAAGGTGGCATCCTATGACGGTGCCATGTTGAAAGTCACTGAGCTCTTCAGTAAGGCCATTCGACTGCCAATGCTTGTCTATATAGATTGCATGGCTGTGTGCTTGATTATATACACCTGTCAGCAATGGGTGTGGCTGAAACAGCTGAATCCACTAATTTGAAGGGGTGTCCACATACATATACACACGCATACTTATGTAATATATATACACACAGACATACAGTGCATTTGTAAAGTATTCAGACCCCTTGACTTTTTCCCACATTTTATTACTTTACAGCCTTGTTCTAAAATTGATTAAATAAGAAATCCTCAATCTCCACACAATACCCCATAATGACAAAGCAAAAACAGCTTTTTAGAAAGTTTTGGAAATGTATTAAAAATAAAAACTGAAATATGACATTTACATTGATGAAAAAAAAAATATTGAATACATTTTAGAATAAGGCTGTAACGTAACTAAATGTGTATATACACAGTGCATTTGAAAAGTATTCAGACCCCTTGACTTTTTCCCACATTTTGTTACGTCTTGATTGTTCCAAACTTCTTCCATTTAAGAATGGAGGCCACTGTGTTCCTGTGGACCTTAAATGCTGCAGAAATCTTTTGATACCCTTCCCCAGATCTGTGCCGACACAATCCTATATTGGAGCTCTACAGACAATTCCTTTGACCTCATGGCTTGGTTTTTGCTCTGACATGTACTGTCAACTGTGGGATCTTATATAGACAGGTATGTGCCTTTCCAAATAATGTGCAATCAATTGAATTTACCACAGGTGGACTCCAATCACATTGTAGAAACATTTAAGGATGATCAATGGAAACAGGATGCACTGGAGCTCAATTTTGAGTCTCATTGGAAAGGGTCTGAATACTTATGTAAATAAGGTATCAGTTTTTCATTTTTAATACATTTGCAAAAACAATTCAAAACACATGTTTTCGCTTTGTCATTATGGGGTATTGTGTGTAGATTGACTAATATTATTATTTTTTGTATGCATTTTCAAATAAGGCTGTAACGTAACACATACACACACCCCCATCCAGTACCTTTAAACCTTTTCCTGCATTAAACAAAAACGTTAATGTTGAAGGTGTGGTCTGTACCAGTGGAGGCTGGTGGGAGGAGCTATAGGAGGATGGGCTCATTCTAATGGCTGGAATAGAATTTGTGGAACGGTATGAAACGTTTCAAACATATGGAAACCACGTTTGAATCCGTTCCATTAATTCCATTCCAGCCATTCAAATTAGCCTGTCTTCCTATAGTTCCTCCAACCAGCCTCCTCTTGTCTGTACCTAGTAAAGTTTGTGTACATTTTTTATGATTACTAACCGACACTCTGGACTCGGCACGGACTCTGGCAACAAACGCCTTCTCTTTCTGAGCAGCCTGCCTCTGTGTCTTTTGGAAATTGGCCAGTGCATTGGAGAAGTCATTGATAAATCGGTCTTTCTGGATCTTTCTCTGGCGCTAGAAGAGAGGTATATGTAAACAAATGAGTTAACGTCACATACAGTGTTCATGATACTGTGCCATAGCATCACTCTTTAATCTCAACCGATAAGAGAATTATTCTTACGACTTCCGTCTCAGGCCCTCATGTCCTAATTTACATAAGCAGAAGTAAAATACTAACAACTCATAATGTGACTTATATGAAAAATATTTATATATATTTTCGTTAGCAAGAAATACAACTAGAATGTGTTTGCAATTAAACCCATCATTTGTCTTTCCATTGTCTAAATTAAACATCCAGGACAGTATTGAAAAACAGAAAATGTGGATGTTTGTAAGAATTGCTTTAGTCCTGCCATGGCGTGCATTCCAACCTTTCCTTATGAGCTCTACAAGAATGCAATAATTGCTTTCTTTACCACACACAAACAGAAATTCCTTCAACACTGTTGGATTTCTGCTGTCAGGAAAAATGTTCATGCAGTGTGCCTTGGGCCTTCCTTGAACGAGAAGGCACAACTACGAAAACAGGAAATAAAGGCTTAATGTGTTTAAGAATAGTGCACCAGCAGTATATATAAATAAAGGCGGATCTGAAAGTAACCCCCCCGCCCCACTGGAACCCTCTTCTCCAGAGCTAAAGATCCGAAACACGTTCTGCGCAAGCTTTTCTTTAGCTCTACTTTACGCACACATTTTTGAGGTCACCCTCTCTTCACATTTCTCACTGTCAATTGTGAATGATAATTCTTCAAGTTTTACCGGTGAAACGTCCATGTTGCATCTGCATGCCAACCATTTGATCTCAATCACAATTTCATGGGAATATGCAGTGTTGCACAGTACAGTGTTGTTTTGAATTATATACAGCAGTGGTCACCAACCTTTTCAGAGTCAAGATCACTTTCCCAGTCAAAAAGCAAGCAGAGACCTACCGCTCAGATTTATTTTTAAACATGACTAAAAACATTTGACATTAACCAAATATAAAACAGTTCTAGACCTAATACATTTCCTAGTACATTATCACAGCATCTTGGCTATATGCCTGTCCTGCCAATATTGTTATTCTCAGACCATATTAGATTTCAAAACTCAAGCTTTGATAACAAAATAGATGTGCTAATGTAGCACTTGCGAGGCACTGTGGACCATAAATTGAAATAATTTGTTTTTTTATTTTACCGGACTGATGGTACCTGCATCTGGGAACTCAAGAAAAAAAACTGAGGTCAACTCTTGATATCAGTGATCTTCAGGTCGGAAAGTCTGAGCTTTAGAAAGATGCCCGAGTTTCTGACTTTGAATTCGGAGTTGGATGACCATTCAAAACGATTGTTCCCAGTCAGAAACATTGACAATGCAGGGTAAGTTTGTTGAAAGTTGGCTAAGATAAAAGACGCAAATACAAAGCGGCAATCAGCAGTTAAAACAAAAACAAAGCATTCTCCCCAACACTGTTTCGTCATAAAGCGGGGGATGTGACTAGGGAAATGTAACCACTCTCAAATTAAAAGACAGAGCTATGGATGCAAGGACTAAAAATTATAGTTTTAACCATGTTTTTTTAATGCTATACATTGTTTGTTTACATTTACTTTGTTTACAAACATTGGAATAAAACAAGCTTATATTTTGGGTTCTGATGGGGTACGACCTTTGAACTAAACTCATGGAGGCATGTATAAGTAATATTCTTCAAGAACCAATGGATACATTTAAGTCGAAAAATGGATGTAGCAACTGTTGATTGCCAATTTAATGACAAATGCATTCATAAAAGGTGAACGGAGGGCACTTCTACAAGTGCAATTATTTTAGATTTTTTATTGACAAGTTGTGTTGATTGAGACTTGAGACTTAGGAACAGGTCATCCAGGGACCAGCTTGGACAACACAGGCCAGCCCACCTAACATGTGACCAATGAGCACTGAGGTGCTGTTCACCTAGCTGTTTTTACATTACTGTGTGAATAATGTTCTGTCTGCTATTGCACATGACAGTAGTTACTATACGTTTTGTTGCTTGTTGTACAAAAAAAGGTGTTGAGTACCTGTTCAGTTGTGACAGGTAAAGAGCCAAATTGCTTCACACTTCGGTCAGTTTCTTTGGCAAGGTGGTTGACATTCTGCTGTTTCTGCTGCCTACATTTGAAAAGTCAAAAGCCTAATTTAGATATTCCATTATAATACATATACCTGCATGTAAAAACATCTTTAAAAGTTACAGACTACAAGAGACTTATTCTGATTAAAACGGAACTCACAGTTGCTGTCTGAGCTCAGTTGTGTCTTGTGGTGTTCCCAACTTATCCACAATACTCTGTATTTCAGATGCTGGTAGAAACAAGGCACACATATTGTGACACAAAACAATACGTGGTTTCATTCAATAGGAAAAGTATTACATTTGAAAATTCATTCAAAATAAAAATATAATGTAGATATATTAATACTTTTGAGTCCACCCCCAGGCCTCATAGGATATGTATAGTAGTAGCCTATTGGCCTACTAAAGTGTGAGGATATAACAAAACTTGTTTGTACTGATTTACTTGTTGTGGTTGTGTGCACAGTTTGTCCATGTGTATCAATTACTTTGTTGTGCTATCTTTTGGATGTTGGAGATTATCGTCTGAGTAAGCACATTTGGGTCCTGCACTTTTCCGTACTGGTAGGCCATCGTTGACACATTGGGAGTCTCCCCAAGACCTTGAAATATAAAATGTTACAAGTATTGTTGTCAGTCACTCACATGGCTTGCCTCAGTTCACTTCTATTCACTACCACCTGCTTTATGTATTATGAACACTCATTCCCCTAGACATACATACTTGCTGTGGCCAAAGTGGGAAAAATCCCAAATGCTTGCATAAAATAGTTTTTAAGTGAATAAACCATGAATGTTGAGGAACATAATAGGCCATCAGTAAGAGAAACACATGAATGTACACAAGAATACAGTCTGCAAGAGGTTAGTTGAAGTTCATCAGCCAGCCGTCCAATCAGATACAGGCATTGGAAGAGAGCACAGGCAGGGCAAGCTAACGCCCTCACCCTGACAAACTAGGCCAGAAAATGCGGAAATACGAACGCCTGAATAACTGGGCATGGATGAATGTCAAATACGCCCCCTCCCCACTGTGTCTATTTGCTACTCGTATGTCATCATATACATTTCATCAAACGCTAAAAACATGAATGGTAAAGTAGCCATGTTCATTTAGATCAAGGAAATACTGCAGCGTACAAGAGATACATTGTTGTATCTCCAGTTGCACAAATGCTGACAACTTTCAGTAAACATTAATAAGATACGTTTCAGGTCGCATGATTTACAGCTTAATTGTCGCTTGTCGACATTTACTAATCATTGCATATCCAAACATTGCTGATGGCAAATTTGGGTGAACACTAAATATTCGTTTACCTTAATGAGTTCTGTCTTGACAGTCTGCTCGGCCTAACCTCTGCTTCCTGATCGGTGTGTCATGTTTTTCTAGTCACATGATCCACTCTATACCGCTTTACAGCAAAGATCAAATCAGAGTGCAAGAGGCGAAGTGAGAGGATTTACTTCGCCCAAAATCTTTCCACGAAAATAAGACCAGGAAGTGAGGAATTTGTGCATGTAGGTCAATGAGAATGTCGAATTTGGTCAACAAAAATGTAATTGATTGCTATTTTGTTACGTCTTGCTTATTTGAAAGAATAGAAGTTTCATAATGGTTTGGTTGTTACAAATGCACAGATATAATTGGACGCACATGGCATTACGGTAACTTAAAAAAAAAAAAAACTTTATAACCTAACATAGCAGGCATAAAATAAACTCCTGAAACTAGATCCCTCACATTCTGGTCTTGATGAGATTTTTTTTTTTAAATGTTAGGAGAGGTTCTCTTCTGCACTGTTCAACCAATCCAGAAAATGTGGACGAGGAGTTAAGACGTAGTGTCGCCTTGTTAACGTTCAAAAACGGAGGTGACGTCACGCGCTCTCGCTTCCATTTCCACTAACAACCGGAACATCCTTTTATAATCAGCCTCGGCGGGGCTAAGGCTAAATTGTGCCTGTTGTTTATATGCGTATTTGCCCTTTCAATGGATTGATCTCGCCTCCTCCTGCCTGCCTTCCATCTTTGAGGACATGCTTTTCCATCGTTAGAGCAGCTGTCTTCTCACTCTAATAGATCATCTTTGATAAAATGTCTAGCTCAAACAATGGGACTGGAAGCCGGGTACCTCTGATTGTTTATTTCACCTCTAGCCATTATATGATTAGACACAAGATGATTGAGTTACAAAAAAAAATCCAAAGACACATTTGATGTACTTTATGGCGCTTCATTATAAGGTAGGCCTATGCTACATTCAAAATACAATAAGAAAGGATTTATAAGTTAAACAAGGTTACATGAAAAAGACCAGGCAAATATCGACAGCAGTATAATGTGCAGAAGAGGTTTCTCAAATGCTTCTCTTCATTTGCCTCATTGAACACACTATCCAAAGTGGACAGGTCATTGCTTAGGTAAAAAAAAAATGCTACTAAGCCACATACTGTATATGTATTGACATGAATCCTTTTGTGAGAAGTAAATTACAGTAGCTGGACAATTCATCCTCTGCCCAAAAAAGGGCTATTATGAAACATTTAAATGTTTTTGCATGAAGTTAGTTACATACTGTTCACACATAGTTGAATAGTATATTGATGTAGCTTTACAATAGATCATGTAGTAGCAAATACATTTATATAGGAAGAATTTCTATTGAATATTTTCAATGTGACAATAAGATTAAGACATTTTCGAAACCATGGATAAAACAGTGCATAGATGATTGGATTTGCAGTAGAATTAAAGTAACCCAGCCAGATAAACACTTCAAAGAGAATAGGTGGTGTGCTAAAGTTTGTGTATGGATCAACTATGGAATTAACAAAGAAAAACAGCCAGCAAAAGATGAAAACACCCACCACAATGCCTAAAGTTTTAGCTGCTTTCCGCTCTGACCGTTTAGACACCACACCTCTACCTCCCTCATTGGAATTATTTTGGCTGTCTTCAATCTTCCTTAGATGTTCTTTTGCCACCAAAAATATTTTGGTATACAAACCCACCATTACAGAGCATGGAAAGAAAAAGGCTATCAATGTGTCTAGGGCGCCCCACAGAGCATTAAGGAAAAGATTACAACTTCCCAGGCAGTATATGGATGCAATGAATTCATTCAGTCCTTTCACATTTGCTTTTGAATATAGTAGGCAATATGAGTACAATGCAGCAACGGCCCAACTGGCAAAAACCATGAGCCATGCAATTGGTATAGTAATCTTTGTGGAATAGCGAAGTGGACTGCACACAGCCTCATATCGATCTATGGCTATGAATACCAGGTGGAAAATTGAAACAGATGTGAGGAACATATCAGAATGCAGCAAACAAAAAGCATCTCCAAAGTACCAGCAGCCCTCCACAGCCTTAATTGTACTAAAAGGCATCACAGTTACTCCAACTAGCAGGTCTGCAACTGCCAAAGACATTATAAGCGTGTTAGTTGGCGTGTGGAGCAGTTTTATGTGAGCAATGGAGATAATGACCACACCGTTCCCTAGAATAGTGACCAGCATAACAGAAACAAACACAAAGTATGAAGCAATTTGAACTCCTTCACTGAAGATTTCTCTGGTGCAGGAGGCATTTGATTCTGGATAACAGAACATCTTTGGATCCAGATGTTGATGAGATGAGATATCCATTGCCAAAAACAAAAAGACATTCAAGTTAGAGCTGATCACTTGCAACTGTAGTCACAGGTGCAGGTGTGTGAGTGGTGCTGAATCCAGCACAGTCTTCTTAGAAGAATGACAGAGTTTATATACTGTATTGGACATATTTTGGTCACACCCCTTTCCCAGCTACCAGCCAGTTATAATAGGTTACATGATTTACATCTGTTTATTTTATATGTGTATATTCAAGTAATGTACAGTATGATAGTTTCGTAAAATAGTGATGTCATGAGCTCTAAGCTCAGAATTACTGTTCCAGCGGTGTGTACCTCATGTAGGCACTAGGAGGAGACAAAGAACACTATTAAACAAGGTGACAGGCACAAGCATCACAGGCATTGAAATACATTTATTTCAGGCAAACAGCTTTATATGAAACAGGTTAAAAGCAGCTTCTGTTACATTTTCACTCAAGCTTTATCTTTTAGTTGCATAGCTGTCACATGTTACATCCCACAATAATTCATATATTTATTTGAACACACATACAATGTCAACTGAAACTTTACTCAGAATACAATCTAAATCTACAAGAACCTCTGCGAAAGATGTGACCACTGATGATGATTCTCAAAGCCCTCCTGAACCAAGTGTAAAAGAAAGCATAGACAATAGGGTTAAAAGCAGAGTTCAAATATCCAAACCAAACCAGGGTATCCCCCAACAGCGGGGGGATAGAGTACTCTATGAAAGGGTCAATGATGAGGCACAAGGAAAAGGGACTCCAGCAGATTAGAAACACTCCAACTACTATTGCAAGAATATTTGCCCCTCGTCTTTCTCTACGTCCAGAGTCTGCCTCTTTAAACTGACGAGATAAATCTTTAATGGACCTGGCCTGAGCCCTGGCAACCCAATATATCTTGGAATATATACAAATCAAGATCATGCCTGGGATGTAAAAACTGAAGGAGGATGCTACTACAGCCGCCACTGGACTAAAGAACACCTGACAGCCTCCAATGCACTTGACATGTGTTTCATAGAAATCCTCCCTGCCTTTCAGATTGATCTCAGGGAAGATCATTCCATAAGAAAAAATGGCAGGGACCAGCCAACTGGTGGTGATCATGATCAATACAGTGTTATTGGTGATGATCAGTCTGTATGATAGTGGCCTGCAGACAGCAAAGTAACGGTCAATGGAGATGAAGGATAGATGGAAGATGGAGGATGTGCTCAGCATAATATCAGTGCTGGTGTGGAGCTTACACAGAAACCCTCCTAGGTACCAACAGCCCTGGACAGAGCGCACAGCACTGCACGGCATTACAAACACTCCCAGAAGGAGGTCACACACAGCCAGGGAGACGAGCAGTTGGTTTACGGAGGTTTGGAGCTGCTTGAAGTGTGCAATGGAGGTGATGACCAGAAGGTTCCCAATAACAGTCACCAGTATGGCCAACACCATCGATGTGAACATCAGAACCTGAACGCTCAGGGGTCGAGCAAACCTCACACACGATCCACTCAAAGACTCGTAGCAGAAAAGAGTCTGTGATTTCACAGTGCTGTTGAGGTTCGAAGTATTTGAGAAGTCCATTCCACCTGGTGTTTTAGGCCTAGAGACAAGGAACAATTTGATCACATCTTTAAATGTGTTTTTCAACATTTTTCATGTTTTCATCTACATTTATGTTTGCAAAAATTAACTGGACTTACGTTCAATGAAAGTTTTGCAAGAATAGTGTTACTGTAACAGACGGAACACTGAACTGCTAGTCCAAAACATTGTCTGAGTAGATTATTGGGCTTCTGAAAATACAACACATCCTGCTGATAATGCTTCCCATCGGAATCCAGTTTATTTCTAAAAATAACACAAATGAGGACAATGCACTTGAGGGAAAAATGGCTATGGTAACACATTCCCATATAAATACTAAGCCATTACTATCTTCATGAAATAGTTACACATTTAATAAACACAGTTTTTATCAAACTTTTATACTATATATTCATAGTATGTAAATGTAATCGTGCAACTTGAACAACTACTTCTGTACATGACTAGTATCAACAACAATTTCACATCACAGAAGTAAATGAAGCAAAATTGGGGTAGCTTCAACTAGTCATACTGTATGGGGTTCTTGATTGAAAGGTCACAAAGAAAGAAAATAGTGTTGAAATGTCATCTTTCTTATTCTTGCTCTTTTGAAAGTATGAAAAAGTGGTATGAATAAACAGACTCCATGCAATCAACCTAAAACTTATACTCACCTTAATATCTACAAATATTGTGCGTTTATTTAATTAGTTCTCAGCAATCAATACCTCAATCCGTATGTGTCCATGGGAAGCACTCAGAACGAAAGGTGGTTGATTTTGAGCTCTGGTCAGGATCCTTTCAGCTGGGGGAAACAAAGAGACAAGTAAACACTGTAGTCATGGTGACTTGTTGAACAATTGGTTATGAAATGATGGTGTGTAATATAGATCATGCATATGACAAGTTTAATCTCACCTAATGATAGTCAGCAAACCATGCACGACCTCCTTCAGTCTCAGGCTCTACGAGCACCTAGACTTTCCTCTGAGCATTATATAAACAGACGGATGCTGCTTCACAACCAATGAAATTAGATTTTTAGTCTGTGGAGACTCCTATTGTATGTTGTTTACTGTGTCTGATGAGTCCACATGATTCAGTTGACAACATATAGTCATCAATTATGGGCCCATTTGCAATAAACAATTAGCATTGTAATAATGCAGGATTATCTGTCATAATCTAAAAAGCAATCAAGCATAAGCAAAGATCACACATTTAAGTATTCAATAATCAATGGGTATACACTGCGCGACGAGGGCGTAACTTTGAGTTGCATATTGGGGAGGTCACTCAATGGGTTCTGAGGTCAACACCCTTGTAGGTGTTAAAGAAATTACTGTGAAATAGTTGTTTCTGGTGATTTTTGAAGGGAAAATAGATCAAATCAAATGCTATTAGTCACATGCTCCGAATACAACAGTGAAATTATTAGTTATGAGCCCCTGACCAACAATGCAGTTATTTTTTATATATATCTATATACAAATAAAAAAATAGAAATAAGAGTAAGAAATAAAAGTAACAAGTGATTTATGAGCAGCAGTAAAATAACAATAGCGAGACTGTATACAGGGGGGTACCAGTACAGAGTCAATGTGCGGGGGCACCGGTGAGTTGAGGTGATATGTACATGTAGGTAGAGTTATTAAAGTGACTATGCATAGATGGTAACAACAGAGAGTGGCAGCGTTGTAAAAGAGGGGGGATGCAAATAGTCCGGGTAGCCATTTGATTAGATGTTCAGGAGTCCTCCCTATAGGCTGTCTCATCGTTGTCGGTGATCAAGCCTACCACTGTTGTGTCATCGGCAAACTTAATGATGGTGTTGGAGTCATGCCTGGCCGTACAGTCATGAGGGATCAGGGAGTACAGGAGGGGAGAGAGCACACACCCCTGAGGGGCCCCAGTGTTGAGGATCAGCGTGGCGAATGTGTTGTTACCTACCCTTACCACCTGGGGGCGGCCCATCAGGAAGTCCAGGATCCAGTTGCAGAGGGAGGTGTTTAGTCCCAGGGTCCTTAGCTTATTGATGAGACTTGAGGGCACTATGGTGTTGAACGCTGAGCTTTGGTTAATGAATAGCATTCTCACATAGGTGTTCCTTTTGTCCAGGAGGGAAAGAGCAGTGTGGAGTGCAATAGAGAGTGCATCATCTGTGGATCTGATAGGGCGGTACGCAAATTGGAGTGGGTCTAGGGTTTCTGGGACAATGGTGTTGATGTGAGCCATGACCAGCCTTTCAAAGCATTTCATGGCTACAGACGTGAGTGCTACGGGTCGGTAGTCATTTAGGCAGGTTACCTTAGTTTTCTTGGGCACGGCACTATGGTGGTCTGCTTGAAACATGTTGGTATTACAGACTCAGACAGGGAGAGGTTGAAAATGTCAGTGAAGACACTTGCCAGTTGGTCAGTGCACGCTCGGAGTGCACGTCCTGGTAATCCGTCTGGCCCAGCGACCTGTGAATGTTGACCTGTTTACAGGTCTCACAGTCGTCTGGAACAGCTGATGCTCTCATGCATGTTTCAGTGTTTCTTGCCTCGAAGCAAGCATAGAAGTTATTTAGCTCGTCTGGTAGGCTCGTGTCACTGGGCAGCTCTCGGCTGTGCTTCCCTTTGTTGTCTGTAGTAGTTTGCAAGCTCTGCCACCGCCGACGAGAATCGGAGCAGATGTCGTACGATTCAATCTTTTTCCTGTATTGACGCTTTGCCTGTTTGATGGTTCGTCGGAGGGCATAGCAGGATCTCTTATAAATATCCGGGTTAGAGTCCCGCACCTTGAAAGTGGCAGCTCTACCGTTTAGCTCAGCGCGAATGTTACTTTTAATCCATGGCTTCTGGTTGGGGTATGTACGTACAGTCACTGTGGGGACGACATCCTCAATGCACTTATTGATGAAGCCAATGACTGATGTGGTGTACTCCTCAATGCCATTGGAAGAATCCCGGAACATATTCCAGTCTGTGCTAACAAAACAGTCCTGTAGTTTAGCATCTGCTTCATCTGACCAATTTTTATAGACCGAGTCACTTGTGCTTCCTGCTTTAATTTTTGCTTGTAAGCAGGAATCAGGAGGATAGAGTTATGGTCAGATAAGCCAAATGGAGTGCGAGGGAGAGCTATGTGTGTGGGGTAAAGGTGGTAAATATTTGTTTCCCTCTGATTGCACATTTAACATGATGATAGAAATGAAGGAAAACTGATTTAAGTTTTTCTGCATTAAAGTTCCCGGCCACTAGGAGCGCTGCCTCTGGATGAGCGTTTTCCTGTTTGCTTATGGCGGTCTGTGGTGGTATGTAGACAGCTACAAAAAATACAGATGAAAACTCTTGAGGTAGATCATGAGATACTCTTCCTCAGGCGAGCAAAACCTTGAGACCTTCTTAGATATCGTGCACCAGCTGTTGTTTACATACACTACCGTTCAAAAGTTTGGGGTCACTTAGAAATATCCTTGTTTTTGAAAGAAAAGCTAATTTTTTGTCCATTAAAATAACATCAAATTGATCAGAAATACAGTGTAGACATTGTTAATGTTGTAAATGACTATTGTAGCTGGAAACAGCAGATTTTTTAAATGTAATATCTACATAGGCATATAGAGGCCCAATATCAGCAACCATCACTCCTGTGTTCCAATGGCACTTTGTGTTAGCTAATCCAAGTTGATCATTTTAAAAGGCTAATTGATCATTAGAAAACCCTTTTGCAATTATGTTAGCACAGCTGAAAACTGTTGTGCTAATTAAAGCAACAATAAAACTGGCCTTCTTTAGAGTGGTTGAGTATCTGGAGCATCAGCATTTGTGGGTTCGATTACAGGCTCAAAATGGCCAGAAACAAAGCACTTTCTTCTGAAACTCGTCAGTCTATTCTTGTTCTGAGAAAAAAAGGCTTTTCCATGCAATGATTGCCAAAAAGCTGAATATCTCGTACAACACTGTGTACTACTCCCTTCACAGAACAGCGCAAACTGGCTTTAACCAGAATAGAAAGAGGAGTGGGAGGCCCCGGTGCACAACTGAGCAAGAGGACAAGTACATTAGAATGTCTAGTTTGAGAAACAGACACCTCACAAGTCCTCAACTGGCAGCTTCATTAAATAGTACCCTCAAAACACCAGTCTCAACGTCAACAATGAAGAGGCGACTCCAGGATGCTGGCCTTCTAGGCAGAGTTCCTCTGTCCAGTGTCTGTGTTATTTTGCCCATCTTAATCTTTTCTTTTTATTGACCAGTCTGAGACATGGCTTTTTCTTTGCAACTCTGCCTAGAAGGCCAGCATCCCGTAGTACTCTACGGGATGGTGTTTTGAGGGTACTATTCAATGAAGATGCCAGTTGAGGACTTGTGAGGCATCTGTTTCTCAAACTAGACACTCTAATGTACTTGTCCTCTTGCTTAGTTGTGCACCGGGGCCTCCCACTCCTCTTTCTATTCTAGTTTGAGCCAGTTTGCAATGTTCTGTGAAGGGAATAGTACACTGCGTTGTACGAGATCTTCAGTTTATTAGCAATTTCTTGCATGGAATAGCTTAATTTCTTGCATGGAAGGAAAGTTCTTTGTTTCTGGCCATTTTGAGCCTGTAATCGAACCCAGAAATGCTGATGCTCCAGATACTCAACTAGTCTAAAGAAGGCCAGTTTTATTGCTTTTTTAATCAGAACAACAGTTTTCAGCTGTGCTAACATAATTGCAAAATGGTTTTCTAATGATCAATTAGCCTTTTAAAATGATCAACTTGGATTAGCTAACACAATGTACCATTGGAACACAGGAGTGATGGTTGCTGATAATGGGCCTCTGTACGCCTATGTAGATATTCCATAAAAAATCTGCCGTTTCCAGCTACAATAGTCATTTACAACATTAAGAATGTGTACAATGTATTTCTGATCAATTTGATGTTATTTTAATGGACAAAAATGTGCTTTTCTTTCAAAAACAAGGACATTTCTAAGTGACCCCAAAATATTGAACGGTAGGTTAAGTATTTTAGGCATATCATGTAGATTAGGCCTCATGTAAAATCATTGTCAAAAGCGCAATAAATACTGTTGCATGACGAACAAGTGCTGTTAGATTACATTATTGTTCTGCCTGTTTGGAAAAGTGTAAACAACACTTTAAATGCATTATTATCCAAATGTTGAAAGTGCGTGGGCGACAGAGAGAAACAAAATGGTGCAGTTTGAGGCCAAGTGGCGGAGAGTGATGGGGATATGAGCAGGTGGGTCTGGGCAGGTGTGATGTAGTTATCGATTGTATGTATATGTTTACTATTGTCCCCCAAAAAATTATGTTCCCCTCCGTATCCTCGCTGGACACTCTTTCATTCAGTTTCTTCTTCACATCAGCAAAGAAGGATTCTGTGTTTCAGAAACTCAATTTAAATAGAGGAGCTATCACTTGTGGTAAATATAGGCAGTTTGTTTTTAGAATGATTTATTTCTGGTTTTCAAGGTACAGAAACCAACAGCATAGCCAAAAGCATAATCATCGTTCTAATTTCCCCTTGCCATAGTGTGGCGCAATGACAGAATGACACAATTTACCACAATCTGCCACCATCTACTACAAACATGTCACGGCATAAGTTTGAAACTTTTTATTGAGGAACCACTGTATGTAGCTAGTTATCTAGCTAGCTAGTTAATCATTATATGTGTATCATACATTTTACTGGTTAAACAGCAATCGTGCAGCAGCCCTCGCTTGTGGCTTGCTAGCTAGCTACAAACTGAACGAGACACCAGCCAGTTAATTTTTGCTTTTAGCTAATACCAATGACAAATGCTCCTCATATTGTCAATATGAGCATTTTATTTTGTTCAGTTATCAAAGACCACATTAATAATCTGTCAGTTTAAACTAGAGATATTGGCTGCGTCTCAATCCAACGCATCGCCTATGTCGGAATTCCGAAGTTAATTTCACAGACTCATCTTAAACATTCTAAAATTAAAATGTAATTACCAACATAAAAATTAATTGTACACAGTTTCTTACCTTAAAAATGTGGGCGCGAGGCACCTCCCGGTGGCAGCATTCACTTTCAGTCCCCTGAAAAACCCACAATTTTCTCTATCCTGCCAATGACGCATTGGCGTCAGTCATTACTATGGCAACTGAAGATGCCATAGTAATCATAAACAGTGTTCAATATCAAAATCCCAAAATAGAGATGTTAAATGCACATGTTTAGTATTAGAGGATGGAATACATACAGCAGCATCATTGTCACCAGTATCTTGTTGCATCTGCAGCATTGACCATGCAGACTGCAAGTGGTTGTGATTCGTGGTAGAGCACAACTGCTCTCCTTGAGTGACAGGGGGCGGGAATGTGTGTGTGGGGAAGGAGAGAGGGAGATGACTCAAGTAGCAAACGGAGTAAATTATAAAAATTGACATTACATGGGGCAGAGCGGTGTAACACAGTCAACAAACCAAACAGGTCAAATTGACCTGTTTCTAATATTGGGCAGAGGGGGTCATAACCCCTCGTCCCCCCTACAAGGACATTTTACACATTCTTCCATAAATGAATGGTTTGGAATGCAAGGTGAATTATATATTAGTGAGTCATATCTGTGCAGCACCTTCATCAGGCCCCCCTACAAACCCCTGCTCTACAGGTCCTGTGATGTAATGACTGTAACTCTATCTGTTTGTATATCTACCACAATAATGTGTTTTCCCCTGCATGCAGAGCCGCCTCTAGCCTTTTGGGGGCCCTAAACAAGATTTGGTTGGAGCCCCCCCCCCCACAATGCCGCCACAACATTTTTGTGGCCACCTTCTTGAAAGGAATATAAACTCAACATTCTACAATTTCAAAGATTTTACTGAGTTACAGTTCATATAAAGAAATCAGTCAATTTAAAATAATTAATTAGGACCTAATCTATGGATTTCACATGACTGGGAATACAGGTATGCATCTGTTGGTCACAGATACCTTAATAAAAAAGATAGGGCACCTCCCAAGTTAAGCAGCGGTCTAAGGCACTGAATCGCAGTGCTTGAGGCGCCACTACAGACCCGGGTTCGATCCCAGGCTATGTCACAACCGGCCGTGACTGGGATTCTCTCTAGCGACTCCTTGTGGCGGGCCGGGCGCCTGCAGGCTGACTGGTCGTCAGTTGAGCGTGTTTCCTCCGACACATTGGTGCAGCTGGCTTCCGGGTTAAGCAGGCGGGTGTTAAGGAGCGCGGTTTAGCAGGTCATGTTTCGGGGGACGCATGACTCGACCTTCACCTCTCCTGAGCCCGTTGGGGAGTAGGCGATGAGACAAGATTGAAATTGGGAGAAAAGGGGGTTAAATACCAACAATAATGTTGTCCCACTCCTCTTCAATGGTTGTGCGAAGTTGCTTGATATTGGCAGTAACTGGAACATGCTATAGTACAAGTTGATCCAGACCATCCCAAACTATCTCAATGGGTGACATGTCTGGTGAGTATGCAGGCCATGGAAAGATTTGGACATTTTCAGCTTCCAGGAATTGTGTACAGATCCTTGTGACATGGGGCCATGCAGTATCATGCTGAAACATTAGGCGATGTCGGCAGATGAATGGCATGACAATGGGCCTCAGGATCTTGTCACGGTATCTTTGGTCATTCAAATTGTCATTGCTAAAACACATTTGTGTTCGTTGTCTGTAGCTGATGTCTGCCCATTCCATAATCCCACCTCCACTATGGGGCACACTGTTCACAATGTAGACATCAGCAAACCGCTCGCCCACACAACACCATACAAGCTGTCTGCCATTTGTCCGGTACAGTTCAAACCGGGATTCATCCATGAAGCGCACACTTCTTCAGCGTGCCAGTGGCCATCGAAGGTGAGCATTTGCCCACTACGCCGAACTACAGTCAGGTCAAGACCCTGGTGAGGACAATGAGCATGCAGATGAGCTTCAGTGAGATGGTTTCTGACAGTTCTTGCAGAAATTCTATGGTTGTGCAAACCCACAGTTTCATCAGCTGTCCAGGTGGCTGGTCTCAGGTGATCCCGGAGGTGATGAAGCCGGATGTGGAGTTCCTGGGCTGGTTTGGTTACGCGTGGTCTACGGTTGTGAGGCCGTATGAATGCACTGCCATATTCTCTAAAACGACGTTGGAGGTGGCTTATGGTAAAGAAATGAACATTCAATTCTCAGGCAACAGCTCTGGTGGACGTCCCTGCAGTCAGCATGCCAATTGCATGCTCCCTCAAAACTTCAGACATCTGTGGCATTGTGTTGTGTGACAAAACTGCACATTTTAGAGTGGCCTTTTATTGTTTAGATAGTTTAGATAGTTGGCCAGACTAAGTTACCGAGCAATCTATAAAATATTAACTGACATGGGCTAATTGAGTGACTGTCAGTGACATACATAACAAGAGGAAAACTTCTGATGCACCACCAAATTTCGAAATTACAACCTTGTGCACTCTACTATTCTAACTCCCAAGACCTCGACTGAGTCCCCCCCTCCCAATTTTTTACTCGTAGCGCCAAGTCTGCCTACAGTATAGGCAGAGGTGGCATTGTCTGCATGTAAGCCCTACAGTAGCCTACCTGTTTGCAAATGCATTTTTTGGTTGTTGCATTGATTGTGACTTCATTATTAAACATTGTTCTCTTCATGTTAATTGCCCAGCGCAGTTAAAACGTGATTTTCCTGTATTTTATATACACTGAGAATACCAAACATTAGTAACGCCTTCCTAATATTGAGTTGTACCCCCCCCCCCCCTCCCCTCCCCCCACTACCATACCCCGTTCAAAGGCACTTAAATCTTTTGTCCTGCCCATTCACCCTCTGAATGGCACACATACACAATCCATGTCTCATTGACTCAAGGCTTAACAATCCTTTAACCTGTCTCCTCCCCTTCATATACACTGATTGAAGTGGAATTAAGAAGTGACATCAATAAGTGAAATAAGGGAAATCATGATTTCTGTATTTTGAAAGTTACATATCCTGAAAGCTTGATTGCTGACAAGCAAAACATTTTGGGACTATGTTAACAATAGACTATTGAAACAAACACCAAAAGATAGTTTTTGGGTGGAATTTTCCTTTAGGGCTCATAAGTAAGAATTTCAGGGTAAGGTTTACCTTTTGTATTCAGTGCATGTTACAAATACGATTTGATTTTGGTTAGATTTTATAAGCAGTGTCATTTCCCCCCCCTGCCTTTTCTTCACCTGACAGTTGGATGCCCATCTGACACTGGCCCATCGAAACAACACCTAAACTATATCCAAACTAATTTCACACATATGATAATAGTGGTAGCTTAAAGACAAGATTACATTTACAATAGTCTGATGGGTGACTATATTATCAATTGGCTTGTGAATGAAGAAACATGACGAACAGCGCAGTGTGTAATTAACAAATATGGGAACAGAGCTTACCAAAAATCTACTTTTTCAAATCAACCTACAGTGGTTAATGCAGGTCAGATGTTTTGATTTGTAAAACCTATGGGAAAGAGCAGATTGTAAGGTTTCTAAAACACCTACATTTCTAAAACTATTCTATTTCAAATGTAGATTTTGTTGTTGTTGCTGAATAACAGCAATTCCATGCGTCCATGAGTTCCACGCGTGAGGGGGGTGGGGTTAGTAGGCCCAATGATTCTGGTATACAGGAGGGCCAATGGAGGCCCTTCACCTTTAATGATGATGCCATTCCCAAAGGTGTCTCGCCACCCAGAAGGTGTTGATAAACAATAGCGGTGATGTCATTTTTGGCAGTTTGTACTCATTTAGGCTCTGATCATGCATCTTTAAAGGGGAAATCTTTGATTAAAAAAACAACACCCCGCCACTTGTTTTGGAAAACTGAGGGATGACGCTGTAAAAATGTAACCACTCTTCAATTTATAAACTAAGCTATGAATGCAAGGACTGAGCATCAATGAGATCAAAATGATAGTTTGAAATTAAATTGAGCTGAACCCCTTCTTGATATGCCACACCTGTCAGGTGGATGGATTATCTTGGCAAAGGAGATATGCTCAATAACAGGGATGTAATCAAATTTATGCACAACATTTGAGATAAATAAGCTTTTTGTGCATATGGAAAATGTCTGGGATCTTTTATTTCAGCTCATGAACACCCTAACCCTAGCTTCATGTCCATTCTAACTCTAGCCATAACCCTAACCCTAACACTAACACTAGAATGGTATTAATATGTCCCTACAGCTGTAATGGTAACACCAACCCTCAACCCCAACCATAACCCTACCCTTGTTGCAGATGAACCAAAAGCTCAATCATGTATAATACAGTATATTAAAATATAGGTCAATTTACATCAAGAACATGGACAGTTATGCGTCTTGAACATCTTCATATTAGTTTAAACAGATTATATTTGTGCTCATATCATATAGCCCACTGAAGAAAGGTTAAAGATGGGAAAACAAATAGGAATATCAAACATCTGAGGTATGAAAATGTGATCAAACCTACATTTTACATTTGAGTAATTTAGCAGATGCTCTTATCCAGAGTGACAATTAGTGGAAATTCATCGAAAAACAAGGCTATTAAAACATTTGCCATTTCCCCAGTCATTCAATAACGTAATCAGTGCAAACGTACTACACACCTTGTTTGCATCTCAGATACAGATGGAAATCACAATGTAGAGACATGAACCAAAAACAGGTAAACATTTATATGTAACTCATTTGTAAAAGAGAAAGTATAATTATCACAATCTATCCTAGATTATGGGACAGTTTCACAGACCCAGATTTAATGAATCTGTCACGGCCGTCAAAAGAAGAAGAGCAAGGTGCAGCGTGGTGAGCATTCATATTCCTTTATTTAAGTGAATACGCCGACAAAACAATAAACACTACAAAATAAACCGTGAAGCTAAAGGCTATGTGCCATAAACAAAGTCAACTTCCCACAAAGACAGGTGGGAAAAAGGGCTACCTAAGTATGGTTCTCAATCAGAGTCAACGATAGACAGCTGTCCCTGATTGAGAACCCTACCCGGCAAAAACATAGAAATACAAATAATAGAACATAGAATACCCACCCCAACTCACACCCTGACCAAATCAAAATAGAGACATAAAAGGATCTCTAAGGTCAGGGCGTGACAGTACCCCCCCCAAAGGTGTGGACTCCGGCCGCAGAACCTAAACCTATAGGGGAGGGTCTGGGTGGGCATCTATCCGCGGTGGCGGCTCAGGTGCGGGACGCAGACCCCGCTCCACCACTGGCTCACCCCACTTAGGTGGCACCTCTGGTGCGGGGACCCTTGTCGCCGACCCCGGACTGGGGACCGTCGCTGCGGGCCCCGGACTGAACACTCTCGTTGCGGGCCCCGGACTGGGCACCGTCGCTGGGGGCTCCGGACTGGAGACCGTCGCTGGGGGCTCCGGCCTGGGGACCGTCGCTGGTGGCTCCGGACTGGAGACCGTCGCTGGTGGCTCCGGACTGGAGGCCGTCGCTGGAGGCTTGCCATGGATCATCACTGGAGGCTTCGTGCCATGGATCATCACTGGAGGCTTCGTGCCATGGATCATCACTGGAGGCTTCTTGCCATGGACCATCACTGGAGGCCTCGTGCCATGGATCATCACTGGGGGCTTCGTGCCATGGATCATCACTAGAGGCTTCTTGCCATGGATCATCACTGGAGGCTTCTTGCCATGGATTATCACTGGATTGAGGAGACGTATGGGCAGTCTGGTACTTGGTGCTGCCACAGGGCTCACCAGGCTGGGGAGACATACAGGAGGATTAGTTATGGGCGCAGGCACAGGACTCACCAGGCTGGAGAGACATACAGGAGGCCCTGTCCTTGGCAGAGGCACCGGATACACTGGGCCATGGAGGCGCACTGGAGGTCTCGAGCTTGGAGCCTGCACAACCCGTCCTGGCTGGGTGGTTATCTTCACCCTGCAAATGCGGGGCGCTGGCACAGGACGCACTGGGCTGTGCAGACGTACCGGAGACACAGTGCGCAGAGCCGGCGCAGGATATACTGGGCCGAGGAGACGCACTGGAGGTCTGGAGAGCAGGGCTGGCACAACCCGTCCTGGCTGGATGCTCACCCTAGCCCAGCAGATGCGGGGAGCTGGAATGTAGCACACCGGGCTAAGAACGCGTACTGGAGACACTGTACGCTCCACCGCATAACACGGTGCCTGACCAGTACGACGCTCGCCACGGTAAGCAGGGGGAGTTGGCTCAGGTCTCCAACCTGATTCAGCCAAACTCCCCGTGTGCCTCTCGAGCTTCCTTGCTAGCCGTGTTCCCTCGTAATGCTGCCGCTCTGCTTTCGCTGCCTCCAGTTCCTCCCGTGGACGGCGATACTCCCCAGCCTGCCTCCAGGGTCCCTTCCCGTCCAGGATTTCCTCCCAAGTCCATTAATCCTGAACATGCTGCTCCTCCTTACCACGCTGCTTGGTCCGTTGGTGGTGGGAAGTTCTGTCACGGCCGTCAAAAGAAGTAGACCAAGGTGCAGCGTGGTAGGCATACATATTCCTTTATTTAAGTGAATACCCTGACAAAACAATAAACACTACAAAACAAACTGTGAAGCTAAAGGCTATGTGCCATAAACAAAGTCAACTTCCCACAAAGACAGGTGGGAAAAAGGGCTACCTAAGTATGGTTCTCAATCAGAGACAACGATAGATAGTCCGGAGCTGTCCCTGATTGAGAACCCTACCTAGCCAAAACATAGAAATACAAATAATAGAACATAGAATACCCACCCCAACTCACACCCTGACCAAACCAAAATAGAGACATAAAAAGGATCTCTAAGGTCAGGGCGTGACAAAATCCAGGTGTGGATTTAATTTGGGTTTATAAACCTTCAACTAAAAATGGGATTTTATAAACAAAATTCAAGATTGCCCCTTTAATAACCTTGGATTAAGCAATATGGTATGTGATACATTTTTTTGATGAAGATTATTAACCAACAATCCAGGAATACTTTAGGCCAAAGTATCATTACAGTAAATACATTAAATACAACATAGTCCTGGGACGCTTATAAGAAATCCCGCTATGCCCTCAGATGAACCATCAAACAAGCAAAGTGTGAATACAGGATTAAGATTGAATCGGAATACACCTAATACACCGACGCAGGGTTTCAAAACTATTACGGACTACAAAGGGAAACCCAGATGCGAGCTGTCCAGTGACGTGAGCCTACCAGACGAGCTAAATGCCTTTTATGCTCGCTTCGAGGCAAGCAACACTGAAGCATGCACGAGAGCACCAGCTGCTCTCGGTAGCCGATGTGAACAAAACCTTTAAACAGGTCAACATTCACAAAGCCGCTGGGCCAGACGGATTACCAGGACGTGTACTCAAAGCATGCGCGGACCAACTGGCAAGTGTCTTCACTGATATTTTTAAACTCTCCCTGACCAAGTCTGTAATACCTACATGTTTCAAGCAGACCACCATAGTCCCTGTGCCCAAGGAAGCGGCGAAGGTAACCTGCCTAAATGATTACCGCCCCGTGGCACTCACGTCAGTAGCCATGAAGTGCTTTGAAAGGCTGGTCATGGCTCACATCAACAGCATCCTCCCAGACACCCTAGACCCACTCCAATTCGCATACCGCCCCCAACAGATCCACAGATGATGCAATCTCAATTGCACTTCACACTGACCTTTCTCACCTGGACAAAAGGAACACTTATGTGAGAACGCTGTTCATTGACTACAGCTCAGCATTCAACACCATACTGCAACTGGATCCTGGACTTCCTGACGGACCGCCCCCAGGTGGTAAGACTAGGCAACAACACGTCTGCCACTCTGATCCTCAACACTGGGGCCCCTCAGGGGTGTGTACTTAGTCCCCTCCTGTACTCCCTTTTCACCCAAGAATTCGTGGCCAAACACAACTCCAACACCATCATTAAGTTTGCTGATGACACAACAGTGGTAGGCCTGATCACCGACAACGATGAGACGGTCTATAGGGAGGAGGTCAGAGACCTGGCAGTGTGGTGCCAGGACAACAACCTATCCCTCAATGTGAGCTAGACAAAGGAGCTGATCGTGGACTACAGGAAAAGGCAGGCCGAACAGACCCTCATTAACATTGACGGAGCTGTAGTAGAGCGGGTCGAGAGTCTCAAGTTCCTTGGTGTCCACATCGCCAACGAACTATCATGGGCCAAACATACCAAGACAGTCGCGAAGAGGGCACAACAAAACCTTTTCCCTCTCAGGAGACTGAAAAGATTTGACATGTCTCCCCAGATCCTTAACTTCTTTGGGGTAGGGGTCAGTATTTTCACGTCCGGATGAAAAGCATGCCAGAGTAAACGGCCTGCTACAAAGCCATAAAGCTAGAATATGCATATTATTAGTAGATTTGGATAGAAAACACTATGAAGTTTCTAAAACTGTTTGAATGATGTCTGTGAGTATAACAGAACTCATCAGGCAGGCAAAAACCTGAGAAAAAATCCAACCAGGAATTGAAAAATCTGAGGTTGGTCGATTTTCAACTCAGCTCTTATTGAAGATACAGTGGGATATTGGTAATGTTGCACTTCCTAAGGCTTCCACTAGATGTCAACAGTCGTTAGAACCTTGTCTGATGCCTCTACTGATTAGTGGGGCCGAAGGAGAGAGGAATGAGTCAGGTCTGCCATGACCTGAACATGCTCTGACCATGGCGTTCACGTGAGAGCGAGCTCTGTTCCATCGCAATTCTGAAGACACAGGAATACTCCGGTTGGAACATTATTGAAGAATTATGTTAAAAACATCCTAAAGATTGATTCGATACTTCGTTTGTCATGTTTTTACCGACTGTAATATAACTTTTTAAACCTTTCGTCCGTACTTTCTGCTGGACCTGCCCGCGCGTCGTGAGCTTGGAAAGTGTACTAAACGCTAGAAAAACAGGGAGGAATTTGGACATAAATGATGGACATTATCGAACAAAACGAACATTTATTGTGGAACTGAGATTCCTGGGAGTGCATTCTGATGAAGATCATCAAAGGTAAGTGAATGTTTATATTGTTACTTCTGACTTCTGTTGACTGCATAATATGGCGGCTATATTTGTGTCTTGATTGGGCTCTGAGCACCGACTCAGATTATTGCATGGTTTGCTTTTTTTGTAAAGCTTTTTTGAAATCTGACACAGCGGTTGCATTAAGGAGAAGTGCATCTAAAATTCCATGCATAACAGTTGTATCTTTTAGCAATGTTTATTATGAGTATTCCTGTAAATTGATGTGGCTCTCTGCAAAATCAAAGGATGTTTTGTGACTTCTGAACGTAAGGCGCCAATGTAAACTCAGATTTTTGGATATAAATATGAACTTTACCGAACAAAACATACATGTATTGTGTAACATGAAGTCCTATGAGTGTCATCTGATGAAAATCATCAAAGGTGATTAATTTTATCTATATTTCTGCTTTTTGTGAATCCTCTCTTTGGCTGGAAAAATGGCTGTGTTATTCTGTGAATAGGCACTCACCTAACATAATCGTTTGGTTTGCTTTCGTCGTAAAGCTTTTTTGAAATCGAACACTGTGGCTGGATTTACAACAAGTGTATCTTTAAAATGGTGTAAAATACATGTATGTTTGAGGAATTTTAATTATGGGATTTCTGTTGTTTTGAATTTGGCGCCCTGCACTTTCACTGGCTGTTGAAGAGGTGGGACGCTAATGTCTCACGTACCCTAGAGAGGTTATAAAGGTTCTACAGATGCACCATCAAGAGCATCCTGACCGGTTGCATCACCGCCTGGTATGGCAACTGCTCGGCATCTGACCGTAAGGCGCTACAGAGGGTGGTGCAAACGGCCCAGTCCATCACTGGGGCCAAGCTTCCTGCCATCCAGGACCTATATAATAGACACTGTCAGAGGAAAGCCCATAAACTGGAGACTCCAGTCACCGAAGTTATAGACTGTTTTCCTGCTACTACACAGCAAGCGTTACCGGAGCGCCAAGTCTAGGACCAAAAGGCTCCTTAACAGCTTCTACCCCCAAGCCATAAGACTGCTGGACAGTTAATAAAATCGCCACCGGACAATTTACAATTTACATTGTACATTGTAAATCCCTTTTCTAGACTGCTGCTACTCACTGTTGATTATCTATGCATAGTCACTTCCCCCTACCTACATTTACAAATGACCTCAACTAACCTGTACCCCCACAAACTGACTCGGTACAGTCACCCCCTGTATATAGCCTCGTTATTGTTTTTCTTATTGTGTTACTTTTTATAATTTTTAAAAACTTTTCCACTGCATTTCAGCCCTGCCAAAAAAGGACCAGCTGACATCCTGTAAGTGATTCTCTCGTTAACCTCTCTTGAGTAGGGGGCAGTAGGGGGCAGCCCAAAGTAAACTGCCTGTTACTCCTGCCCAGAAGGATATGCATATAATTTTTAGATTTGGATAGAAAACACTCTAAAGTTTCTAAAACTGTTAAAATAATGTCTGTGAGTATAACAGAACTGATATGGCAGGCGAGGACAAACCATCCAGGGAATTTTGTTTTTGAGGTCATAGGATTTTCCAATAGGTTTCTATGGGATACCCTTATTATTAGGAACCTGGTTGCAGTTCCTATGGCTTCCACTAGATCTCAACAGTCTTTAGAAATTTTTCGATGTTTATCTTTTGAGAAATGAAGAAGTAGTCCTATTCAATGTAAGTTTCACTCCAGGTGGACTCTACTGTTTTGGTGCGCGTGAACTGGGGCACGCTTCACGTTGTTTTTATCCGGTATTAGAAAGTTTATTCCGTCTTAAATTTTAGCGATTATTTACATTTTAGGGTTCCTGAGGTTGGATTAGGAACGTTGTTTGAAATGTTTGGACCAAGTTTACAGGTAACTTATTAGATACTTTGTAGGCATGTTGGGCGAGTTGAAACCGGTGTATTTCTGAATCAAACGCGCCAAATAAATGGAAATTTTTGGGACATAAAGAAGGACATTATCGAACAAAAGGACCATTTGTGATGTTTCTGGGACATTTTGGAGTGCCAAAGGAAGAAGATCTTCAAAGGTAAGGCATTAATTATATCGCTATTTCTGACTTTTGTGGCGCACCTGCTTGATTGAAATATGATTTTCATGTGTTTGTATGCGGGGCGCTGGCCTCAGATAATCGCATGCTTTGCTTTCGCTGTAAAGCCTTTTTGAAATCTGACACAGCGGCTGGATTAACAAGAAATTTAGCCTTATTTTGATGTGTAACACATATTTTCAAGAATGTTAAATATTTGAATTTGGTATTTTTGAATTTCGCGCTCTGCAATTTCACTGGATGTTGGCCAGGTGGGGCGCTACCGTCCCACCCGCCCATAAGAAGTTAATTAACACAGGTGTGAGTGTTGACGAGGACAAGGCTGGAGATCACTCTATCATGCTGATTGAGTTCGAATAACAGACTGGAAGCTTCAAAAGGAGGGTGGTGCTTGGAATCATTGTTCTTCCTCTGTCCAGCATGGTTACCTGCAAGGAAACACGTGTCGTCATCATTGCTTTGCACAAAAAGGGCTTCACAGGCAAGGATATTGCTGCCAGTAAGATTGCACCTAAATCATCCATTTATCGGATCATCAAGAACTTTAAGGAGAGCGGTTCAATTGTTGTGAAGAAGGCCTCAGGGTGCCCAAGAAAGTCCAGCAAGCGCCAGGACCGTCTCCTAAAGTTGATTCAGCTGCGGGATCGGGGCACCACGAGTGCAGAGCTTGCTCAGGAATGGCAGCAGGCAGGTGTGAGTGCATCTGCACGCACAGTGAGGCGAAGACTTCTGGAGGATGGCCTGGTGTCAAGAAGGGCAGCAAAGAAGCCACTTCTCTACAGGAAAAACATCAGGGACAGACTGATATTCTGCATAAGGTACAGGGATTGGACTGCTGAGGACTGGGGTAAAGTCATTTTCTCTGATGAATCCCCTTTACGATTGTTTGGGGCATCCGGAAAAAAGCTTGTCCGGAGAAGACAAGGTGAGCACTACCATCAGTCCTGTGTCATGGCAACAGTAAAGCATCCTGAGACCATTCATGTGTGGGGTTGCTTCTCAGCCAAGGGAGTGGGCTCACTCACAATTCTGCCTAAGAACACAGCCATGAATGAAGAATGGTACCAACACATCCTCCGAGCGCAACTTCTCCCAACCATCCAGGAACAGTTTGGTGATGAGCAATGCCTTTCCAGCATGATGGAGCACCTTGCCATAAGGCAAAAGTGATAACTAAGTGGCTCGGGGAACAAAACATCGATTTTCTGGGTCCATGGCCAGGAACCTTAATCCCATTGAGAGCTTATGGTCAATCCTCAAGAGGCGGGTGGACAAACAAAACCCCCCAAATTCTAACAAACTCCAAGCATTGATTATGCAAGAATGGGCTGCCATCAGTCAGGATGTGGCCCAGAAGTTAAGTGATAGCATGCCAGGGCGGATTGCAGAGGTCTTGAAAAGGGTCAACACTGCAAATATTGACTCTTTGCATCAACTTCATGTAATTGTCATTAAAAGCCTTTGACATTTATGAAATGCTTGTAATTATACTTCAGTATTCGATAGTAACATCTGACAAAAAATATCTAAAGAGACTGAAGCAGCAAACTTTGTGGAAATTAATATTTGTGTCATTCTCAAAACTTTTGGCCACGACTGTATACAGTGATAGAGTGAGGATTGGAACCAGGCGTGTGTAAAGATGACGAGACAAGTCCGGGGTTGATGAGTGAAGGGCGTTTGCCAGCAGTAGGTTCGGCAGCAGTTAGAAGGCCGGAGACGCCGAATGCCTGAGCTGGACAGGAGGGGGAGCCAAAGCGAGGGTGCCGCCGACCTTGGGGACAACCTCGGAGACGCGGTGCGGGTCAGTCGGGACGATGCCTGTGGGAGTCCCGAATGAGAGAACCATCCAGGATGTCTTGCGCCGGGAACCCAGCACCGCTCTTCGGGACCGTGCCCCTCCCAGTCGACCAGGTTATGGAGAAGCCCCGCACGATGCCGTGAGCCCAACAGGCTGCAGACTGAGTACGCCAGGGCCCCCTCGACGTCCAAGGGAAGGGGAGATGCATCATGGGGTCCAGCACTAGCCAAGGGACCAGCTGCCACCGGCCTGAGGAAAGACACATGAAATGAGGGTGCGATACAGTAATTGACGGGGAGCTGTAATCTGTACGTCACCTCATTGTCTCTACCCAGGACTTTCAACGGCCCCACAAACCGTGGACTCAGCTTCCGGCAGGGCAATCGGAGGTGCAGGTCCTTCGTAGAAAGCCAGACGCTGTCACAGAGGTGAAAGACCGGGGCCACACTGCAATGACGATCGGCCTGCGCCTTCTGCCGGAGGACGACGCGCTGGAGACGGGTGTGCACGGTGTTCCATAACTCATCGGCGGAACCAAGCGCCGGAACCAATCATTTACCGCAGGAGCCTCGATCTGACTCCGGTGCCAGGGTGCCAGGGCCGGCTGATAGCCTAGAACACACTGAAAGGGTTTGAGGTTAGTGGAGGAGTGACGGGGGAAGTTCTGTGCAGCCCACTCCCCCGGCCGGTCCTGACAGTAACTACGAAGGTAACTACCCAGTTCCTGATTTACCCTTTCCACCTGCCCATTTGATTGGGGACGGTACCCGGAGGTGAGACTGACCGTGACCCCCAGTCGTTCCATGAAGGCCTTCCAGATACAGGAGATGAACTGAGGACCATGGTCAGACACGATGTCCTCCGGGATCCTGTAGTGCCAGAAGACGTGAGAGAAGAGAGCCTCCATGGTCTGCAGGGCCGGATGTAGACCAGGCAGAGGAATCAAACGACAGGCGTTTGGAAAACCACTCCACAATGACCAGGATGGTGGTGCCCCTCCAAGGGGGGAAGGTCTGTGACAAAATCCATGGAGAGTTGGGACCAAGGTCATTGTGGAACCGGCAGCGGGTGGAGTTTGCCATAGGGGAGGTGTCTAGCTCTGCGCGCAGGTGGAGCAGGAAGAGACGTAAACCCGGACGTCCCAGGCCAAGGTGGGCCACCAGTACTTGGCGGAGAGACAGTCGATAGTATGGGCTATACCCGGGTGCCCCAACACAGGTGCTGTGTGTGCCCAGGCGAGGAGACAGTACCGCACATCAGAGGGCACGTAGATACACCCCTCAGGACAGTGGGCAGGTGAGGGCTCAATGCAGGACAGGGGAATAATGGGTGTCACTTTCTCCATCCGATCCTCTGTGTCATGCACCCGGGACAACGCATCGGCCTTAACATTCTTTGATCCTGGCCGGTAGGAGAGGGTAAAGTCAAACCTGGCGAAGAATAGGGCCCACCTGTCCTGACATGGGTTCAGCCTCGTCTCTGCTCAAATGTACTCCAAGTTCCTGTGGTCCGTCCAGACAAGGAATGGGTGTTTATCACCCTCCAGCCAGTGCCACCATGCTTTCAGCGCCTTCTTGACGGCCAACAACTCACGATAGACTGAAGAGTTTCAGAAGAAAGTGCTTTGTTTCTGGCCGTTTTGAGCCTGTAATCGAACCCACAAATGATGATGCTCCAGATACTCAATTAGTCTAAAAAGGCCAGTTTTATTGCTTCTTTAATCAGAACAACAGTTTTCAGCTGTGCTAACATAATTGCAAAAGGATTTTCTAATGATCAATTAGCCTTTTAAAAGGATAAACTTGGATTAGCTAACACAACGTGTCAACAACGTGAATACAGGAGTGATGCTTGCTGTTAATGGGCCTCTGCACGCCTATGTAGATATTCCATTAAAAATCAGACGTTTCCAGCTACTATAGTCATTTACAACATTAACAATGTCTAAACTGTATTTCTGATCAATTTGATGCTACTTTAATGGATAAAAAATGTGCTTTTCTTTCAAAAACAAGGACATTTCTAAGTGACCGGTAGCGTAGTTAAAAACAGCATGACTATTTAGTTCAACACATAATTACTATTTAGTTCACAACAGCATGACTATTTCATTTAAGACAGCATGAATATTTATTTAACACAGCATTTTTTTGTGTGACCAACTTTTAATTTAGTTTAGTAAAAAAAATTCTGAGAGGGGGTTACAGGTACAAAAACAATCAAAGAAATGCGCACAAAGATAACCCCAACCTATTCCCCTCTCAGTCCCACTAGGAAACCATGTTTCCCACCCGCCTAATCGAAAAGTGTCTGGTTTGAACCCCGAGCTGACTCGGCGAAAAGTCTATTGATGTGGCCTTGAGCAAGGCACTTAACCATAATTGCTCCTCTAACTCTCTGAGTGTCTGCTAAATTACTAAAAGGTAAATTTAGTCAAGTATATTTGTTCAGGTCTCAATTGTTCCTTGACTAGCACCATTCAATTCTAATCGTATAACTTCTAACAGTAACTGTGTCCACTGGATATGAGAGAGTGAGGTAGTTGCCATCTGAGAGCCAAAACATTTTTCACAGCAGTGCTGCCTGCCAGCAGTAATCTTCTCTGATTGAGATTCAAGGGGCTATATTCGCTAAGTAACATAATAGATGCAAAGCACTGAATATTTAAATTCATGCACTTCAAAATGAATTGTGTAACTTTACCCCAGAAGCATTTAACTACAGGGCACTCCCACATCATATGAAGGAATGTGCATATCTGATTTAGGGAACACAGTGAACAGTTGGGAGTTGGGGTCAATTTCATCATAAAACGTTTAGTTGGTGCTAAATACAGTCTGTGAACAAACTTAAATTGTATAAATTGACGGATCGGGTTACGGGATGCCGAGGTCATATTTTTCCATACTCTCTTCCAAACAACATATTCTGAGCTGGCCATTGAAAAAAGTATGGTCCACAGATCTAATTGAATCTGAAGGGTTGTACATTTTCAATGGCCAGCTCAGAATATGTTCTTTATATATTATAGAGATGAGTCCTTTCAGGAGCCCAGATAATGTCTTTATAAATCCCATCATTGGATGGTTCGGTAGTTGGGTTTCCCAAGGGACTCCATAGGCCAGCATACCTGACCTAAGTTATAAATATAGTGTAGTGGATTTTTACTGTGTCTCTTTCTGCTTACAGTGTCTCACACTTGTCATTCATATTTGACCTTTTGCATACTTAGAAATGCGCCTGTTGTAGACAGACAGGGTGTCTGAGGTTTGCTCTCACAAGGTTGGCTCGGCAGACGTGGAACAGGCTGAACGCCCAGACTCTGTGGTTGCCATGTATTCTTCTGGGCAGCCACTCTCTGGGAGCAAACACTTTGCTGAGAAAGAACACACTTGGCTATCTTTGTGTAACCCGTTGTGAATAGTATAAATATGCTGAGGGGTAAGTACCTCAGAGCTTCTGACTAACTTGTACTGTGAAGTGCTGTTTGTAATCTCTCCGCTGGCGTGAATAAACATAAATGAATTTAATCTTGACTTTAGGGTCCTTAGTGGAAATTTCCACGACAACAGAAAAAAGGAGTTGCCTGGTAATGTGTATGTATTTTTCAAATCTTGGAATAGTCTCATACCATTACAGTCCATGATGTCAGTAAGGGTATGGATTCCACATTTGGACCATTCGGGGGATACCAAAGGCCGCCCTCCAGAGTGCAAGGCAGGCATTATTGTGTAATATTGTAGTATTGGTATGCCATTTTTATCAGGTTTCAGGTAAGACCCAAGTGCAGACTGTGTTGAAGTAACAGTGTTTATTGTAACCACTGGCGCAGGCATACGACAGGTCAAGGCAGGCAGGGGTCGATAATCCAGAGTAGTGGGGCCAAGGTACAAGATGGCAGGCAGGTTCAGAGTCAGGACAGGCAAGGGTCAAAACCAGGAGGATGAGAAAAAGAGAGACTGGGGAAAAGCAGGAGCTGAGACAAAACACTGGTTGACTTGAACAAACAAGACAAACTGGCAAAAGACAGACAGAAAACACAGGTATAAATACACAGGGGATAATGGGGGAAATGGGCAACACCTGGAGGGGGGTGGAGACAAGCACAAAGACAGGTGAAACAGATCAGGGCGTGACAATTATGATTCCCAGTTACATTGTTTTTCAATTTTGCACCAAATAAAAATTGTGTGAGCAATAATAGGACCAAAGCGTAGTTTACATTATTTAAGGGATATCTCAGTGAAGACCACCTCTTCCAGGACAATAGGAGACACCATATTTCTCTCTATACTCAGCCAGGGAAATCTATACTCAAAATGGGAAATGATTGGGATCCCATAAGTACAGATGGAGTCCTTCATTGGGTTCTTGAGAGGCAGCAGGGCTGATTGCTTAGATACATTTTTATAACTTGAGATTAAGCTGAATTTATCTATGATCTTCAATGTGTTTGGGAGCAATTGAGATACATTGTATAAATATTGTAAAATTTTATCTGCATATAATGAGATGAAGTGATCCGTAGATTTGAGGGAAATTGCTGTTATTTCATTCGATTGACGAATTGTCTGGGCCAGGGGTTCCATGGATAAGAAGAATAGCAAAGAGCGCATGCTATGGGTGGGTGTTGCTATGGTGACCAGTGAGCTGAGATAAGGCGGGGCTTTACCTAGCAAAGACTTATAGATGACCTGGAGCCAGTGGGTTTGGCAACGAATATGTAGCGAGGGCCAGCCAACGAGCGCATACAGGTCGCAGTGGTGGGTAGTATATGGGGCTTTGGTGACAAAACGGATGGCACTGTGATAGACTACATCCAATTTGCTGAGTAGAGTGTTGGAGGCTATTTTGTAAATGACATCGCCGAAGTCAAGGATGGGTAGGATAGTCAGTTTTACAAGGGTATGTTTGGCAGCATGAGTGAAGGAGGCTTTATTGCGAATAGGAAGCCGATTCTTGATTTAGTTTTGGATTGGAGATGCTTAATGTGAGTCTGGAAGGAGAGTTTACAGTCTAACCAGACACCTAGGTATTTGTAGTTGTGTCCACATATTCTAAGTCAGAACCGTCCAGAGTAGTAATGCTGTTCGGGCGGGCGGGTGCGGGCAGCAATCGGTTGAAGAGCATGCATGTCACGCTTGTTGAAATGAGTGGACCAAGGCGCAGCGTGCGTAGAGTTCCATATTATATTTAATAGTGAAACTTACAACCAAAACTACAAAGAATATAACAAACGTGCAGTTTTGCAGTGCTCAAGGCAACTATACAAAAACAAGATCCCACAAACAACAGGTGGGAAAAGGCTGCCTAAATATGATCCCCAATCAGAGACAACGATAGACAGCTGCCTCTGATTGGGAACCATACCAGGACAACATAGAAAAGGAAAAACTAGACTACCTACCCGAGTCACACCCTGACCTAACCAAAAGAGAGAAATAAAAGGTTCTCTAAGGTCAGGGAGTGACAGTACCCCCCCCCCCAAAAGTGCGAACTCTCTGGTGCGGGGATCATCGCCGGATGCGTCGGACCGTGGGTTGTCGCCGGAGGAACCGGACCGTGGATCGTCACCGGAGGAACCGGACCGTAAATCGTCGCCGGGGACTCCGGACCGTAGATCGTCGCCGGGGACTCCGGACCGTAGATCGTCACCGGGATCTCCGGACCGTAGATTGTCGCCGGAGACTCCGGACTGGGAACTCTCGCTGAAGGCTCCGGACTGGGAACCCCCGCTGGAGGCTCCGGACTGTGGATCGTCTCTGGAGGCTCCGGGCCATGGATCATCACTGGAGGCTCCGGGCCATGGATCATCACTGGAGGCTCCGGGCCATGGATAATCACTGGAGGCTTCGGGCCATGGATCATCACTGGAGGCTCCGGGCCATGGATCATTACTGGAGGCTCCGGGCCATGGATCATCACTGGAGGCTTCGGGCCATGGATCATCACTGGAGGCTCCGGGCCATGGATCATCACTGGAGGCTCCGGGCCATGGATCATCACTGGAGGCTCCGGGCCATGGATCATCACTGGAGTCTCCGGGCCATGGATCATCACTGGAGGCTCCGGGCCATGGATCATCACTGGAGGCTTCGGGCCATGGATCATCACTGAAGGCTTCGAGCCATGGATCATCACTGGAGGCTTCGTGCGTGGAGCTGGCACAGGACGTACCGGGCTGGGGAGACACGCAGTGGAGGCCGGGTGCGTGGAGCCGGCACAGGACGTACCGGGCTGGGGAGACGCACAGGAGGCCTGGAGCGTGGAGCCGGCTCAGGATGTACTGGACCGTGGAGGCGCACTGGAGGTCTGGAGCGTAGAGGTGGCACAACGCGTCCTGAACAAATGAGCACCTTCGCACGGCAAGTGCGGGGAGCTGGCACAGGACGCACTGGGCTGTGAAGGCACATTGGGGACACAGTGCGTAGAGCCGGCGCAGGATATACTGAACCCTGGAGGCGTACTGGAGACCAGGAGCGCTGAGCCGGCACAACCCGTCCTTCACAGATACCCACTTTAGCACGACACGTGCGGGGAGCTGGCACAGAACGCACCGGGCTGTGGAGGCGCACTGGAGACACGGTGCTTAGAACCGCAAAACATGGCACCTGAACGGTGACCAACTCCACACGGTGAGTACAGGGAGTTGGTTCTGGTTCCCACCTTGGCTCCGCCAACCACCCCGTGTGCCTCCCCCCATTTTCTTTTTGAGGCTGCCTCTCGGGCTTCCGTCGTGGCCGCGAACCCCGGTGTCGTCGTTGTTGCTCCTTTGCTGCTTCCGCCTGCTTCCCCGCCAGGCTTTCGTGTCTTGCCAAGACTTCCTCCCAAGTCCAGGATATTCTCTCCTCGACTTCCTCCAAAGAACAGGATGCCATCTCCTCCCGGGCACGCAGCTTGGTCCAGTTGTGGTGGGATCTTCTGTCACGCTTGTTGAAATGAGTGGACCAAGGCGCAGCTTGCGTAGAGTTCCACATTATATTTAATAGTGAAACTTACAACCAAAACTACAAAGAATATAACAAACGTGCAGTATTGCATTGCTCAAGGCAACTATACAAAAACAAGATCCCACAAACAACAGGTGGGAAAAGGCTGCCTAAATATGATCCCCAATCAGAGACAACGATAGACAGCTGCCTCTGATTGGGAACCATACCAGGCCAACATAGAAAAGGAAAAACTAGACTACCCACCCGAGTCACACCCTGACCTAACCAAAAGAGAGAAATAAAAGGTTCTCTAAGGTCAGGGTGTGACAATGCATTTAGTTTTACTAGCATTTAAAAGCAGTTGGAGGCAATGGAAGGAGTGTTGTATGGCATTGAAGCTTGTTTGGAGGTTTATTAACAGTGTCCAAAGAAGGGCCAGATGTATACAGAATGGTGTCGTCTGCGTAGAGGTGGATCAGTGAGTCACCAGCAGCAAGTGTGACTTCACTGATATATACAGAGAAAAGAGTTGGACCGAGAATTGAACCCTGTGGCACCCCCATAGAGACTGCCAGAGGTCCGGACAACAGGCTCTCCGATTTGACACACGGAACTCTATCTGAGAAGTAGTTGGTGAACTAGGCGAGGCAGTCATTTGAGAAACCAAAGCTATTGAGTCTGCCATTAAGAATGCGATGATTGACAGAATCAAAAGCCTTGGCCAGGTCGATGAAGACGGCTGCACAGTACTGTCTTTTATCGATGGCGGTTATGATATCGTTTAGGACCTTGAGCATTGCTGACGTGCACCCATGACAGCTTGGAGATCCAATCCAGCAATCTTTCGGTTACTGGCCCAATGCTGTAACCATTATCAATCAATCAAATGTATTTATAAAGCCCTTCTTACATCCGCTGATGTCACAAAGTGCTGTACAGAAACCCAGCCTAAAACCCCAAACAGCAAGCAATGCAGGTGTAGAAGCATTGAACCTATTTGGTTAACTATAGCTAGCTATCACAATCAGTTTGTATTGCTAGTACTCTATGGATTGGGGTTATGGTTCATTGTTTAGCTAGCTAGCTAATGTTAGCTAGCTAGCTAACCCATCAAGTTAGCCAGGTGTGTCTGACGGTGATTACGGCTATCTATTGTATAATAATGCTAAAATATTTGTATCTGAAATTTGTCTTTCAGCATCAGTAGAACACGCCTGACTCTCCTCCACCAGTCATACAAGAAGAATGGTCTAATGCCTCCCATCAAAAAGAGAGCTGGCCCAAGCAAGCACAGGTTACACCTGAAGCATGAGGACTTGCAGCAAGTGGTGAACTTTATATACAACTACGCAGAAGATAATGCAATAGTATTACCAGGACGCCACCCAGGACACAAACACTTTGGTGGATAGCTGCTGCCATCCCATGTGACAAAAGCAGCAGTGTGGCGTCTCTACAAGGAATCGATGACAACACTTGGTATGTAAAGCATAAACACGTTTTGATTATTTAATTGACCTCCAACATGATTGGCAATACTTTTATTGATCTCACATTATTTCTGTATTTTCCAGAGGTATGTGTAGTCAGGCTGTCTTCCTTCAGGAATCTGTTGAGAGAATTGCTGCCCCACATCTCAATTACTAAGCCGAGGACAGACCTGTGCTGAACAAGCAGGAACAACTATCAGGCCTTCAGATCTGCCAGAAGCTGTTAAGTCAGCCAAGCAGAAGAAGCAAGAGCAGCATTTCCTGCTTGTTCAGAGTGAGCGGTCTGTCTACCAGAAGATGGTTGCTGACTGCAAGACTAGCTGTCAAGACTTGCAATTGTCTCAGGGGGCCCCTACTGAATCAGAAAACAAAGACATCAGAATGCATTACAGCTTTGATTTTTCTCAACAAGTAAGCAACATTTCTCCTTTATACTGATTATGGACATAGATATATACATATATACACAAAAAAATGATATAAAATATAATATACAGTACTGTGCAAAAGTTTTAGGCAGGTATGAAAAAATGCTGTAAAGTAAGAATGCTTTCAAAAATAGACATGTTTTTAAATAGATTGTATTTATCAATTGACAAAATGCAAAGTGAGTGAACAGAAGAAAAATATACGACCACCCTTTGCCTTCAAAACAGCATCAATTCTTCGAGGTACACTTGCACATAGTTTTTGAAAGAACTCGGTAGGTAGGTTGGCCCAAAGATCTTGCAGAACTAACCACAACTGTGGATTTAGGGAACGTCAGGTGGTTCTCTCTCTTCATGTAATCCCAGAGAGACTCGATGATGTTGAGATCAGGGCTCTGTGGCGGCCATACCATCACTTTCAGGACTCCTTGTTCTTCTTCACACTGATAGTTCTTAATGACTTTCGCTGTATGTTTGGGGTCATTGTCATGCTGCAGAATACATTTGGGGCCAATCTGATGCTTCTCTGATGGTATTGCATGATGGATACGTATCTACCTGTACTTCTCAGCATTGAGGAGACCATTAATTCTGACCAAATCCCAAACTCCATTTGCAGAAATGCAGCCCCAAACTTGCAAGGAACCTCCACCATGCTTCACTGTTGCCTGCAGACACTCATTCGTGTACCGCTGTCCAGCCCTTCAGCGAACAGACTGCCTTCTGCTACAGCCAAATATTTCACATTTTGACTCATCAGTCCAGAGCACCTGCTGCCATTTGTCTGCACCCCAGTTCCTGTGTTTCGTGCATAGTTGAGTTGCTTGGGCTTGTTTCCAAGTCGGAGGTATAGCTTTTTGGCCGCACGTCTTCCATGAAGGCCACTTCTGACCAGACTTCTCCGGACAGTAGATGGGTGTACCAGGATCCCACTGTTTTCTGCCAATTCTGAGCTGATGACATCTTCTGATTGCGAAGGGAAGTATGCTTGATGTGTCTCCTCTGCTGCAGTAAGTTTCCTTCGCCGACCACTGCATCTACGGTCTTCAACGTTGCCCGTTTCTTTGTGCTTCTTCAAAAGAGCTTGGACAGCTCATCTGTAAACCCCTGCCTGCCTTGAAATTTCTGCCTAGGAGAGACCTTGCTGATGCAGTATAACTACCTTGTGTCTTGTTGCTGTGCTCAGTCTTGCTATGGTGTATGACTTTTGACAGTAAACTGTATTCTTCAACCTCACCTTGTTTGGCTGTTCCTCACCCAGTTTTATTCCTCCTACACAGCTGTTTCTGTTTCAGTTAATGATTGTGTTTAAACCTACATATTGAAGTGATGATCATTAGCACCTCTTTGGTATAATTGTTTAATCATACACCTGACTATATGCCTACAAAATCCCTGACTTTGTGCAAGTGTACCTACAAGATTTGATGCTGTTTTGAAGGCAAAGGTTGGTTACACCAAATATGGATTTGATTTAGATTTTGCCTCTGTTCACTCACTTTGCATTTAGTTAATTGATAAATATAATATATTAACATGTCTATTTTTGAAAGCATTCGTACTTTACAGCATTAGCTTTACAGCATTTTTTCACACCTGCCTAAAACTTTTGCACAGTACTGTATATATATTTGGAAGGCAGGCAAATGCCTTTCACTGAGCTGTGTAAAGACAGACTGACAGGGGTGAGACAATTCATTTGAATTATTTTGTTGTTTGCAGGTGCACTATCCTTCTGACCCTATGCAGCCAGGTCCCATCTACTTTTTAACTCCTCGCAAGTGTGGCTTGTTTGGTGTTTACTGTGAAGGAATACCACAACAAGTCAACTACTTGATTGATGAAGGCTTGTCATCCAGCAAAGGCAGCAGCGCAGCCATCAACTACATGCACCATTTTTTCACCAACTACGGAGTTGGGGAAACATATATGGACCTGAATTGTGATAACTGCAGTGGCCAAAACAAGAACAATTTTGTGCCCTGGTATTGTGCCTGGTGGACCATGCACAAGCATCACCACAGTCTGGACCTTCACTTCTTGATCACAGGCCACACCAAGTTTGCTCCCCGACTTGTGCTTCGGCCTCATCAAGCAGCGCTTCAGAAAGACCAGAGTGAACACTTTGTCTGAGATTGCTGGTGTTGTGCAGGACAGCACTGTGACAGGGGTCAACATCCCACAGCTGGTTGGACTGGAGGATGGTACGGTGCTAGTGGAAAGCTATGGCTGGCAACAACATCTGACTCCGTACTTCAGGCCGTTGCCACAGATCAAGCAGTACCAGCACTTCAGGTGAATATAATTTTCATTGCATTGTATGAGGTTATTCTTCTTATCTAAACTTGGGAGGTAAATTGATGTTGTTGTAATGTCTTCTCCAATTTTTTTGTTGTTATTTCCTGTTTTACAGCTTCGATGCTTTGGAGCCTGGTGTTATTGTCACCAAGGAGTGTTCGGACTCAGTCGGGACCAGGTTTCAGCTGCAGCGCAACGCTGACATCCTTCCTCCATAGATGGAGGCAGAGCTTTCTCCTATAGAGATCCATTTTTATGGATGTGAGAGACGCAGACTCAGTCTTGACCTTTAAGTCAGTAGGTCTCTTCAGTAGGTCCTATGATTGAGTCTGGCCCAGGGGTGCGAAGGTGAACGGCAAGGCACTGGAATGACCCTCAAAGCAGGGTTCATACATAGTACATTGGGAAGTCAAATTCAAAGGACTTTCAGGGACTTTTTTAAAGCACTTTAAGCACAGTAATTGTCAAGGACCTCAGTGTAGCCTATGTGGCCGACGCAGGCACACATAATAAAGCCATGAATAGTGGTAGCTATTTGAATAGTATCATTGCTGTTTTTATAATTACAAAGTGACCAAAAACCAGGTTCCTTTTTTAATGTAAGGAACTGTATGGAAAGCCAAGTTGAAGCCAACATTAGATGTGTCCTCATAATATCCACACGTGGTTTTACTGCAACATAATACTACAACACCCTTCAATTAAAGCGGCAGAAAACAAACTAAAGTATCCACATCTCTCACAAAACGGCTAAAAAATGAAATCAAGCATAATTATAAGGGAGCAGGAGAACTTATAAATTGGTTACAATAATTATAGACTTTTCAAGCACCTAATTGGTTTTCAAGGTAGCTCTATTCCAGTACTTGAATTTCAAGTAGGCTACTTTATTGTTTAAAATTGCAGGTGTAATATGGAACTCAAAATGTATTTGTCATTTTATTTCATTACCAGATCATATTGTCAATAAACACACTAGGCTATGTCAGTTTTTGCCATTGTATCCAGAATAATTTATAGGAATAGCGGTGGGGGTTGCGCAACAGTCTATCCCACAATTGCGTGCAGTAGACTCAGTGTCCAATCCAAGGCACAAAAACATGAAAACATTAACTCATTACCTTGATACTTTCTCTGTTAAAACTTCTTGTCAATAGTTTGTTTTCACTTTGGAAAAAATCGTGCCCAAATTAAACGGCCTCGTACTCTGTTCTAGATCATACAATATGCATATTATTGTTACTATTGGATAGAAGTTTCTAAAACACTCAGAAGTTTCTAAAACGGTTTGAATTATATCTGTGAGTAAAACAGAACTCATTTGGCAGCAAACTTCCATACAGGAAGTGAAAAATCTGAAAACGAGGCTCTGTTTCAGGGCCTGCCTATTCAACTGGCTTTTATTTATCGATATGTATGCACTTCATTCGCCTTCCACTAGATGTCAACAGGCAGTGGAAGGTTGAATGGGGTGTCTAGCTTGATCTGAGGCCGAATAAGAGCTTCTGGAGTGACAGGTCCGGTATTTTGTTTGTTTTCTATGACGCGTGGGGGACCTCGACATTGTCTTCTGAAAAGCGTTCGGTATACACGGCGAATATCTCCGGCTCTGATTTTATTTGACACATATGAGAAAAACATCATAAAGTAGGATTTTTCAACCGAGTTTTATCAGTTTATTCAACGTTTATTGGGACTTTTGGAATTTTCCGTTCTTTGCGCCAAGAGAGGATGGGAATGTTCGCGCCACAATGCTAGCCAAGGTTGCTAATTCGACCGAAGAAACGGACATTCTAAAACCAAACAACGATTTATTCTGGAAATAGGACTCCTTGCACAACATTCTGATGGAAGCTCAGCAAAAGTAAGACAACATTTATGATGTTATTTCGTATTTCTGTGTAATTTGTTGACTCCTATTCTCCGCCGTGTTGGTGAGCGCTGTCTCACAATAACCCAAGTATGTTGTGGTAAAGTTATTTTTTTAAATCTAACACAGCGGTTGCATTAAGAACCAGTGTATCTTTCATTTGCCATACAACAAGTATTTTTATGTAAAGTTTATGATGAGTTCTTTGGTCAGATTAGGTGAGTGTCCAAAATATCTCCGGACATTCTGGCGAATTGTTGCTATGTATTCACAATGTATAACCACGATTTGCAGCTCTAAATATGCACATTTTTGAACAAAACATATAAAACATATAACAAAACATATAACAAACGTATTGTAAAAAAAACGTATAACATATAAAACATATAACATACGTATTGTATAACATGATGTTATAAGACTGTCATCTGATGAAGTTGTTCAAGGTTAGTGATTAATTTTATCTCTATTTTGTCGGTTTTGTGCAAGCTATTTTGTCGGGGAGTAAATTGCGTTGTGTGTTTGGCTACTGTAGTGAGCTAATAGAAATATATATTGTGTTTTCGCTGTAAAACACTTAAAAAATCGGAAATATTGGCTGGATTCACAAGATGTTTATCTTTCATATGCTGTACACCATGTATTTTTCATAAATGTTTTATGATGAGTATTTATGTATTTCACGTTGCTCTCTGTAATTATTCTGGCTGCTTTGGTGCTATTTGTGATGGTTGCTGCAATGTAAAACCAGGATTTGTAGCTATAAATATGCACATTTTCGAACAAAACATAAATATATTGTATAACATGATGTTATAAGACTGTCATCTGATGAAGTTGTTCAAGGTTGTTGTTCATTTTATCTCTATTTGTGGATTTTGTGAAAGCTACCTTTGCGGTGGAATCATGGTGAAAACATGCCGTTGTGTGTTTGGCTATTGTGGTTAGCTAATATAAATATATATTGTGTTTTCGCTGTAAAACATTTTAAAAATCGGAAATGATGGCTGGATTCACAAGATGTTTATCTTTCATTTGCTGTATTGGACTTGTGATTTCATGAAATTATATTATATGCTATCCCTGTCGCGTTAGGCTAGGCTATGCTAGTCAGCTTTTTTGATGAGGATGCTCCCGGATCCGGGATGGGTATGAAGTAAAGGTTAAATCTATTGAGACCCTGCTGTAAATCAAGCAGACAACAACAGATGATCAATATCAATTTGCTAGAGATATTAAATCCAATGTGGATCCAGGCACAACCATCTTCACCGGCGTAACGAATGAGAAATCAAAATATTCTGGACATTCCTCGCAAACACCCTTTTTCCAGCACTTGGGCTGTTGTTGGACTGCATGCTCTATCACAACAGCTCTTCGTCAGTTGACTGTCATTCGGAGAATTCCTTCCTGGATCAGATGATGAAGTGTGAAAATATCATGGTGTTATGAGAATTTCGTTATACAGACGAACAGTAGGTGAGTTGTATCCTTCTCCAGAGTTCTCACCCCTGTGTATCACTACCCAGCCGACAGTTCCATTCCCCCGAGATTAGAGGAACCTTGAGAAGTACTCCCTGTCCTATCCTAAGTTTCTCAGAGTTCTAGCCAGGTCGGGTCAAACACAGTTGAACTGTTCTCGGTATTTTCTTAGGCACACACATACAAGTTCAAATCTTAAGCTACGCCTTGCTCAGACAGTCTGTGTTTTTCCACTACACAGATACATTGTTTAATCTGCAACATGTTTCATAATTTTCTGCAAGCCTAACAGTTTCTCCCCAACACGGGTGATGACAGAATGTCCTGTGAGGAACACAGTAGTACAACTCGTCTGTCGATAGCTCCTCTTATCATTTGTTTCCCACTTGCACCATGCTTACATACTAAAAAGGAACAAAAGGTTCTTGTTCTAATTCTGACTAAAACTACACACATCGTCAGATTATAGTTTTATGATTCTATTAAATTTCATACAATTATATGGTTTCAGGGTGGTGTCGTGTCTTTGGCTATGCCGGATTAAGTGATATGACATGCTATTCTTGTCACGTTCTGACCTTAGTTCCTTTGTTATGTCTTTATTTTAGTTTGGTCAGGGCGTGAGTTGGGGTGGGCATTCTATGTTGTTTTTTCTATGTTTTGTTCTATTGTTCTATTTCTATGTGTTTGGCCTAGTATGGTTCTCAATCAGAGGCAGGTGTCAGTCGTTGTCTATGATTGGGAGCCATATTTAGGTAGCCTGTTTTTCATTGTGTTTTGTGGGTGATTCTTTTCTGTTTGCTGTTTCACCGTACAGGACTGTTCGTTTTGTCGTTTTATTGTTTTTGTTCAGTGTTCAGTTTCTTATTAAAACATCATGGACACTTACCATGCTGCGCATTGGTCCTCCTCTTCTTCCACCCACGACGAGCGTTACAATTCTATAAAATCCTTTCTCTGTAATTAATATTACCTGATTGAGCTAATCATGTAAATGTAATTAACTAGAAAGTCGGGGCACCACAAAATAATATTTATAGAGCAGTTATCTTCCGAATAAACTCTTAAAGACCTAGTAATATTTTACATCAATAGCAGTCAATATTAATCGTCACCTTATTTCAGTCTAATCCGAAAGTTGTAAATTCTTTGTTATCTTCACTGGCTAACAAGTTGAATCAGCAATACAAAATTGGTTTAATTATATATTTACTAAATACCTAACTAATCACACAGAATTACATATACACAGAATGAATCATACCTTGATTACAAATTACGTCATAAAGGAAAACGTCCCTAGTGGACGGAACAGATATGACAGCTGGTTACACAAAGAAAAGGGGTCTGGGTTTGAGTGAAAGAGCGGGAAGACTGAGGAACAAAGGGAGAAGCGATGTCTCTATCGTAAATACAGTATCTTATGCATTCTAAATTACCGCCCATTTGGAAAGGGAAAATGCAATAAATATTTACAGGTTGGTGGTAGATGGAAGGCCGTGTTGCCCAACAGAGTCCTTTGTCCTATGAAGAATGTCTCTGCTAGTAAATTGGATACGTTGTAGTAACGTCATTGTGTGGTAGACGGGATACTCTGTCTGTTCTTTCCTAGCCCACGTTTGCAGCTGCTGTTGCTAACTCAACGGCTAGGAGGTATCACTTCTGTAGTGAATAAGAGTTCAAAGTTCATACCATTCGCAACCAAAGCTCACGCTGAGGTTGGCTTCGTTCTGTAGTTATCTGAACCATTCAGACATCGGATCGTCATCCTAATGTACCCGGAACAGGAGGTTACATTTTCGTCAAGGCTTTATATAGTGGAGGGAGAAGGGTGTGTTTTCATAGTTTTATAACCCATGTCTCATCACAGGGGCGGGCCACTGATTGAGCAGAGCCCTAACCTTATGAAAACCCAAATCTCTCATTTGGAAGCTAAAATTACATTTAATCTTTTCATCAATAATTTTAAATTCAAACATTTAAATTGCCCAACAATTCCATGTGAATCTGATAACTCTAATGTGTAGACTTTCCACTGTAGAGTTTAGGTCATCCTATCATTGATGAGAATGTCTCAGATGACAACCGAACTGACATCATATTCATTAAGTACCAACCCATATGTTCAACTGGTCGGATTACCAAAATATGGTTCATTTCCCCCCAACTTCTGATGTTCCCAGAATCTCTATGTTAACCAAGGGATTTTCAAACGTCACATCAGTAGGGTAGAGAGAGGAAAAAGGGGGGGAGAGGTATTTATGACTGTCATAAACCTACCCCCAGGCCAACGTCATAACAGTGGAATATTTTTTGTCATCATCTTACCATTACCTTAAACATATAAATAATTTAGTCATTATCTTACCATTACCTTAAACATATAAATCATATGAATTTCTATCATATCACATGGTGTAACTAATCAGCTGGACACTAAATGCACATCCATCAAGTATTATGCATAATTATTGAAGAACTATGCTAATGACAGTATCAATTTAGGTTTTAAGTATTAAGGTATGCTGACTCTTTCAGTTAGAAGCATTCGATTTTGCAACCGCATACATTATTCATTATTTTGGATTTGTGTGCCCATGAAAACTGTTTTCACCCGTAACATAAGGAGACCCGAAATGTTATGTAGCAACACTGCATTTATGAGTTCTCTGTACAAAAAACTGTCCAATGTCTACTTTATCTGATTAATGGTTAATATATGATATAATAACAACTTACACTGCCATAAATGCAAGGACAGAAAAGTAATGTTTTATGTCTCATAATTTTGGACAAATCCGTCACAACATCAACCATGATAAAGGGTTAAACATAGTTTTTAAATCAACTTGTGAATTTTATTGAATATAGCTATGATTTCTCCTTATAGCTTAATGTAATGACAATATATTTTTTTGCAGATTGTTATCAATGACTTATCAAAAGCTGATAAGCTGATCCTCACTGGTACCCTCGTTTATAGAAAGACACATGTACAATTTTTTTTTTTTAAAGAAGAGTGTATGTGCAAGAAATGCAGTTTATAATCTAGATCTTCACAGAAATGAATCATGGCCTGTAGGCCAAGACCTCCCTGGAAGGTAAATTCAGGCGGGTGACGGAGAGGGACAGCCATCATTTTTAAATATATATATATGTATATATACAGTGGGGCAAAAAAGTATTTAGTCAGCCACCAATTGTGCAAGTTCTCCCACTTAAAAAGATGAGAGAGGCCTGTAATTTTCATCATAGGTACACTTCAACTATGACAGACAAAATGAGAAAAAAAAATCCAGAAAATCACATTGTAGGATTTTTAATGAATTTATTTGCAAATTATGGTGGAAAATAAGTATTTGGTCAATAACAAAAGTTTCTCAATACTTTGTTATATACCCTTTGTTGGCAATGACAGAGGTCAAACGTTTTCTGTCTTCACAAGGTTTTCACACACTGTTGCTGGTATTTTGGCCCATTCCTCCATGCAGATCTCCTCTAGAGCAGTGATGTTTTGGGGCTGTTGCTGGGCAACACGGACTTTCAACTCCCTCCAAAGATTTTCTATGGGGTTGAGATATGGAGACTGGCTACTCCACTCCAGGACCTTGAAATGCTTCTTACGAAGCCACTCCTTTGTTGCCCGGGCGGTGTGTTTGGGATCATTGTCATGCTGAAAGACCCAGCCATGTTTCATCTTCAATGCCCTTACTGATGGAAGGAGGTTTTCACTCAAAATCTCACGATACATGGCCCCATTCATTCTTTCCTTTACACGGATCAGTCGTCCTGGTCCCTTTGCAGAAAAACAGCCCCAAAGCATGATGTTTCCACCCCCATGCTTCACAGTAGGTATGGTGTTCTTTGGATGCAACTCAGCATTCTTTGTCCTCCAAACACGACGAGTTGAGTTTTTACCAAAAAGTTATATTTTGATTTCATCTGACCATATGACATTCTCCCAATCTTCTTCTGGATCATCCAAATGCTCTCTAGCAAAATTCAGACGGGCCTGGACATGTACTGGCTTAAGCAGGGGGACACGTCTGGCACTGCAGGATTTGAGTCCCTGGCGGCGTAGTGTGTTACTGATGGTAGGCTTTGTTACTTTGGTCCCAGCTCTCTGCAGGTCATTCACTAGGTCCCCCCGTGTGGTTCTGGGATTTTTGCTCACCGTTCTTGTGATCATTTTGACCCCACGGGGTGAGATCTTGCGTGGAGCCCCAGATCGAGGGAGATTATCAGTGGTCTTGTATGTCTTCCATTTCCTAATAATTGCTCCCACAGTTGATTTCTTCAAACCAAGCTGCTTACCTATTGCAGATTCAGTCTTCCCAGCCTGGTGCAGGTCTACATTTTTGTTTCTGGTGTCCTTTGACAGCTTTTTGGTCTTGGCCATAGTGGAGTTTGGAGTGTGACTGTTTGAGGTTGTGGACATGTGTCTTTAATACTGATTACAAGTTCGAACAGGTGCCATTAATACAGGTAACGAGTGGAGGACAGAGGAGCCTCTTAAAGAAGAAGTTACAGGTCTGTGAGAGCCAGAAATCTTGCTTGTTTGTAGATGACCAAATACTTATTTTCCACCATAATTTGTAAATAAATTCATTAAAAATCCTACAATGTGATTCTCTGGATCTCATTTTGTCTGTCATAGTTGAAGTGTACCTATGATGAAAATTACAGGCCTCTCATCTTTTTAAGTGGGAGAACTTGCACAATTGGTGGGTGACTAAATACTTTTTTGCCCCACTGTATATATTTAGGGATGCAATGCGCTGTATCCCCACAAGGAAGCAACCCCAGTCTGTATAACACTTCAATATATTGCTCATTGTTCATTCATTGTGTGCTGGACTTGATGTGCTTCTCAAAGAAGTCTTGAGACTCCTTGGCGGTGAAAAATGTGTGTGTTGTGTTTTGGAAGGTCAAGATGAGTTAACACAACATTTCATATCAAAACAACAATGTATTAGGCTCAATGTCCTATAAAACTGTGAATGTATCATCCACACAACTTCAATGATCTTACAGCCTTGGGGTTTGAGACAAATATCAGCTGCCCTCTGTCTGAAACCAGACTGACTGATACCAAGGAATACAAAGTTAACAAACATGTACAGAGATGGCTGTGGTGGTGAAACTATTATCATTATCATCAAAGTCTGTACTAGGTGAAAGTTTTGAGGTGTAGAAATACATGTAGATCCACAGCACATTAAGGTTCTATGTATGTATGTATTGTCGTAGAAATTCTACACAGGGACACGCAAAGTCTGAAATGAATGAATGAATCATTGTATATTAACAGCAAGCTAGAGAGATCACAGTTAAACTTAGATACGTAAAGTACCGGTCTGAAATGAGCTCCATCGGGGCAGTCCCGTTAGATCTCATACATACTGCTTACAGACATGTTACATAGGCATAGTTCATAAGGTTGGTTCCGGCATGTGTCTAGCACCGTCGCCTATCTTAACTTATAGAACATATTCTGGGTGTTCCGCCAGATGGTCCTAAGGAGGGGTCATGTCCCCCCTCCCCCTCATTTTTTAAATTTTTTAATTTTTTATTGAACCTTTATTTAACTAGGCAAGTCAGTTACGAACACATTCTTATTTACAATGACGGCCTACATATCTTTTTCAAGCACAGGCAGGAACCAAGGATTATTTAACATTTTCAAGGCTGTCTCTTCACAGCCATCACAGCATGTATGTATACATGTACAGTATGTACTGGATATGGGATAGGAGAGGCTACAGTAACTCTCACTGGTATATTTGCTTTGGATAGACCTACTGCAGTCTCACCCATGTTCAAGTAAAATGATGTTATTAATAAATAAGGTTTTGGATTGTAATTGCTTTTGAATACTACACACCTGTGTCTGATGTGGTTTACGAAAAGGACTGAGAGCAAGGCACATATTTGTCACAGTTCTTTTTTTTCAGGCTTTGGACATATTTATTTTGAAAACAATTATATTATTAAAGAGTCAGGTTGAAATATTTCACCAGAAATGGTCATTCTAAACCTGCTCCTGAACCAACTGTAATAGAATGCATATACCATGGGATTAATAGTTGAATTCAAATAGCCAATCCAGATAAATGTTAAAAAGAAAAGTGGTGTGGTAGAGTAACTAATAAATGGATCAATGCTGTTGGAGACATGAAAGGGTGTCCAGAATGATAGAAATACCCACATAATGATAGCAAGTGTTTTGGTGGCCTTCTGGGATTTGCTTACAGAGTTATGATTGGTTGTACCCTGAATTGAGTGTGCCTGTCTCAGTGCTATAAGGAAAATATTTAGATAAATGCTAATCATCCCTACTCCTAGGATGTAGAATGAGATCACCGAAGCCAATGTACTCGATCATTTGATTTGAAGAAAGCACATCCTCCCTCACAGTGTCGTGGAAATATTCAGCCAATAATATTTCTCAGATACCAGAACTTGTGAATTAAAATAGACTTTATTACAAAGTAACAAGTCGAGCTGGCCCATGGACCAACTGATCTTTCCAGTCTCAGCACTCTCCTTTTATACAGTTTTACCCTTACATAACATACATAGTCCCTCCACTTTATGTAAATGATTAATACCCTTTAGCCTTTCACCACCATTATCTTTCAGTCTCACTTCTGACTTGTTTACGCCCACTTCTGACTTATTTATGCACATCTTAGATTATATTGGTGGCGTCCCCATAGTACTAATACAAAAAATAATACATACAGTGGGGAGAACAAGTATTTGATACACTGCCGATTTTGCAGGTTTTCCTACTTACAAAGCATGTAGAGGTCTGTAATTTTTATCATAGGTACACTTCAACTGTGAGAGACGGAATCTAAAACAAAAATCCTGAAAATCACATTGTATGATTTTTAAGTAATTAATTTGACAAGACATAAGTATTTGATACATCAGAAAAGCAGAACTTAATATTTGGTACAGAAACCTTTGTTTGCAATTACAGAGATCATACGTTTCCTGTAGTTCTTGACCAGGTTTGCACACACTGCAGCAGGGATTTTGGCCCACTCCTCCATACAGACCTTCTCCAGATCCTTCAGGTTTCGGGGCTGTCGCTGGGCAATACGGACTTTCAGCTCCCTCCAAAGATTTTCTATTGGGTTCAGGTCTGGAGACTGGCTAGGCCACTCCAGGACCTTGAGATGCTTCTTACGGAGCCACTCCTTAGTTGCCCTGGCTGTGTGTTTCGGGTCGTTGTCATGCTGGAAGACCCAGCCACGACCCATCTACAATGCTCTTACTGAGGGAAGGAGGTTGTTGGCCAAGATCTCACGATACATTGCCCCATCCATCCTCCCCTCAATACGGTGCAGTCGTCCTGTCCCCTTTGCAGAAAAGTATCCCCAAAGAATGATGTTTCCACCTCCATGCTTCACGGTTGGGATGGTGTTCTTGGGGTTGTACTCATCCTTCTTTTTCCTCCAAACACGGCGAGTGGAGTTTAGACCAAAAAGCTCTATTTTTGTCTCATCAGATCACATGACCTTCTCCCATTCCTCCTCTGGATCATCCAGATGGTCATTGGCAAACTTCAGACGGGCCTGGACATGCGCTGGCTTGAGCAGGGGGACCTTGCGTGCGCTGCAGGATTTTAATCCATGACGGCGTAGTGTGTTACTAATGGTTTTCTTTGAGACTGTGGTCCCAGCTCTCTTCAGGTCATTGACCAGGTCCTGCCGTGTAGTTCTGGGCTGATCCCTCACCTTCCTCATGATCATTGATGCCCCACGAGGTGAGATCTTGCATGGAGCCCCAGACCGAGGGTGATTGACCGTCATCTTGAACTTCTTCCATTTTCTAATAATTGCGCCAACAGTTGTTGCCTTCTCACCAAGCTGCTTGCCTATTGTCCTGTAGCCCATCCCAGCCTTGTGCAGGTCTACAATTGTATCCCTGATGTCCTTACACAGCTCTCTGGTCTTGGCCATTGTGGAGAGGTTGGAATCTGTTTGATTGAGTGTGTGGACAGGTGTCTTTTATACAGGTAACGAGTTCAAACAGGTGCAGTTAATACAGGTAATGAGTGGAGAACAGGAGGGCTTCTTAAAGAAAAACTAACAGGTCTGTGAGAGCCGGAATTCTTACTGGTTGGTAGGTGATCAAATACTTATGTCATGCAATAAAATGCAAATTAATTACTTAAAAATCATACAATGTGATTTTCAGGATTTTTGTTTTAGATTCCGTCTCTCACAGTTGAAGTGTACCTATGATAAAAATTACAGACCTCTACATGCTTTGTAAGTAGGAAAACCTGCAAAATCGGCAGTGTATCAAATACTTGTTCTCCCCACTGTACATATGTTCCAAATATATGTGCATATCTAATAGTACTTAATTAATACAAACCTACCTTCCTAATACAGTACATGTCTAGTGGTGCCTTTAAATTATTTAATGTGCATGTCCAATGGCCTTCATAAGTCCAGGACTATGATGCCTATAAATGATTAACCAATGTGCCTGTCCAATGGCCTTCACAAGACCAGGCATGACCCAGAACGGTTAAGCCTGTATTGACTCAGCTTTATAAATTCACATGGATTCTGCTTACATTCTGCTTACACGTGTCTAATGGTTAACCCTATATTGATTCAACTTACTACTTCTAAGAAAACAGTACAGATACTGGAAAATCCCCAAAGTACTGGAAAATCCAATGTTGACAACAGTCAACATATTGATAGTAAAACTCCTCAATGCCCAAAATATTGAGCTCCAGAAATGCTATACCAAACCCTACTGTGGCAGGAACAGTCCAGGTGAATACGATCATAATCACAACAACATGAGAAGTTATTTTAGTTCTATAATGGAGAGGGCGACACACTGCATAATATCGGTCAATAGAAATAGAAGACAAATTAAGAATGGCTGCACTGCACAACATAACATCAGTGCTGCTGTGGATTTTACAGAATACATCTCCAAAATACCAGCAGCTTTCCACTAAATATACCATGCTGGAGGCATCACTAATACCCCTAAGAGTAGGTCTAACACAGCCAGAGAGAGGATGAGGTAGTTGGTTGGTTGGGGTGTGGAGCTGTTTGAAGTGAATTATGGGGATGATTACAAGAAGGTTGCCACACACTGTGAGAACAGACATTGAGCCAAGAAAGAGATAAAGTAATACTTGTATTGTTTCAGGAAAGATTGATCTTTTGCAAGACCCATTCACTGATTCAAAACATAGAAGTATATCCTCAACAATATCAGTCTTGCTGAGACTGATTCCTGGTTTCATGTTTGTGGTTGAAAGAATCATATCATTATTGTCACATTAGTTATTAATATACACTTAAACATTAACTACAGAGTATTAGTTGTAAATTAATGACATTATGCATGGTTACATTTTTTAAATTCAAATACTGAATTATAGTTGCACTTTGTTAATTATCCCATTAATTAACTGAGAAGATTGAAAAACTGCTTGTTTTTAATTAAAAAGTATTTCAATGTTCTTGATTTTCCAGATTGGATAATAAGATAATTAAGAGTACAGCAACACCTTCCATCACTGGATTGATGTACATTTTCTAGCCACATCTCACATTCATCACCACAGTGCAAACATTAATGCTAAAAGTGCAAACATTAAGGCTAAGGTTAAGGTTTCGACTTGAAGGGAGAAAATGTACTTACTGCTAAGTGATCACTTGCTACTGTAGTCACAGGTGCAGATGTGTGAATGGTGCTGAATCAAACACATCTTCTTAGAAGAATGATAGTGTTTATATACTTTTTGGGGCATATTTTTGGCACATCCCTTTCCATGCTGCCAACCACTTGGATTAGGTTATTTATGTACATTCAATTATATATGTTTTGTTGTCACATACACTGGATAGGTGCAGTGAAATGAGTTGTTTCACAGGGTCAGCCATAGTAGTACAGCAAATTATCATTAAGTGCCTTGCTCAATGGCATAGTAGTACAGCAAATTATCATTAAGTGCCTTGCTCAATGGCACATCGACAGACTTTTCACCTTGTTGAACGTTGAATGGGGTGTCTAGCTTGATGTGAGAGCGAATGAGAGCTTTTGGAGTGACAGGTCCGCTCTTTTGTCAGTATTCAACTGCGCACCAGGGAACCTCACATTGTCTTCTGAAAAGCGTTAGGTATACACGACGAAATGCTCCGGCTCTGATTTTATTGGATACATATGAGAAAAACATCATAGAGTAGGATTTTCAACCGAGTTTGACCAGTTTATTCTACGTTTATTGGGACTATTGGAATTTTTCGTTCCAGGCGCAAAGATTTCTTGGACATGTGCCCTCCACATGGCTAGCCAAAGTTGCTAATTCGACAGAAGAAATGGACATTCTAAAACAAAACAACGATTTATTCTGGAACTAGGACTCCTTGCACAACATTCTGATGGAAGATCATCAAAAGTAAGAGAATATTTATGATGTTATTTCGTATTTTTGTGGTTTGTGTTGGCTCCAACAAGGCGGAGAATTGGTGAGCGCTGTCTCACAATATTGCATGCTGTATGTTGTACTAAAGTTATTTAAAAAAATCTAACACAGCGGTTTTATTAAGAACCAGTGTATCTTTCATTTGCTGTACAACATGTATTTTTTAGTAAAAATATCTCCGGACAATTTGGTGCATCATGGCTACATATTCACAATGTAAAACCAGGATTTGTACCTCTAAATATGCACATTTTCAAACAAAACATAAATGTATTGTATAACATGATGTTATAAGACTGTCATCTGATGAAGTTGTTCAAGGTTAGTGATTAATTTTATCTCTATTTGTGGGTTTTGTGAAAGCTACCTTTGCGGTGAATAAATGGCGTTGTGTGTTTGGCTATTGTGGTGAGCTAATATAAATATATATTGTGTTTTCGCTGTAAAACACTTAAAAAATCGGAAATATTGGCTGGATTCACAAGATGTATATCTTTCATTTGCTGTACACCATGTATTTTTCATAAATGTTTTATGATGAGTATTTATTTATTTCACGTTGCTCTCTGTAATTATTCTGGCTGTTTTGGTGCTATTTGTGATGGTGGCTGCAATGTAAAACTACGATTTATACCTCAAATATGCACATTTTCGAACAAAACATAAATGTATTGTATAACATGATGTTATAAGACTGTCATCTGATGAAGTTGTTCAAAGGTTAGTGATTAATTTTATCTCTATTTGTGGGTTTTGTGAAAGCTACCTTTGCGGTGGAAACATGGTGAAAACATGGCGTTGTGTGTTTGGCTATTGTGGTGAGCTAATATAAATATATATTGTGTTTTCGCTGTAAAACATTTAAAAAATCGGATTCACAAGATGTTTATCTTTCATTTGCTGTATTGGAATTGTGATTTCATGAAATTATATTATCTGATATCCCTGTCGCGTTAGGCTAGGCTATGCTAGTCAGCTTTTTTGATGAGGAGGATCCCGGATCCGGGAGAGAGAAGCGGTAGAGGTTTTAATATTAGACATTGCGGACCAGCTGTTATTAACAAAAAGACACACACTCCCACCCCTCGTCTTACCAGACATATCTTCTTCTCTGTTTTGCAGGTGCATGGAAAATCACGCCAGCTCTAAATTATCCGTGTCGTCGTTCAGCCACGACTCGGTGAAACATAAGATATTACAGTTTTTAATGTCCCGTTGATAGGATAATCGTAATCTTAGGTCATCAATTTTATTTTCCAATGATTACATGTTAGCATGTAGAACAGATGGCAGGTGGAGTTTACTCGCTCGTATACGGGTTCTCAGAAGGAAGCCTGACCTGCGCCTTCTTTTCCTCTGTCTTTTCTTCACGCAAATGACAGGGATTTGGGCCTGTTCCCAGGAAAGCAGTATATCGGACTCGTCGGACTTGTTTAAGGAAAAAGCTTCTTCCAGTTTGTGGTGAGTAATCGCTGTTCTGATATCCAGAAGTTATTTTTGGTCATAAGAAACAGTAGCAGCAACTTTATGTACAAAATAAGTAAAGAAAATCATAAAACAACTGAAATGTGTTAATCTCCCAGACTGGGTGATGACAGCCTTGGCTAAACACGCACTGTGTCCCATCTTTTATTGTCACTACCTGGATGATATCTTTGGGATGTGGCAACATGATGTGGTACGCTTTCCAACATTCACTTCATCTGAAGTCCGTAAGTATGAAGATAAAGGAGGGATAAAGGAGGATGAAAACAGGAAATGGAAGAAAAAGTCAAGATTTTCATGAAACGTAATCTCAAAATGAGGACGAACAGCTGGATACAATTTATTTTCAAAGGGCTCACCGATTTGGCAGCAGAGTGGAAGGAAGGCCCCATCCGATAATAGCTAGGGTAACTCACTACAAAATGAAGATTTCCTTGCTACAGTAGGGAGGGAGCTGAAGAACACACCATTCTCTATTAATGACCAATTTCGCCATGAAATAGTGGAGAGACGACGTGCCCTGTACCCCACTTTCAAAAGGCTCAGAGCAGAGAAGCAGAACGTTCCTCAACTCTTAGCCAAGAGAGTCTTGCATGCATAGTATTTATATTAGCCCTCTGATTACAATAAAGAGCAAGACGAGCCCCTCTGTTATGGGCCAGCTACAACTTCACTTGGTCTTTCGTTTGCAGCACTTGACCACATGACTGGACAAAAATCAAGATAAGACTAAACTAGAGCCTGCAAGACTTGCTTTTTGGAGTGTGGCGTCTTCATTATGGACAGACCATCTTTAAAACCATTGAATCTATATGTTTTTACAGTTTACAATCTAAGGTAACACAAGTCATTTCGTCTCCTCAACCTGTTCAACAGCCACACCATTCATTACCAGATTCAGCTGAGGTCTACAGCTTAGGGAATGATTTGTACCAAATACAATGCTCTTAGTTTTAGAGATGTTCAGGACCAGTTTATTACTGGCCACCCATTCCAAAACTGACTGCAACTCCTTGTTAAGGGTTTTAGTGACTTCATTAGCTGTGGTTGCTGACACGTATATAGTTTAATCATCAGCATACATGGACACATAGGCTTTGTTAAATGCCAGTGGCAGGTCATTGCTAAAAATATAAAAGAGTAGAGGGCGTAGAAAGCTGCCCTGTGGTACACCACACCATACATGTTTGAAATTAGAGAGGCTTCCATTAAAGAAAACCTTCTGAGTTCTATTAGATAGATAGCTCTGAATCCATGATATGGCCGAGGTTGAAAAGCCATAAAACATGTTTTCTCAACAACAGGTTATGGCCAGTAATATCAAAGGCTGCACTGGAACATAACAGTACAGCTCCCACAATCTTATTATTATCAATTTCTTTCAACCAATCATCAATCATTTGAGTCAGTGTGTTGAGAGCCCTTCTATTTAAGCATACTGCAAATCTGTTGTCAATTTGTTTACAGAGAAATAGCATTGTATTTGGTCAAACACCAATTGTTCCAACAGTTTGCTAAGAGCTGGCAACAAGCTGATAGGTCTGCTGTTAGAACCAGTAAATATTGCTTTTCCACTCATGGGTAGCGGTGTCACGGATGACTAGGAGTGGAAGGTAGGAATCAGGCGCAGAGGGTTCAAGGTAAAATGGCAAATCTATTCCTCCACAAAAATGGTCCTGCCCAAACACAGGGCGGACAACACTGACCAACCCAAACACAGGGTAACACGGTCCAGAGCACAACAATACCTCCAACTCAAAACGTGAACACAAAATAATCCCGCACAAACAAGAGCAGGCTTCACAAGCTTAAATAGGCGAGCAAATCAAGAAAACACAAATAGAAACAGGTGCAACTAATAAGACAAAACTAACAGAAAAGGAAAAAGGGATCGGTGGCGGCTAGTAGGCCGGTGACGATGACTGCCGAGCACCGCCCGAATAGGCAGGGGAGCCAACTTCGGCGGGAGTCGTGACAGTACCCCCCCCCCCGACGCGCGGCTCCCACAGCGCGCCGCCACCGGCCTTGAGGGTGACCCGGGGGGCGAGGTGCCGGGCGATCTGGGTGGAGGCGGTGGAAGTCCCTTAAGAGTGAAGGGTCCAAAATGTCCTCCACCGGTACCCAGCACCTCTCCTCCGGACCGTACCCCTCCCAGTCCATGAGGTACTGTAGGTCCCTCACCCGGCGTCTCGAGTCCAGAATGGCACGTACTCTGTACGCCGGGGACCCCCCGATGTCCAGAGGGGGCGATTCCTGGACGGCTCTCCAGGTGTCCCTTGAGCGCTGCACCCATTCCTCCACCGCAGGAGCTTCGGTCTGGCTCTGATGCCATGGGGCCAGGACCGGCTGGTAGCACAACACACACTGGAAGGGAGACATATTAGTCGAGGAGCGGCGAAGGGAGTTCTGAGCGAGCTCTGCCCATGGAACATACCCCGCCCACTCACCCGGCCGGTCCCGGCAATGCGACCACAGAAACCTACCCACATCTTGGTTTACTCGCTCCACCTGCCCATTACTCTCGGGGTGGAAACCCGAGGTCAGGCTGACCGAGACCCCCAGCCTCTCCATAAACGCCCTCCAAACTCTGGACATGAACTTGGGACCCCGATCAGAGACGATGTCCTCAGGCACCCCGTAGTGCCGGAAGACATGGGTAAACAGAGCCTCCGCAGTCTGCAGGGCCGTAGGGAGACCGGGCAACGGGATGAGACAGCAGGACTTAGAAAACCGATCCACAACGACCAGGATCGTAGTACTTCCCTGGGACGGGGGAAGGTCGGTGAGGAAGTCCACCGACAAGTGTGACCACGGCCATTGCGGAACGGGGAGGGGCTGTAACTTCCCTCTAGGCAGGTGTCGAGGAGCCTTGCTCTGAGCGCACACCAAGCAGGAGGAGACATAAAACCTCACATCCTTCGCCAACGTGGGCACCAGTACCTCCCCCTAAGACTCCGCACTGTCCTCTCGATGCCAGGATGACCCGAGGAGGGTAGAGTATGGGCCCAACAAATTAACCTATCACGGACATCCCACGGCACGTACTGAGCCCCTGCTGGACACTGAGGGGGTGCAGGCTCCAACCATGATGCCCTCTCGATCTCCGCGTCCACCTCCCACACCACCGGTGCCATGAGACATGAAGGTGGAAGGATGGGGGTCGGCTCGATGGACCGCTCCTCGGTATCATATAGGCGGGACAGCGTGTTGGCCTTCGTGTTTTGGGAGCCTGGCCGGTACGAGATGGTGAAACGGAACCGGGTAAAGAACATGGCCCATCTAGCCTGACGCGGATTCAGTCTCCTCGCTGCCCAGATATACTCGAGATTACGATGGTCAGTCCAGATGAGAAAAGGGTACTTAGCCCCCTCAAGCCAATGTCTCCACACCTTCAGAGCCTTGACTACAGCTAACAACTCCCGGTCCCCCACGTCATAGTTTCCCGGACCGAGCTTCTTCGAAAAAAAGCGCAAGGGCGGAGCTTTGGTGGCGCCCCCAAGCGCTGTGACAGCACGGCTCCTACCCCTGCCTAGGACGCATCTACCTCCACTATGAACGCTAAAGAGGGGTCTGGATGCACCAACACGGGCGCATTGGTGAACAGCTCCTTCAGATGACTGAAAGCTCTGCCCGCCTCTGCTGACCAGCGCAAGCGCACCGGTCCTCCCTTCAGCAGTGAGGTAATGGGAGCAGCCACCTGACCAAAACCCCGGATAAACCTCCGGTAGTAATTGGCAAACCCTAAAAACCGCTGTACCTCTTTTACCGTGGTCGGAGTCGGCCAATTACGCACGGCTGTAACGAGGTCACACTCCATCACCACCCCAGAGGTGGAAATGCGATAACCCAGGAAGGAAACGGCTTGTTTGGAGAAACTCATTTCTCAGCCTTGACGTACAGGTCATGCTCCAGCAGTCGCCCAAGTACCTTACGCACCAGAGACACGTGCGCGGCGCGTGTGGCAGAATAGATCAGGATGTCATTGATGTACACTACCACTCCATGCCCGAGCAGGTCTCGGAGAATCTCGTCTACGAAAGATTGGAAAACGGCTGGAGCATTCTTCAACCCATATGGCATGACGAGGTACTCATAATGGCCAGATGTAGTACTAAATGCGGTTTCCACTCATCTCCCCCCCGGATACGCACCAGGTTTTATGCACTCCTCAGGTCCAGTTTTGTGAAGAAACGCGCCCCGTGAAATGATTCCACCGCCGTAGCGTTGAGAGGTAGTGGGTAACTAAAGCCCACTGTGATTGAATTTAGATCTCTATAATCAATGCACGGACGCAGACCTCGCTCCTTCTCTTCACAAAAAAGAAGCTCGAGGAGACGGGTGACGTGGAGGGCCGAATGTACCCCTGTCCCAGAGATTCAGTGATGTATGTCTCCATAGCCACTGTCTCCTCCTGGGACAACGGGTACACGTGACTCCTAGGAAGTGCAGCGTTCTCCAGGAGGTTTATCGCGCAGTCCCCTCGTCGATGGGGTGGTAATTGGGTCGCCTTCTTCTTACAGAAGGCGATAGCCAAATCGGCATATTCAGAGGGAATGCGCACAGTGGAAACCTGGTCTGGACTCTCCACCGTAGTCGCACCTACGGAAACTCCTATACACCTGCCTGAACATTCCTCTGACCACCCTCGAAGAGCCCCCTGTCTCCAGGAAATCACCGGATTGTGATGAGCTAGCCAGGGAATTCCCAGCACCACTGGAAATGCAGGTGAATCGATAAGGAATAGACTAATTCGTTCCTTATGATCCCCCTGCGTTACCATGTCCAGTGGAACCTTGGCTTCCCTGACCAGCCCTGACCCTAATGGTCAGCTATCTAAGGCGTGCACGCGGAAAGGTTGGTCTAACGACACCAGGGGAATCCCTAGCCTTAGCGCGAGCCCACGATCAATGAAATTCCCAGCTGCGCCTGAATCGACTAGCGCCTTATGCTGTAGAGAGGGAGAAAACCCAGGGAAAGAAGTAAGCAGAAACATATGGCCGACAGGAAGCTCTGGGTGAGTCTGGTGCTGACTCACCTGGGGTGAACGAGTAGTGCTCCGCCTGCCTTCCCGACTCCCAGACGAGCTCCTCCAGCACCGGTCGGCAGTGTGTCCTCGCCGACCACAACTGGTGCAGGAGGAAACTCCTCCTCCGGTCCCCCTTGATGCAGCCCCCCTAACTCCATGGGAATGGGAGCAGGAGGGCCTGGAGGTGGAATCGACAGGGCCCGTTCTGGACGCCCGCGGGCAGCCAGCAGGTTGTCCAGACGAATGGACATGTCTATCAGTTCATCCAAGGAGATGGTGGTGTCCCGACACGCTAGCTCCCAGCGGACGTCCTCCCTGAGGCTACAACGGTAGTGGTCCATCAAAGCCCTGTCGTTCCACCCCGCCCCTGCGGCCAAGGTCCGGAACTCCAGGGCAAAGTCCTGCGCGCTCCTCGTCTCCTGTCGCAGGTGGAACAGCCGTTCACCCGCCGCTCGGCCCTCTGGTGGGTGGTCGAACACAGCCCGGAATCGGCGGGTGAACTCTGGGTAGTGATTCCTCGTCGAGTCTGGGCCATTCCACACTGCGTTGGCCCACTCCAGGGCTCGCCCCGTCAGACAGGAGACGAGGACACTCACGCTCTCCTCCCCTGAGGGAGTCGGACGGACGGTAGCTAGGTACAACTCCAGTTGTAGGAGAAAACCCTGACACCCAGCCACCGTCCCATCGTACTCCCTGGGGAGCGCCAGATGCAGGGCACCGGAGCCGGACGCTGAAGCAGGGGTAGATGGTGCTGGTGGAGGGGGCACTGGAGGAGAGGTGGGAAGGCCACTCCTCTCCCATCGGTCCATCCTCTCCATCATCTGATCCATAGCCGACCCAATCCGGTGAAGAATGGTGGTGTGATGGAGGACCATCTCCTCCATCGATGGGAGAGGAGGTGCGGCTGCTCCTGCTGATTCCATAGAAAGGTGCGGGATTCTGTCACGGATGACTAGGAGTGGAAGGTAGGGTTCAAGGAAAAATGGCAAATTTATTCCTTCACAAAAATGGTCCTGCCCAAACACAAGGCGGACAACACTGACCAACCCAAACACAGGGTAACACGGTCCAGAGCACAACAATACCTCCAACTCAAAACGTGAACACAAAATAATCCCGCACAAACAAGAGCGGGCTTCACAAGCTTAAATAGGCGAGCAAATCAAGAAAACACAAATAGAAACAGGTGCAACTAATAAGACAAAACTAACAGAAAAGGAAAAAGGGATCGATGGCAGCTAGTAGGCCGGTGACAACGACCGCCGAGCACCGCCCGAACAGGCAGGGGAGCCAACTTCGGCGGGAGTTGTGACAAGGGGAATGACTTTGGCTTTCCTCCGGGCCTGAGGAAAAATACCTTCCTCTAGACTCAGATTAAAGATATGACAGATTGGACTGGCCATAGTCAGCTACCATCCTCATTAGCTTTCCATCTAAATTGTCAATGCCAGGAGGTTTGTTATTATTGATCAATAACAATCATTTCCCCACCTCTTCCACACTAATTTGACAAAATTCAAACTTACAATGCTTTTCTTTCATAAATAGTTTTTTTATGCATAAATACCATGGCTCACTGTTTGTTGTTGGCATTTACTGCCTAAATTTGCCTACATTGCCAATGAAGTAATCATTTAAATAATTGCCAACATCAAATGGTTTTGTCATGAATAAACCATCTGTTTTGATTGAACTTGTCTTTCTGCCCATAATTTAATTGAAAGTTTTTTTCCATCATTCTTTATATCATTGATCTTGGCTTCATAATACAGTTTCTTCTTCTTTTTGTTGAGTTTAATCACATCATTTCTCAATTTGCAGTAAGTCAGCCAGTCAGATGTGCAGCCAGAGTTATTAGCCACTCCTTTTGCTCTATCTGATTCAACCATACAGCTTTTCAAATCCTCATTAATCCATGGAGCCTTAACAGTTCTAACAGTCAGTTTATTAACAGGTGCATGTTTATCAATAATTTAAAGAAGGTTCATAAATTCATAAAGTGCAGCATCTGGATGCTCCTTATTAATCACATTTGGATTTATGGGAAGGCGGAAATGGGTAAGGCTGACTTTTTTTAAATGATTATTTATTTTGAAGACTGCACAGTCAGTAAAATGGAAAAACCATGGTTGGATGTTGAGTTTGATATGATATAAGCAAATTGTAGAGATCGGGGTATACAGTATGTATGTGGGCACCTGCTCGTCAAACATCTAAATCCAAAATCATGGGCATTAATATGGAGTATGTCCCACCCTTTGCTGCTATAACAGCCACCACTCTTCTGGGAAAGCTTTGCACTAGATGTTGGAAAATGGCTGTGGGAACTTGCTTCCATTCAGCCACAAGAGCATTAGTGAGGTAGGGCACGGACGTTGGGTGATTAGGCCTGGCTCGCAGTCAGCGTTCCAATTCATCCCAAAGGTGTTCGATTGGGTTGAGGTCAGGGCTCTGTGCAGGCCAGTCAAGTTCTTCCACACCGATCTCGACAAACCATGTCTGCATGGACCTCGCTTTGTGCATGGGGGCATTGTCATGATGAAACAGGAAAGTGCCTTCCCCAAACTCTTGCCATAAAGTTGGAAGCACAAAATTGTCTACAATGTCATTGTATGCTGTAGCATTAAGATTTCCCTTCACAGGAACTAAGGGGCCTAGCCCGAAACATGAAAAACAGCCCAGACCATTATTCCTTCTCCACCAAACTTTACAGTTGGCACTATGCATTGGGGCACCTAAAGCAGGGCAGACATTTGACGAACTGACTTGTTGGAAAGGTGGAATCCTATGACGGTGCCATGTTGAAAGTCACTGAGCTCTTCAGTAAGGCCAATGTTTGTCTATGGAGATTGCATGGCTGTGTGCTCGATTTTATACATCTGTCATCAACGAGTGTGGCCGAAATAGCCAGATCCACTAATTTGAAGGGGTGTACATACTGTACATACACTGTATATGTAACAGTATTGCTTCCTTCCCTCTCCTCACCCCTACCTGGGCTTGAACCAGGGACCCTCTGCACACATCAACAACTGACACCCACGAAGCATCGTTACCCATCGCGCCACAAAAGCCACTGCCCTTGCAGAGCAAGGGGAACAACTACTTCAGGTCTCAGAGCAAGTGACATCACCGATTGAAACGCTATTAGCGCGCACCACCGCTAACTAGCTAGCCATTTCATATCGGTTACACTCACCCCCCTTTTGATCTCCTCCTTTTCGCAGCAACCAGTGATCCGGGTCAACAGCATCAATGTAACAGTATAGCTTCCGTCCCTCTCCTCGCACATACCTGGGCTCGAACCAGGGACCCTCTGCACACATCAACAACTGACACCCACGAAGCATAGTTGCCCATCCCTCCACAAAAGGAACAACTACTTCAGGTCTCAGAGAGAGTGACGTCACCGATTGAAACGCTATTAGCGCGCACCACCGCTAACTAGCTAGCCATTTCACATCGGTTACATATACACCAGTGGCGGTCGGTGCCGTTTAAGATAAAGGAGGACGATTTTTTTTCTCATGCGCATTGCCTTATTTCTATTACAGCATATTTGATGACTGTCATTCTTATTAGATTGGGTGGACAACGTCAATTCATGCTGCAAGAGCTCTGATAGGTTGGAGGACGTCCTCCGGAAGTTGTCATAATTACTGCTGTGGTGGTCACGAAATTTAATCAGCTGGTGATTGTCAAGCAAATTACTGTCGGTCTCACGGTAATTGACTGTTAATTAACGTAAACACATTTAGCATCTCCTGGCTTCCAAACATAGCCTTCAAGCCACTGATGCAGACCTTTGGAACATCTACATTTTAAAAAGTCTAATAAATCCATGTAATATAGCTTACACCTTCACAATAAATCCATTATTTATTTTAGACAGGTCTAAAGAAACATGATATGAAGAAAATGTAGTCTATTTCAGAAGAACAGAATAGCATTGTAACGTCCTGACCAGAGTTATTATGTGTTTTGCTTGTTTAGTGTTGGTCAGGACGTGAGCTGGGTGGGAATTCTATGTTGTGTGTCTAGTTTGTCTGTTTCTATGTCCAGCCTAATATGGTTCTCAATCAGAGGCAGATGGTAATCGTTGTCCCTGATTGAGAATCATATATAGGAGGCTTGTTTTGTGTTGGGATTTTGTGGGTGTTTGTTTCCTGTCTCTGTGATTGTCTGCACCAGATAGGTCTGTCTCGGTTTTTGCACATTTGTTATTTTGTATTGTTGTTTGTAGTGTTTCACTTGTTCTTTATTAAACATGTTTAACACTAGCCGCGCTGCACTTTGGTCCTCTCCTTCACCCCTGGAAGAAAACCGTTACAAGCATACTCTGAGTTGTCCTTATGTTAGGTCCTGATCTGGCTATGCCATATGGCTGTGTGCTACACTAGTAAATTTAGCAGACAAGATTTGGTTAGAATTCCATAGCATTATTTAAAATTATTTTATAGTATGAAGAATACAATTTGAAAAAGCTGAATAAAATAGACACAATATTTTTTCCAAACGATTTGAGGGAGTGCGCACGTGGAGCTATTCTGTATTGAGCTGTTAACAAAGAAATAGGTACTCCTCTATGCGCAAATTAGTTATTCATGTAACTTTAGTTGTTCTACAAATGTTGGACTATAACTTTAGATTTTTAATACATTGTAAGGCTGCATGATGCAACTCTAATGATGATTTGAAAAAAGTTGCTTGAAATGCATGAGATCTGTGTGTTTTTTTTTATTACAGGCTCAAAATGGCGAGAAACAAAGAACTTTCTTCTGAAACTTGTCGGTCTATTCTTGTTCTGAGAAATTAAGGCTATTCCATGCGAGAAATTGCCAAGAAATTGAAGATCTCGTACAACGCTGTGTACTACTCCCTTCACAAAACAGCGCAAACTGGCCCTAACCAGAATAGAAAGAGGAGTGGGAGGCCCCAGTGCACAACTGATCAAGAGGACAAGTACATTAGAGTGTCTAGTTTGAGAAACAGATTTCACAAGTCCTCAACTGGCAGCTTCATTAAATAGTAACCGCAAAACACCAGCCTCAAAGTCAACAATGAAAAGGCGACTCTGGGATGCTGGCCTTCTAGGAGAAAGTGCTTTGTTTCTAGCCATTTTGAGCTTGTAATCGAACCCACAAGTGCTGATGCTCCAGATACTCAACCACTCTAAAGAAGGCCAGTTGTATTGCTTCTTTAATCAGAACAACAGTTTTCAGCTGTGTTAACGTAATTGCAAAAGGGTTTTCTAATGACCAGTTAGCCTTTTAAAATGATTAACTTAGCTAACACAAAGCGCCATTGGAACACAGGAGTGCTGGTTGCTGATATTGGGCCTCTGTACTTCTATGTAGATATTCCATAAAAAATCTGCCGTTTCCAGCTACAATAGTCCTTTACAACATTAAGAATGTCTACACTGTATTTCTGATCAATTTGATGTTGTTTTAATGGACAAAAAATAGCTTTTCTTTCAAAAACAAGGACATTTCTAAGTGACCGCAAACCTTTGAACAGTAGTATATATAAATAAATAAAATATATAGAACACAATAAAATAACAATAACGAGGCTATATACAGGGGGTACCTGTACCGAGTCAATGTGCGGGGGTGCAGGTTAGTCGAGGTAATTTGTACATGTACTGTAGGTAGGGGTAAAGTGACTATGCATAGATAATAAACAGCGAGTGTCACATGTCAATGTAAATAGTCCGGGTGGCCATTTTATTAATTGTTCAGAAGTCTTATGGTTTGGGATAGGAGCATTTTGGTCCTAGACTTAGCGCGGTAGCAGAGGGAACAGTGTATGACTTGGGTGACTGGAGTCTTTGACAATTTTTTGGGCCTTCCTCTGACACCGCCAAGTATATAGGTCCTGGATGGCAGGAAGCTTGGCCCCAGTGATGTACTGGGCCGTACGCACCACCCTCTGTAGTGACTTATGGTCAGATGCCAAGCAGTTGCCATACCAGGCGGTGATGCAACCGGTCAGGATGCTCTCGATGGTGCAGCTGTATAACTTTTTGAGGATCTGGGGACCCATGCCAAATCTTTTTAGTCTCCTGAGGTGGAAAAGGTGTTGTCGTGCCCTAATCACAACTCTCTTGGTGTGTTTGGACCATGATAGTTAATTGGTGATGTGCACACCAAGGATCTTAAACCTCTCGACCTGCTCCACTACAGCCCCGTCGATGATAATGGGGGCCTGTTTGGCCCGCCTTTTCCTGTAGTCCACGAACAGCTCCTTTGTCTTGCTCACATTGAGGGAGAGGTTGTTGTCCTGGCACCACACTGCCAGTTCTCTGAACTCCTCCCTATTGGCTGTCTCATCATTGTCGGTGATCAGGCCTACCACCGTTGTGTCGTCAGCAAACTTAATGATGGTGTTGGAGTTGTGTTTGGCCATGCAGTTGTGGGTGAACAGGGAGTACAGGAGGGGACTAAGCACGTACCCATGAGGATCCCCTGTGTTGAGGATAAGCGTGGCAGATGTGTTGTTGCCAACCCTTACCACCTGGGGCCCATCAGGAAGTCCAGGATCCAGTTGCAGAGGGAGGTGTTTAGTCCCAGGGTCCTATGGTGTTGAACGCTGAGCTGTAGTCAATGAACAGCATTCTCACATAGGTTTTCCTTTTGTCCAGGTGGGAAACTGCAGTGTGGCGTGCGATTGAAATTGTGGATCTGTTGGTGTGGTATGTGAATTGGAGTGTGTCTAGGGTTTCTGGGATGATGGTGTTGATGTGAGCCATGACCAGCTTTTCAAATCATTTCAGGCTACCGACGTGAGTGCTACGGGGCGGTAATCATTTAGGCAGGTTACCTTCGCTTTCTTGAGCACAGGGACTATGTTTTTTGGTCTGCTTGAAACATGTTGGTATTACAGACTCGGTCAGGGAGAGGTTGAAAATGTCAATGAAGAGTCTTGCCAGTTGGTCTGTGCATGCTTTGAGTACACGTCCTGGTAATCCGTCTGGCCCCGCTGCTTTGTGAATGTTGACCTGTTTAAAGGTCTTGCTCACATCGTCTACGGAGAGCGTGATCACACATTCGTCGGGAACAGCTGGTGCTCTCATACATGCTTCAGTGTTGCCTCGAAGCGAGCATAAAAGGCATTTAGCTCATCTGGTAGGCTTGCGTCACCGGGAAGGTTGCAGCTGGTTTTCCCGTTGTAGTCCATAATAGTTTGCAAGCCCTGCCACATCAGACAAGCGTCAGAGCCGGTGTAGTAGGATTCAATCTTGGTCTCGTATTGACGCTTTGCCTGTTTGATGGTTCATCTGAGGGCATAGCAAGGTTTCTTATAAGCGTCCGGATTAGTGTCCCACTCCTTGAAAGCGTCAGCTCTAGCCTTTAGCTCGGTGAGGTGGTGCCTGTAATCCATGGCTTCTGGTTGGGATATGTATGTAAGGTTTCTGTGGGGATGACATCGTCGATGCACTTATTGATGAAGCCGATGACTGAGGTGGTATACTCCTCTATGCCATTCGATGAATCCCGGAACATGTTCCAGTCAGTGCTAGCAAAACAGTCCTGTAGCGTAGCATTCACGTCATCTGACCTCTTCCATATTGAGCGAGTCACTGGTAATTCGTTGTTACTTGAAAACAGGAATTAGGAGAATAGAATTATGGTCAGATTTGCCAAATGGAGGGCAAGGGAGAGCTTTGTATGCATCTCTGTGTGTGGAGAAAAGGTGATCTAGAGGTGGTCCACTCCTTTCCCAGTTAAAGGCACTCTCTTTTGATATAATTAAATCCAAACTGTCACAGAATATGTATGAACTAATGTACAATGTATTGACATAATTTGTCATAATGTGAAGTGCATTTTGACTGTTTTAACCAAGTTTTCCTTGCTAACTTGTTAGCTACAGTATGCTAGCTCTCGTCCTGTTAGCCATGTACACTGTGTTAGCTATGTTGTTTTCAAACCTAGACAGTGTGAGAGAAGCCATAAGTCAACTAACACTTCTGTGTGTGTTACTGTCTGTCCCAGGTATGTGACTGATTGTGTTGTCTATGGAGAATTTGTATTTGTTCTATGTAATTGTTATTGTACATTTGTATTTGATATGGATCTCTTGTGCATTATGAAAGAAAAAAATACAAATACTATAAGATCAAAACAAAATGTATATAACAGACTGTTCAGCCACGCTCAAGGTCCTAAATGACATCATAACCGCCATCGATAAGAGACATTACTGTGCAGCCGTATTCATCGACCTGGCCAAGGCTTTCGACTCTGTCAATCACCACATTCTTATTGGCAGACTCAACAGCCTTGGTTTCTCAGATGATTGCAAGGTGGCTTAGCAGTTCAGACGTCTTTTTCTGTTCCGTATTGTCGTGTCCTGTATATATATATATTTACACCTTTCTTCGCATATCTTTTATTTATTTTATTATCCAAGAACTCAACTACAAAAGCTTTCCTGCAAAAGCTTTCCTGCAACCCGCTTCACCAATTACAAAAAGTATTATTTACCTCAATCTGAAAATCCATCGTGGAAGCTAGCCAGGGGCTAATTCAGAAGCTAGCCTGAAAGCTAACCAGAAGCTACTCCGATAGCTAGCCAGAAGCTAATCTGTAGCTGCCCCGAAATTAGCCGGTTTGCTGGCTAGCGTTGGTGTTTCAGCTGCCCACGTTTTGTGGTCATCAGCTATTCCTTTAGCTCGATAATCTACCGGCACTTTTGTGCAACGCGACTCGGACCGGAGCATTCCGGGACTTTTTTTCTCTCTCAGTTTCCCCGGATTCCAGCCGCAGGCTCTGGACACTTGCACCTTGATTTCGCAGCTAGCTAGCTGCAAACCGTGTGACTATTGGCTTACGTCGACCCCGGAGCAAACTCAAATCATTCTGGAGCTAGCCAGCTGAGGAGTTCCATCACCATCCGGACCCGTTTCTTTTGTTGCTGCTGCAGATACGGAACCCCACCGGGCCTTCACGACTGACTGCCGCGACTGACTGCCGACGTTATCTGCCCGAGGGATTTATCCAACCGGCACCTCTGTCCCGACGTTACCTGAACGCTCATCTGAGGCCCGCTAATCGTTAGCTGTCTTATCGGCTGCTATCTGAACAAGTATATCGGACAACTATTATTATTATTATTATTTATTTATTTTATTTTTTTCCTTGGGTCACTATATCTATTTTGCCAATTTGGATTGATCCCCTCTACCACACGGAACCCCACTACACAGAACCCCACTAACCTACCGACGGAAACGCACGAGGTATCTACAAACAGACCTCCATCCTATGCTGCTACCGATAGCCATATACCCGGCCAGCTGTCTGGATCGCCACGACCCCAACCAACCTCTACTCACTGGACCCTTATTGATCACTCGATTAAGCATGCCTCTCCTTAATGTAAATATGCCTTGTCCATTGCTGTTCTGGTTAGTGTTTATTGGCTTATTTCACTGTAGAGATTCTAGCCCTGCTCTCTATACCATATCCAACCTCTCAGTTCCACCACCCACATATGCGATGACATCACCTGGTTTCAATGATGTTTCTAGAGACAATATCTCTCTCATCATCACTCAATACCTAGGTTTACCTCCACTGTATTCACATCCTACCATACCTTTGTCTGTACATTATTCCTTTAAACTATTTTATCGCCCCCAGAAACTTCCTTTTACTCTCTGCTCTAGTAGCTCTAGGCGACCAATTCTCATAGCTTTTAGCCGTACCCTTATCCTACTCCTCCTCTGTTCCTCTGGTGATGTAGAGGTGAATCCAGGCCCTGCAGTACCTGGCTCCACTCCTATTCCCCAGGCGCTCTCTTTTGATGACTTCTGTAACCGTAATAGCCTTGGCTTCATGCATGTTAACATTAGAAGCCTCCTCCCTAAGTTTGTTTTGTTCACTGCTTTAGCACACTCTACCAACCCGGATGTTTTAGCCGTGTCTGAATCCTGGCTTAGAAAGACCACCAAAAATTCAGACATTTTCATCCCCAATTACAAGATTTTCAGACAAGATAGAACGGCCAAAGGGGGCGGTGTTGCAATCTACTGCAAAGACTGCCTGCAGAGTTCTGTTATACTATCCAGGTCTGTTCCCAAACAATTTGAACTTCTACTTTTAAAAATCCACCTCTCTAAAAACAAGTCTCTCACCGTTGCCGCCTGCTATAGACCACCCTCTGCCCCCAGCTGTGCTCTGGACACTATATGTGAACTGATTGCCCCCCATCTATCTTCAGAGCTCGTGCTGCTAGGCGACCTAAATTTGAACATGCTCAACACCCCAGCCACCCTACAATCTAAGCTTGATGCCCTCAATCTCACACAAATTATCAATGAACCTACCAGGTACCACCCCAATTCCGTAAACACGGGTACCCTCATAGATATCATCCTAACAAACTTGCCCTCCAAATACACCTCTGCTGTTTTCAACCAAGATCTCAGCGATCACTGCCTCATTGCCTGCATCCGTAATGGGTCAGCGGTCAAACGACCTCCACTCATCACTGTCAAACGCTCCCTGAAACACTTCAGCGAGCAGGCCTTTCTAATCGACCTGGCCGGGGTATCCTGGAAGGATATTGATCTCATCCCGTCAGTAGAGGATGCCTGGTCATTTTTTTAAAATGCCTTCCTCACCATCTTGAATAAGCATGCCCCATTCAAGAAATTTAGAACCAGGAACAGATATAGCCCTTGGTTCTCTCCTGACCTGACTGCCCTTAACCAACAGAAAAACATCCTATGGCGTTCTGCATTAGCATCGAACAGCCCCCGTGATATGCAACTTTTCAGGGAAGCCAGAAACCAATATACACAGGCAGTTAGAACAGCCAAGGCTAGCTTTTTCAAGCAGAAATTTGCTTCCTGCAACACAAATTCAAAAAAGTTCTGGGACACCGTAAAGTCCATGGAGAATAAGAACACCTCCTCCCAGCTTCCAACCGCTCTGAAGATAGGAAACACTGTCACCACCGACAAATCCACTATAATTGAGAATTTCAATAAGCATTTTTCTACGGCTGGCCATGCTTTCCACCTGGCTACCCCTACCCCGGACAACAGCACTGCCCTCCCCTCTGCTACTCGCCCAAGCCTTCCCCATTTCTCTTTCTCCCAAATACAGTCAGCTGATGTTCTAAATGAGCTGCAAAATCTGGACCCTTACAAATCAGCCGGGCTAGATAATCTGGACCCTTTCTTTCTAAAACTATCTGCTGAAATTGTTGCCACCCCTATTACTAGCCTCTTCAACCTCTCTTTCGTGTCGTCTGAGATCCCCAAAGATTGGAAAGCAGCTGCGGTTATCCCCCTCTTCAAAGGGGGGGACACCCTTGACCCTAACTGCTACAGACCTATATCTATCCTACCCTGCCTTTCTAAGGTCTTCGAAAGCCAAGTCAACAAACAGATTACCGACCATTTCGAATCCCACCACACCTTCTCCGCTATGCAATCTGGTTTCAGAGCTGGTCATGGGTGCACCTCAGCCACGCTCAAGGTCATAAACGATATCGTAACCGCCATCGATAGGAAACAATACTGTGCAGCCGTATTCATTGACCTGGCCAAGGCTTTTGACTCTGTCAATCACCACATCCTCATTGGCAGACTCGACAGCCTTGGTTTCTCTAATGATTGCCTCGCCTGGTTCACCAACTACTTCTCTGATCGAGTTCAGTGTGTCAAATCGGAGGGTCTGTTGTCCGGGCCTCTGGCAGTCTCTATGGGGGTGCCACAGGGTTCAATTCTTGGACCGACTCTCTTCTCTGTTTACATCAATGATGTCGCTCTTGCTGCTGGTGATTCTCTGATCCACCTCTACGCAGACGACACTATTCTGTATACTTCTGGCCCTTCTTTTGACACTGTGTTAACAACCCTCCAGGCGAGCTTCAATGCCATACAACTCTCCTTCCGTGGCCTCCAACTGCTCTTAAATACAAGTAAAACCAAATGCATGCTCTTCAACCGATCGCTGCCTGCTCCTGCCCGCCTGTCCAACATCACTACTTTGGACGGCTCTGACTTAGAATATGTGGACAACTACAAATACCTAGGTGTCTGGTTAGACTGTAAACTCTCCTTCCAGACTCACATCAAACATCTCCAATCCAAAGTCAAATCTAGAATTGGCTTCCTATTCCGCAACAAAGCATCCTTTACTCATGCTGCCAAACATACCCTTGTAAAACTGACCATCCTACCAATCCTCGACTTCGGTGATGTCATTTACAAAATAGCCTCCAAAACCCTACTCAATAAATTGGATGCAGTCTATCACAGTGCCATCCGTTTTGTCACCAAAGCCCCATATACTACCCACCACTGCGACCTGTACACTCTCGTTGGCTGGCCCTCGCTTCATACTCGTCGCCAAACCCACTGGTTCCAGGTCATCTACAAGACCCTGCTAGGTAAAGTCCCCCCTTATCTCAGCTCGCTGGTCACCATAGCAGCACCTACCTGTAGCACGCGCTCCAGCAGGTATATCTCTCTAGTCACCCCAAAAAACCAATTCTTCCTTTGGACGCCTCTCCTTCCAGTTCTCTGCTGCCAATGACTGGAACGAACTACAAAAATCTCTGAAACTTGAAACAACTATCTCCCTCACTAGCTTTAAGCACCAGCTGTCAGAGCAGCTCATAGATTACTGCACCTGTACATAACCCATCTACAATTTAGCCCAAACAACTACCTCTTTACCTACTGTATTTATTTATTAATTTATTTTGCTCCTTTGCACCCCATTATTTCTGTCTCTACTTTGCACTTTCTTCCACTGCAAACCAACCATTCCAGTGTTTTTTTAGTTTTTATTTTACTTGCTGTGTTGTACTCACTTCGCCTCCATGGCCTTTTTATATTTTTATTTATTTATACATATATTTGTTTGCCTTCACCTCCCTTATCTCACCTCACTTGCTCACATTGTATATAGACTTATTTTTTTTTCACTGTATTATTGACTATATGTTTGTTTTACTCCATGTGTAACTATGTGTTGTTGTATGTGTCGAACTGCTTTGCTTTATCTTGGCCAGGTCGCAATTGTAAATGAGAACGTGTTCTCAATTTGCCTACCTGGTTAAATAAAGGTTAAATAAATAAAATAAAAAATAAATAAAAAATAAAAAAATTGCCTCGCCTGGTTTACCAACTACTTCTCTGATAGTTCAGTGTGTCAAATCGGAGGGCCTGTTGTCCGGACCTCTGGCAGTCTCTATAGGAGTGCCACAGGGTTCAATCCTCGGGCCGACTCTCTTCTCTGTATACGTCAATGATGTTGCTCTTGCTGCTGGTGATTCTCTGATACACCTCTACGCAGACGACACCATTCTGTATACTTCTGGCCCCTCTTTGGACACTGTGTTAACTAACCTCCAGACGAGCTTCAATGCCATACAACTCTCCTTCTGTGGCCTCCAACTGCTCTTAAACGCAAGTAAAACGAAATGGATGCTATTCAACCGATCACTGCCCGCACCTGCTCGCCCGTCCAGCATCACTACTTTGGACAACTACAAATACCTAGGTGTCTGATTAGACAGTAAAATCTCCTTCCAGACTCACATTTAGCATCTCCAATCCAAAATTAAATCAAGAATTGGGTTCCTATATCGCAACAAAGCATCCTTCACTCATGCTGCCAAACATACCCTCGAAACTCTGACCATCCTACCGATCCTCGACTTCGGTGATGTCATCTATAAAATAACCTCCAACACTCTACTCAACAAACTGGATGCAGTCTATCACAGTGCCATCCGTTTTGTCACCAAAGCCCCATACACTAGCCACCATTGCGACCTGTATGTTCTCGTTGGTTGGCCCTCGCTTCATACTCGTCGCCAAACCCACTGGCTACAGGTTATCTACAAGTCTCTGCTAGGTAAAGCCCCACCTTATCTCAGCTCACTGGTCACCATAGTAGCACCCACTCGTAGCACGCGCTCCAGCAGGTATATCTCACTGGTCACCCCCAAAGCCAATTCCTCCTTTGGTCGTCTTTCCTTCCAGTTCTCTGCTGCCAATGACTGGAACGAACTGCAAAAATCTCTGAAGATGGAGACTCATATCTCCCTCACTAGCTTTAAGCACCAGCTGTCAGAGCAGCTCACAGATCACTGCACCTGTACATAGCCCATCTGTAAACAGCCCATCTATCTACCTACCTCATCCCCATACTGTATTTATTTATTTATCTTGCTCCTTTGCACCCCAGTATCTCTACTTGCACATTAATCTTCTGCACATCTACCATTCCAGTGTTTTAATTGCTATATTGTAATTACCTCGCCACCATGGCCTATTTATTGCCTTAACTCCCTTATCTTACCTCATTTGCACTCACTGTATATATACTTTTTGTTTTCTTTTGTTCTACTGTATTATTGACTATGTTTTGTTTATTCCATGTGTAACTCTGTGTTGTTGTATGTGTCGAATTGCTATGCTTTATCTTGGCCAGGTCGCAGTTGCAAATGAGAACCTGTTCTCAACTAGCCTACCTGGTTAAATAAAGGTGAAATTCTTACATTTTAAAAATAAACTGTTTTATGCTGATAGATTAATGGAGTGTGAGAAGCCATACGTCAACTAACACAGCTGTGTGTGTTATTGTCTGTCCCAGAAAAAAAAAAAAAGATTGCATGAACTCCAGTACCATCATGTCCATGCCTGCTGATTGGTTGCCTTGGAAAGGAGTTTGAACAGGAAGGTTACACAATGTATTGACTTCTGTGCATCAATATCCAGTCTGTGGAGGTGGGAGAGAAGAAGGAGAGGTGGAGGTGGAGGTGGGAGAGAGGAGGGATGAGAGAGAGATAGAGAGAGAGAAGGAAGAGGGGATAAAGTTGACGTATGGCTTCTCACACTCCATTAATCCTATCAGCATAAAACAGTCTGTTATATACATTTTGTTTTGATCTTATAGTATTTGTATTATTTTGTTACGTCATGCCAATAAAGCGAATTGAATTGAATTGAGAGAGGCAAATAGAGGGAGAGAAAGGAGGGAGGGAGACAGAGAACAGAGAGAGACAGAGAGGGGGATTAGAGAAGAGAGAGAGAGAGAGAGAGAGAGAGAGAGAGAGAGAGAGAGAGAGAGAGAGAGAGAGAGAGAGAGAGGAGAGAGAGAGAGAGAGAGAGAGAGAGAGAGAGAGAGAGAGAGAGAGAGAGAGAGAGAGAGAGAGAGAGAGAGAGAGAGGGGACAGAGAGGGTGGGAGTGGTGAAAGAAGGGGGATGGAGAGAGAAGAGGAGGGAGAGAGAGAGAGAGACAGTGGGAGGCAAAGGGGGGAAAGAAGAAGGGAGAGAGAGGGAATGGAGGAATGAGGAGAGAGAGAGGGGGTGAGGGTGAAGGAAGGAAGGAGGGGGAGAGAGAAAGGAGGGAGAGAAAGAGAGAGTCTTGGATAGGGAAAGAGGGAAGAGAGGAAGTAATGAATAGGAGAGAGGGGGGGTTGAAAGAAGAAGGGAGAGAGAGAGAAATTAGAAATGAGAGAGAGAGGGAGAGAGAGGAGGGATAAAGAGAGAGTGAGAGGAGGGATAAAGTGAGAGAGAGGGAGGGTGAGAGAGAAACGAGAGAGATGGAGAGGTAGAGAGAGGGAGAGAGTAGGGATAAGAGTAGGGATAGAGAGAGAGAGAGGGGGAGAGAGAGAAGAGGGGGAGAGGGTGGAGGGGTGAAAGAAGGGGGAGGGAGAGAGAAGAGGAGGGGGCATAAAGAAGCAGTATAGAGAGGCAGAGAGAGGGACAGGTGAGGAGGGAGGGAGGGAGGGAGGGAGGGAGGGAGGGAGGGAGGGAGGGAGGGAGATAAGAGAGAGGGAGGTTAAGGTCCAACTTGTAAGTCGCTCTGGATAAGAGCGTCTGCTAAATGACTTAAATGTAAATGTAAATGTACAGCTATATAGAGAGAAAACAAACAAACCAATGCAAATGACCTATGCATCAATTACTTGAGGCATATCTATCTAGTGTGTGACCTTCATGACCTATGCTTTGAGGTACCCATGGCAACCACTTTATGGTATGGCCAGCAGATGTGTCTTCTACCATAGTAATGATTCTGGTAAACAGGACAAACCACAGGGCCCTGCTAGCACCTTTAATGACTTTCCCTTCAATGATGATCCCATTCCCACAGGTGTCTCGCCACTCAGAAGGTGTTGATAAACAATGAGGATGATGTCATGTTTGGCAGTTTGTACTCATTTTGATTAGGCTATGATCATGCAACTGTTTTTGAAAACAACTGAGGGATGGGACTGTAAAAATGTAACCACTCTTCAATTTATAGAACAAGCTATGAATGCAAGAACTGACCATCAATGAGATTCAAATTATAGTTTGAAATTAAATTGAGCTTATCCCCTAACCCTAGCTTCATCTCTAGCCTAACTCTGGCATAACCCTAACACCAACTCTAGAATGGTATTACAGTACATTGTCCCTACAGCAGTAATGGTAACAACAACCCTAACCATAACTCCAACCATAACCCTAGAATTGTCAGACCCTGATCTATTTCACCTGTCTTGTGCTTGTCTCCATCCTACTCCAGGTGTCGCCCATTTTCCACATTATCCCCTGTGCATTTATACCTGCGTTTTCTGTTTGTCTGTTGCCAGTTCGTCTTGTCTCGTTCAAGCCTACCAGCATTTTTCCTGTGCTCCTGTTTCTCGTTACTTCCTGTTTTCTAGTTCTCATGGTTTTTGACCATTCTGCCTGCCATGACCCTGAGCCTGCCTGCCGTTCTGTACTTTTCAGACTCTGCCCTGGATTACTGACCTCTGCCTGGCCTTGACCTGTCGTTTGCCTGCCCCTTGTTTTGTAAATAAACTTTTGTTATTTCGAACTGTCTGCATCTGGGTCTTATCCTGAGGTCTGATAAGAATGGTATAATTTATCAATTTGTTAATCTGTATATTTTGTGCATTCTGTTGGTAAATTGTTATGAGACATACGAAATGATATCAAGTGAAGTATTAAGTACAATCTGCAACAAAAGTATCACAGAAAACATCACACATTATCTACTAAATGCAAACATGTTTTTACCATGTCATTTAGACATTTGTATTTATTATGGATCCCCATTAGCTACTCTTCCTGGAGTCCAGCAAAATTAAGGCAGTTATACATTTTTTAAAACATTAAATACTCAGGCCCCTACTCTACTACCACATATCTACAACACAAAATCCACGTGGACGTGTGTGTTTAGTGCGTATGTTATTGTGTGTTTGTATGCATGTGTAACTGGTGTGAAATGGCTAGCTAGTTAGCGGGGTGCGCGCTAATAGCGTTTCAATCGGTGACGTCACTCGCTCTGAGACCTTGAAGTAGTTGTTTCCCTTGCTCTGCAAGGGCTGCGGATTTTATGGAGCGATAGGTAACGATGCTTCACGGGAGGCAGTTGTTGATGTGTGCAGAGGGTCCCTGGTTCGAGCCCAGGTAGGGGCGAGGAGAGGGGAAGAAGCAATACTGTTACATTGGTGCTGTTGACCCGGATCACTGGTTGTTGCGGAAAATGAGGAGGTCAAAGGGGGGTGAGTGTAACCGGTGTGAAATGGTTAGCGGGGTGCTCGCTAATAGTGTTTCAATTGGTGACGTCAATCGCTCTGAGACCTTGTAGTAGTTGTTTCCCTTGCTCCGCAAGGGCCGTGGCTTTTGTGGAGCGACAGGTAATGGTGCTTCGTGGGAGGCAGTTGTTGATGTGTGCAGAGGGTCCCTGGTTCGAGCCCAGGTGGGGGCGAGGAGAGGTTGCTTCACAGTCCCCGCTGTTCCATAAGGTGTACTTTTATCTGTTTTTAAATCAAATTTTAGTGCTTGCATGAGTTACTTGATGTGGAATAGAGTTCCATGTAGTCATGGCTCTATGTAGTACTGTGTGCCTCCCATAGTCTGTTCTGGACTTGGGGACTGTGAAGAGACCTCTGGTGGCATGTCTTGTGGGGTATGCATGGGTGTCCGCTCAGCTCGGCTCATTCAACATGTCAATCCCTCTCAAAAATACAAGTAGTGATGAAGTCAATCTCTCCTCCACTTTGAGCCAGGAGAGATTGACATGCATATTATTAATGTTAGCTCTCTGTGTACATCCAAGGGCCAGCCGTGCTGCCCTGTTCTGAGCCAATTGCAATTTTCTTTGTGACACTCTTTGTGACACCTGACCACACAACTGAACAGTAGTCCAGGTGCGACAAACTAGGACCTGTAGGACCTGTCTTGTTGATAGTGCTGTTGAGAGATAGTGCTGTTGCAGAGCAACGCTTTATTATGGACAGACTTCTCCCCATCCTAGCTACTGTTGTACAGTATTAATATGTTTTGACCAAGACAGTTTACAATCCAGGGTTACTCCAAGCAGTTTAGTCTCTTCAACTTGCTCATTTACCACATTATTCATTACAACATTTTGTTAAGGTGTTTGTATGTTAGCACCCAGCCCCAGCCATGCTGTGAACATATATTTCTCTTGTTGGATTTTCCAGAGGTTCTCTGGTTTTGTTCTTGTTTATTTTTGATTAGTCTTTTGAGGTTTGTTTTTTTCCCTGCTGTTCTTACCACTTTGTGGATTTTCATTGTATTTTTGTCACGTTCCTGACCTGTTTTATGTTATTTTTGTATGTGTTTAGTTGGTCAGGGCGTGAGTTGGGGTGGGCATTCTATGTTTTGTGTTTCTATGTTTAGGTCACTTGTAATTAGCCTTATATGGTTCTCAATCAGAGACAGGTGTTTGACGTTTTCCTCTGATTGAGAACCATATATAGGTTGGCTGTTTCACACTGTTTGTTTGTGGGTGATTGTCTTCCGTATCTGTGTTATGTCTTGCACCATACGGGACTGTTCGGTTGTTCGTGTCGTTTCGATGTAGTCTGTTCCTGTCCGTAAGTGTTACGTTTAATTATGTAAGTTTATGTTCAGGTTTCGTCTACTTCGTTTTCTTGTTTTGTATTTTTGAAAGTGTTTTGTTTTTTCCGTGTTGCCATCATCGTCGTATTGAAATAAAAGATATGGCCTATTTCCCTACTGCTGCATTTTGGTCTGATGATCCTTCTCTCCTCTCCTCGTCCGAGGATGAGGAGAGAGACAGCCGTTACAGAATCACCCACCCAACAGTGACCAAGCGGCGTGGGAGAGCGCAACAAGGAAACCAGGACTCGTGGACATGGGAGGAAATATTGGACGGTAAAGGACCCTGGGCTCAACCAGGAGAACATCGCCGCCCCAAAGCTGAGCTGGAGGCAGCGAAAGCAGAGAGGCGGCGATATGAGGAGCTAGCGCGGAAGCAGGAAAAAGATCTGGGCTACACTACGTGGGAGGAGATCGACAGGTGGTCGATCGACCCAGGGCGAGTGCCGGAGCCCGCCTGGGATTCTCTGGCGCAGTGCGAGGAGGGATACCGGCGAATGGAGGCAGCACGACGACGCGGTAGGAAGCCTGTGAGTAAACCCCAAAAATTTCTTGGGGGGGGGCTTAAAGGGAGAGTGGCGAAGTCAGGTAGGAGACCTGCGCCCACTCCCTGTACTTACCGTGGAGAGCGAGAGTACGGGCAGACACCGTGTTACGCAGTAGAGCGCACGGTGTCTCCTGTACGTGTGCATAGCCCGGTGCGGGTTATTCCACCTCCCCGCACTGGTAGGGCTAGATTGGGCATTGAGCCAGGTGTCATGAGGCCGGCTCAACGCGTCTGGTCTCCAGTGCGTCTCCTCGGGCCGGCATACATGGCACCTGCCTTACGCATGGTTTCCCCGGTTCGCCTACATAGCCCGGTGCGGGTTATTCCACCTCCCCGCACTGGTCGGGCGACCGGGAGCATTCAACCAGGTAAGGTTGGGCAGGCTCAATGCTCAAGAGAGCCAGTACGCCTGCACGGTCCGGTATTTCCGGCGCCACCTCCCCGCCCCAGCCTAGTACCAACAGTGCCTATACCACGCACCAGGCTTCCAGTGCGTTTTCAGAGCCCTGTTCCTCCTCCACGTACTCTGCCTATGGTGCGTGTCTCCAGCCCAGTGCCTCCAGTTCCGGCACCACGCACTAAGCCACCTGTGCGTCTCCAGAGCCCTGTACACACTGTTTCTTCTCCCCGTACTAATCCTGATATGCGTGCCCTCAGCCCGGTGCCACCAGTGCCGGTACCACGCACCAGGCCTAGAGTGCGCCACGAGAGTCCAGTGTGCCCTGTTGTTGTTCCCCGCACTAGCCTGAAGGTGCGTGTCCTTAGCCCGGTACCTCCAGTTCCGGTACCACGCACCAGGCCTATAGTGCGTCTCAGCCGGCCAGAGTCTGCCGTCTGCCCAGCGGCGCCTGAACTGCCCGTCTGCCCAGCGGCGCCTGAACTGCCCGTCTGCCCAGCGGCGCCTGAACTGCCCGTCTGCCCAGCGGCGCCTGAACTGCCCGTCTGCCCAGCGGCACCTGAACTGCCCGTCTGCCCAGCGGCGCCTGAACTGCCCGTCTGCCCAGCGGCGCCTGAACTGCCCGTCTGCCCAGCGGCGCCTGAACTGCCCGTCTGCCCAGCGGCGCCTGAACTACCCGTCTGCCCAGCAGCGCCTGAACTGCCCGTCTGCCATACGCCGTCTGAACTGTCCGTCTGCCATGAGCCTGCAAAGCCGCCCGTCTGCCATGAGCCTGCAAAGCCGCCCGTCTGCCATGAGCCTACAGAGCCGTCCGCCAGACAGGAGCCGCTAGAGCCGTCCGCCAGACAGGAGCCGCTAGAGCCTTCCGCCAGACCGGATCAGCCAGAGCCTTCCGCCAGACCGGATCAGCCAGTGCCTTCCGCCAGACCGGATCAGCCAGAGCCTTCCGCCAGACAGGATCAGCCAGAGCTTTCCGCCAGACCGGATCAGCCAGAGCCAGCGAGCCATGACCGTCCAGAGCCGTCAGCGAGCCATGACCGTCCAGAGCCGTCAGCGAGCCATGACCGTCCAGAGCCGTCAGCGAGCCATGACCGTCCAGAGCCGTCAGCGAGCCATGACCGTCCAGAGCCGTCAGCGAGCCATGACCGTCCAGAGCCGTCAACGAGCCATGACCGTCCAGAGCCGTCAGCGAGCCATGACCGTCCAGAGCCGTCAGCGAGCCATGACCGTCCAGAGCCTTCCGTCAGCCAAGAGCGTCCAGAGCCAGCCAGCCAGGATCCGCCAGTCATTCTGGTGTTGCCCCTCATTCTGGTGTTGCCCCTCATTCTGGTGTTGCCCCTCATTCTGGTGTTGCCCCTCATTCTGGTGTTGCCCCTCATTCCGGTGTTGCCCCTCATTCCGGTGCTGCTCCTTATCCTGTTGATGCCCCTTAATTTAGGTGGGGTTATTTGGAGGGTGGGCATTGTGAGGGGGATAAAAAAGTGGGGATGTATTATGGTGGGATGGGAACCACGCCCAGAGCCTGAGCCACCACCGTGGACAGATGCCCACCCAGACCCTCCCCTAGACTTTTGGTGGTGCGTCCGGAGTTCGCACCTTGAGGGGGGGGTTCTGTCACGTTCCTGACCTGTTTTATGTTATTTTTGTATGTGTTTAGTTGGTCAGGGCGTGAGTTGGGGTGGGCATTCTATGTTTTGTGTTTCTATGTTTAGGTCACTTGTAATTAGCCTTATATGGTTCTCAATCAGAGACAGGTGTTTGACGTTTTCCTCTGATTGAGAACCATATATAGGTTGGCTGTTTCACACTGTTTGTTTGTGGGTGATTGTCTTCCGTATCTGTGTTATGTCTTGCACCATACGGGACTGTTCGGTTGTTCGTGTCGTTTCGATGTAGTCTGTTCCTGTCCGTAAGTGTTACGTTTAATTATGTAAGTTTATGTTCAGGTTTCGTCTACTTCGTTTTCTTGTTTTGTATTTTTGAAAGTGTTTTGTTTTTTCCGTGTTGCCATCATCGTCGTATTGAAATAAAAGATATGGCCTATTTCCCTACTGCTGCATTTTGGTCTGATGATCCTTCTCTCCTCTCCTCGTCCGAGGATGAGGAGAGAGACAGCCGTTACAATTTTGGAGGATATCCATTTTTTCTCTTGGCTTTACTTTTGACGTTGTGGATTTATATTTTTGCCTGAAGATCTTTTACCTTGATTAAACCACCGTCTCTAGTACTGCTGTGTCTGCCTCATCTTCTGGGTTCTGCCGACTATTAGTGACGGTTTCTCACACCGGGTCCTGACAGAAACACAGCGCCATTAAAATGAACCCAGAGGCAGCCAGTACCCAGGATTTTTTTTCCATGCTGTCCCACCACGAGGGGACTGTCCAACGTCACGAAGCTGCTCTGGTTCAGCAAGAGGCCTTAATGGCTAGACATTCTCAACTTCTGTCGGAGATGCTGACTTCCATAAAGCAGATTTCTGATCGACTTTCCCCGGCAACCGCGTCTGCTCCAGTACATCAGATTCAAGTGCCCGTGGCAGTTAACCCCCTGGCTGAACCTCGTCTGCCACCTCCCCAACGGTTCTCAGGTGATCCGAGTGTTTGTAAGGGGTTTTTCACCCAATGTTCTCTCTCCTTCGAGCTGCAACCCTCGTCGTTTCCCACCGACCGGTCCAAAATAGCATATATCATCACCCTGTTGTCGGAAAAAGCCCTAGCCTGGGCTACTGCTGTGTGGGATGCCCAAAGTCCCTGCTGTGCCAGCTACTCTACCTTTGCTGAAGAATTCAAGCGAGTGTTTCAAGGTCCTACCAGCGGCCCTGACTCAGCCAAACAGCTCCTGACTCTCCGCCAAGGTCGGCGCAGCGTGACGGACTATGCCATCCAGTTCCGCACGGTGGCAGCAGCGAGTGGCTGGAACGACGAGGCGCTCACGGTGTGTTTTTTGAATGGTCTTTCTGACACCATCCAAGATGAACTGGCCACTCGGGAACCACCGGACAACCTCGAGTCCCTGATCAAGTTGGCCTCGCGCATAGACCAGCGTCTGAGAGAGATAGAACTCAACCGTAGACCTCTCACCCTAGCTCCTATCGGTTCCAGCTCCGAGTCTCCACCTTTATCCTCGCTGGCTCCACCAGAACCCATGCAGGTTGGACGCATCTCCCAGGCTGAGAGAGACCGCCGGATGAGGGAGCGATGCTGTCTATATTGCGGCAAACCGGGCCATTTCCGCTCCACATGTCCCGGGCTCCAGGGAAACGCACTCTCCCGTGCAGGCCTGGGAGGACTGTAACGGGAAACATAACCTCCTCCCATCCATCCAACTCCCACCTGCTCATTACAGTTACCCTTTCCTGGGACAACCACGAGCTTCCCCTTCAAGCCTTGGTAGACTCTGGAGCCGCAGGTAACTTCATGGATGGTGTCTGGGCGAAGGAGAATGGCGTTCCCTCTGAACCTCTAAGTGACCCCATAAGGGTTACTACGTTGGATGGAAGCCCTTTGGGATCTGGACTTGTCACTCGTGTCACTACCCCCTTGCGACTTTCAGTTTCCCAACACCAGGAAGTGATGAACTTTCATCTGACCTCCTGTTCCGAGTTCCCTCTCGTCCTTGGATACCCCTGGCTTCACAGCCATAACCCTCACATCGACTGGTCTGTGGGCACTATCAAGCAGTGGGGTCCTACGTGCCAAGCCACTTGTATCTTCCCGAGTTCCCCGAGTTCCCCTCCCGAGTCTCTAGAATCCATCGACCTGTCCCGAGTTCCCGAGTGTTACCATGACCTCAGACCGGTATTTAGCAAACAGAGGGCCACCAGACTACCACCCCATAGACCTTACGATTGCCCCATCGACCTGTTTCCGGGCACCTGCCCCCCCAGGGGTCGGATTTTTTCCCTATCTCCTCCCGAACGAGCTGCTATGGATACCTACATCAAGGACGCTCTGGCAGCAGGCCTCGTGCGTCCATCTACCTCGCCGGCGGGAGCAGGTTTTTTCTTTGTGGCCAAAAAAGACGGTGGATTACGTCCTTGCATCGACTACCGGGGACTCAATGCCATAACCGTCCGTAACCGCTACCCGCTACCCCTTATGGCCACAGCCTTTGAGCTGCTCCAGGAAGCAGTTGTCTTCACTAAGCTTGACCTGCGGAACGCATACCATCTTGTGCGGATCAAACCCGGTGACGAGTGGAAGACCGCTTTCAACACGCCTACTGGTCACTACGAATACTTGGGGATGCCCTTCGGCCTGACCAACGCCCCGGCTGTGTTCCAAGCGCTCATAAACGATGTGCTTAGGGATATGCTTAACATCTTCGTGTTTGTTTACTTGGATGACATCCTCATCTTTTCGAGCTCCCTTCAAGAACACACTAAGCATGTCAGACAAGTACTCAAACGCCTCCTAGACAGCCATTTGTACGTTAAGCCGGAAAAGTGTGAATTCCATTCCTCCCGAGTACAATTCCTGGGATTTGTAGTGGAACCCGGTCGAGTCCAGATGGACCCCAGGAAGGTAGGGGCGGTAGCGGATTGGCCCACCCCCAAGTCCGTTAAGGAAGTTCAGCGTTTCCTGGGCTTCACTAACTTTTACCGCAAGTTCATCAAGAACTTCAGCATGGTGGCAGCCCCTCTCTCAGCTTTAACCAAGGGTGGCAACGCAAGGTTTCTGTGGGGAGAAGAAGCTGAGACGGCCTTCCAAGGACTCAAGCAGCGCATCCTCTCTGCTCCCATCCTGACACTACCGACGGCGGATTAACCTTTTGTGGTGGAGGTAGACGCATCAGAGGTTGGTGTTGGAGCTGTCCTGTCTCAGAGGGGTGAAGACAAGAGGCTTCATCCTTGCGCCTTCTTCTCTCACCGGCTTACCCCGGCCGAGAGGAATTACGATGTGGGGGATCGTGAACTCCTAGCGGTTAAGATGGCATTGAAGGAATGGAGACACTGGCTCGAGGAGGCTTCTCAACCGTTTCAAGTGCTTACGGACCAAAAAAATCTGGAGTATATCCAGCAGGCGAAGCGGTTGAACTCCAGACAAGCTCGATGGTCTCTTTTCTTCAATCGATTCCAGTTTATCCTCACCTATAGACCCGGGTCGAAGAATCTCAAACCGGACGCCTTGTCACGAGTCTACTCTCCTGCCATTCGAGAAGATACTGACATGCCTGTCCTTCCTGCCGCTAAGATCGTGGCCCCGATCTCGTGGCAAGTTGAGGATACCGTGAAACAAGCTCAAGCCATCGAACCGGGTCCTAAAGGAGGTCCTGCCAATCGGTTGTTTGTTCCCAAGGCAGCAAGGTCCCAAGTCCTTCTGTGGGGGCACTCCTCTCGCCTCACCTGTCACCCGGGCGTAGGTCGCACCTTGGAGTTCATCCAGCGTAAGTTCTGGTGGCCCACCATAAAAGAAGACGTTGCCACTTTCGTCAAGGCCTGTCCCGTGTGCTGCCAGGGCAAATCTTCTCACCTCTGCCCTCAAGGACTCCTTCACCCTTTATCTATTCCCCACCGACCCTGGTCCCATATCTCGTTGGACTTTATTACTGGCCTTCCTCCGTCCCATGGTAATACTACTATCCTAGTCATCATCGACAGGTTTTCTAAGGCGGCCAGGTTTGTTCCCTTGACTAAATTACCTTCTGCCAAGGAAACGGCTGAGTTGGTGATTAACCATGTGTTCCGAGTCTTTGGCATTCCGCAAGATATGGTTTCCGACAGAGGTCCCCAGTTCGCCTCAAAGTTTTGGAAGGCCTTCTGCCAACTCATAGGGGCCACTGCCAGTCTATCTTCAGGGTACCATCCGGAGTCCAACGGCCAAACCGAGAGGATGAATCAAGAGCTGGAAACCACCCTCAGATGTATGGTCTCCAACAACCCGTCCACATGGTCATCCTTTATTGTTTGGGCCGAGTACGCGCACAACACCTTGTGCTCCTCCTCCACTGGTATGTCCCCGCACAAGTGTCAGTTTGGCTATGCTCCTCTATTGTTCCCGGACCAGGAGGCAGAAGTCAGCGTGCCTTCAGCCTTGAGGTTCATCAGATGCTGTCGGCTTACGTGGAAGAAGGCCCGTCTTAATCTTCTGCGTTCCTCACAGCGGTACCAACGACAAGCCAACAGACGTCGCCGTCCCGGGCCTACCCTGTACCCCGGCCAGAGAGTATGGCTCTCAACTAAGAACTTACCGCTACGGGTGGAGTCTCGCAAGCTGTCCCAGAAATTCATCGGTCCCTTTAAGGTTGCCAGGAGAGTGAATCCCGTTACTTTTCGCCTGCACTTACCCAGATCCCTTAAGATTAATCCCACGTTTCACATTTCTTTATTAAAACCTGTTGTTTTTTCTCCCCTTATCCCGGCAGGCAGATCTCCCCCTCCGCCACGTGTCATCGGAGGCCAGTCGGCTTATACCGTCCATCGGATACTGGATTCCCGCCGGGTGCAGCGGTCCTGGCAGTATCTCGTGGACTGGGAAGGCTACGGTCCCGAGGAGCGCTCCTGGGTTCCTGCCAAAGATATACTGGACCCTGAACTTATTCGTCAGTTCAGGGTCCTCCACCCTGAGAAGGCTGGTAGGAACGTCAGGAGCCGTTCCTAGGAGGGGGATTCTGTCAGGATTTGGCCAGGATTGTTCAGGTTTTTGGTCACTAGATGCCCCCATTGCGCCTTTTTTGAACCTTTTGTTTTTCCCTTGTTCTAATTATTATTTGCACCTGTGTGTCATTTCCTTGTAGGTATTTAATCCCTTTGTGTTCCTCAGTTCTTTGCGCTGTGTTTGTATGTTAGCACCCAGCCCCAGCCATGCTGTGAACATATATTTCTCTTGTTGGATTTTCCAGAGGTTCTCTGGTTTTGTTCTTGTTTATTTTTGATTAGTCTTTTGAGGTTTGTTTTTTTCCCTGCTGTTCTTACCACTTTGTGGATTTTCATTGTATTTTGGAGGATATCCATTTTTTCTCTTGGCTTTACTTTTGACGTTGTGGATTTATATTTTTGCCTGAAGATCTTTTACCTTGATTAAACCACCGTCTCTAGTACTGCTGTGTCTGCCTCATCTTCTGGGTTCTGCCGACTATTAGTGACGGTTTCTCACACCGGGTCCTGACACAGATTGCAGGCATTTTTACAGTTTCAAGCTTTCTCTTGAGTGGGCAGCCTGATGAAAGCCAGTCAATATTTAAATTACCCAGAAAATATACCCCTCTATGATATCACATACATTATCAAGCATTTCACACATGTTATCCAGATTCTGACTGTTAGCACTTGGTGGTCTATAGCAGCTTCCCACCAGAATGGGCTATAGCCATATTACTTAGCCATATTACTTCAACAATCCTCTCTAAGCTTTATAGAAACGTGGTTCTGGATATAAACAGACACACCTCCACCTTTGGCATTTCTGTATTTTCTGTAGATGTTATAACCATGTATTGCTACCACTGTATCATGAAGGTATTATCTAAGTGACTTCCGCCGAAGTTGGTCCCTCTCCTTGTTCGGGCGGCGTTCTGTGGTCGAAGTCGCAGACTTTCTAGCCATTGTGTCACGCCCTGCCGTAGAGAGCTTTTTATGTCTCTATTTTGGTTTGGTCATGGTGTGATTTGGGTGGGCATTCTATGTTATTTTTTCTATGTTTTGTATTTCTTTGTTTTGGCCGGGTATGGTTCTCAATCAGGGACAGCTGACTATCGTTGTCTCTGATTGGGAACCATACTTAGGTAGCTTTTCCCCACCGATGCTTTGTGGGTAGTTATTTTCTGTTTTGTGTTTCTGCACCTGACAGGACTGTTTCGGTGTCGTGTATTCTCTTTGTTATTTCTGTTTAAGTGTTCAGTTTCAATAAAAGTCATGAACACTCACCACGCTGCGCTTTGGTCCGATTCCTCCTCATCCGACGACGACACCCGTTACAGAACTACCCACCACCAACGGACCAAGCAGCGTGGTATGGAGGAGCAGAGGGTTCAGGACTCCTGGACATTGGAGGAGATATTGGACGGAAAGGGACCCTGGAGACAGGCTGGGGAATATCGCCGTCCGAAAAAGGAGCTGGAGGCAGCTAAAGCTGAGAGGCGGCGATATGAGGCAAGGCAGCGCAGCAGGCACAAGAGGCAGCCCCCCAACATTTTTTGGGGGGGCACACGGGGAGATTGGCGGAGTCAGGCGATAGACCTGAGCCAACTCCCCGTGCTTACCGGAAGCAGCGTGGTACTGGTCAGGCACCGTGTTATGCGGTAAAGTGCACGGTGTTTCCAGTGCGCGCTCATAGCCCGGAGCGCTATATGCCAGCCCCCCGCAAATGCCATGCGAGAGTGGGCATCCAGCCAGGGCGGATTGTGGCAGCTCAGCGCGCTTGGTCTCTGGTGTGCCGTTTCGGCCCAGGGTATCCTGCGCCGGCTATGCGTACTGTGTCTCCGGGGCGCTGGGACTGCTCAGTTCGTCCTATGCCTGCGCTCCACCCGTGCCGGGCTAAAGTGGGCATTGAGCCAAGTGGAGAGGTGCGAGTGGTAAGCACCAGATCTCCAGTGCTCCCCCACAGCCCGGTTCGACCTGTGCCTGCACTCTGGAGGGGCCGGGCTAAAGTGGGCATTCAGCCTGGAGGAGTGGTGCCAAGGCTGCGCACCAGCACTCCAGTGCTCCCGCACAGCCCGGTTCATCCGGTGCCTCCTCTACGCACCAGGCCTCCTGTAGGTCTCCCCAGCCTGGTGGGCCCTGTGGCAGCCCCACGTACCAGGCTGTCTCTGCGTCTCCTCCCTCCAGCGACGGTTACCAGTCCGGAGCCTTCCGAGTCACCCTCCAGTCCGGAGCCTTCCGAGTCACCCTCCAGTCCGGAGCCTTCAGAGTCGCCCTCCAGTCCGGAGCCTCCAGCGACGCCCTCCAGTCCGGAGCCTCCAGCGACGCCCTCCACTCCGGAGCCTCCAACAAGGGTGCCCAGTCCGGGGCTCACAACGAGGTTGCCCAGTCCGGCGCCCGCTATGAGGGTGCCCAGTCCGGGGCCCGCTACGAGGGTGCCCAGTCCGGGGCCCGCTACGAGGGTCCCCAGTCCGAGGCCCGCTACAAGGGTGCCCAGTCCGGGGCCCGCTACGAGGGTCCCCAGTCCGGGGCCTGCTACGAGGGTCCCCAGTCCGGGGCTCGCTACGAGGGTCCCCAGTCCGGGGTCGGCGGCGAGGGTCCCCTCTCTAGAGGCGCCACCTAAGTGGGCCAAGCCAGAGCTGGAGCGGGGTCTACGTCCCGCACCAGAGCCGCCACCGCGGAGAAATGCCCAACCAGACCCTCCCCTATAGGTTCAGGTTTTGCGGCCGGAGTCCGCACCTTTGGGGGGGGGTACTGTCACGCCCTGACCGTAGAAAGCTTTTTATGTCTCTATTTTGGTTTGGTCATGGTGTGATTTGGGTGGGCATTCTATGTTATTTTTTCTATGTTTTGTATTTCTTTGTTTTGGCCGGGTATGGTTCTCAATCAGGGACAGCTGACTTTCGCTGTCTCTGATTGGGAATCATACTTAGGTAGCTCTTCCCCACCGATGCTTTGTGGGTAGTTATTTTCTGTTTTGTGTTTCTGCACCTGACAGGACTGTTTCGGTTTCGTGTATTCTCTTTGTTATTTTTGTTTAAGTGTTCCATTTCAATAAAAGTCATGAACACTCACCACGCTGCGCTTTGGTCCGATTCCTCCTCATCCGACGAAGACACCCGTTACACATTGCTGATCCTCTTTTCATTTTCCTTTTCCTGGTTTTGTCTTGTCTTGTCCACACCTGGTTCCAATCCCATTCATTACATGTTGTGTATTTAACCCTCTGTTCCCCCTCATTGTCCTTGTCGGTGATTGCTTGTTTGTAAGCATTGTGTAAGATATGTTCTGGTGTGCGACGGGTTTTGTACCCACTTGTATTATTTTGTATATTTTGTTTTTCTGAGTTTTTGAGCACTTATTAAACTGCTCCGTTTTATACCAAGTTCGTTCTCCTGCGCCTGACTTCCCTGCCACCAGCACGCACCCTTACACTAAGTGAGTTTCAGAGATTGCCAGAATATGGATGTCATCTGTACCTAGCATATTATTGATTTCATGAACCTTGTTTCTTAAAGCTACCATATCTTAACATGGGGTATATTTAACAATTTTCTGGGAAGTTTGATTGTTTTTCTTGCTTTACTGTACAGTTTAGCAGATCTTATGACATGCTCGGGGTATTTATGTTTGTGCATGGTGACAACATAATTCCTGCTGCTTGAGTTGCAAAACATTTTTTTTTATTTAACCCTTATTTCACGATTTAAATTGACTGAGAACATATTATTTTTTACAACAACGGCTGGAAATTGGATGCTAGGGATGATTAGTCATGAATTACAAACTGGAATATGATTTATTTATTGACTACACAAAGCATAGTCAAACACATTAAAAAAGATGAAAGATTACAGGATACAGATGAACCAAAATAACAATCATGAATAATACAGTGCATACTGTAAGTCAATTTACTGCAAGAACATGTACAGTTATCCATCTTGAAAATCTTAATATTATTTTAGGCAGATTATATTATATAGTCCACTGAAGAAGGTTAGGGATGGGGAAAAAAACTGGAATATCAAACACCTGAGGTATGAAAATGTGATCAAACATACTACTGGATCTCAGATACAGATGGAAATCACAATGTAGAAACATTAACCAAAAACAGGAAAGCATTTATATGTGACTCATTTGTAAAAGAGAAAGTATAATTATCAGATTCTATCCTACATTATGGGACAGTTTCACAGACCCAGATTAAATAAATCCAGGCGTATGTTTAATTATGGTTTATAAACCTTAAACAAAAAATGTGATTTCATGAAAATCCCACATTGCCTCTTTAACCTTGGATTACAGAATATGGTCTGTGATAAAAAATGTAAATGAAGAATATTAACCAAAGTCCAGGAGTAGTTTAGGCCAAATTATCTTTACAGTATTCATTAAATCCAATATAATCCTGGGATAGGCCTAGACTTAATATGTGTCCATAAAGCAGCCCCTATATCATCTCCTAATTTAATTTAACACAGCATTACTATTTTGTTTAACACAGATGACTATTTAGTTTACCACAGTTTACTATTTAGTTTACCACAGTTTACTATTTAGTTTACCACAGATTACTATTTAGTTTACCACAGTTTACTATTTAGTTTACCACAGATTACTATTTAGTTTACCACAGATTACTATTTACTTTAACAAAGCATGACTATTTAATTTAACAAAGCATGACTATTTACTTTAACAAAGCATGACTATTTAATTTAACAAAGCATGACTATTTACTTTAACAAAGCATGACTATTTACTTTAACAAAGCATGACTATTTACTTTAACAAAGCATGACTATTTAATTTAACAAAGCATGACTATTTAATTTAACAAAGCATGACTATTTAATTTAACAAAGCATGACTATTTAATTTAACAAAGCATGACTATTTAATTTAACAAAGCATGACTATTTACCTTAACAAAGCATGACTATTTAATTTAACAAAGCATGACTATTTACTTTAACAAAGCATGACTATTTACTTTAACAAAGCATGACTATTTAATCTAACAAAGCATGACTATTTACTTTAACAAAGCATGACTATTTAATTTAACAAAGCATGACTATTTAATTTAACAAAGCATGACTATTTACCTTAACAAAGCATGACTATTTAATTTAACAAAGCATGACTATTTACTTTAACAAAGCATGACTATTTACTTTAACAAAGCATGACTATTTACTTTAACAAAGCATGACTATTTAATTTAACAAAGCATGACTATTTACCTTAACAAAGCATGACTATTTAATTTAACAAAGCATGACTATTTACTTTAACAAAGCATGACTATTTACTTTAACAAAGCATGACTATTTAATTTAACAAAGCATGACTATTTAATTTAACAAAGCATGACTATTTACTTTAACAAAGCATGACTATTTAATTTAACAAAGCATGACTATTTAATTTAACAAAGCATGACTATTTACTTTAACAAAGCATGACTATTTACTTTAACAAAGCATGACTATTTAATCTAACAAAGCATGACTATTTACTTTAACAAAGCATGACTATTTAATTTAACAAAGCATGACTATTTAATTTAACAAAGCATGACTATTTACCTTAACAAAGCATGACTATTTAATTTAACAAAGCATGACTATTTACTTTAACAAAGCATGACTATTTACTTTAACAAAGCATGACTATTTAATCTAACAAAGCATGACTATTTACTTTAACAAAGCATGACTATTTAATTTAACAAAGCATGACTATTTACCTTAACAAAGCATGACTATTTAATTTAACAAAGCATGACTATTTACTTTAACAAAGCATGACTATTTACTTTAACAAAGCATGACTATTTACTTTAACAAAGCATGACTATTTACTTTAACAAAGCATGACTATTTAATTTAACAAAGCATGACTATTTACCTTAACAAAGCATGACTATTTAATTTAACAAAGCATGACTATTTACTTTAACAAAGCATGACTATTTACTTTAACAAAGCATGACTATTTACTTTAACAAAGCATGACTATTTAATTTAACAAAGCATGACTATTTACCTTAACAAAGCATGACTATTTACTTTAACAAAGCATGACTATTTAATTTAACAAAGCATGAATATTTAGTTTAACAAAGCATGACATTTAAATGCAACAGTGTATAAGGCTCAATGTCATATACAACTGTGAATGTACTGTATAATCAACAGAACTTCAACGACCTAACAGCCTTGGGCTTTGAGCCAAATATCAGCTGCCCTCTGTCTGAAAACAGACTGACGAATACCCAGGAACACAAAGTTAACAAACACGTACAGAGAGATGAATGTGGTGAAAATAGTATTATTATACTCAAAGTCAGTACTAGCTGAAAGTTTTAGTCAAATGCCAGATGGACTGGTCCATTGGAAAATGATTGGCCAGTGTGGGGGCCTGGAGGAAAAGAATGGGCCAGTGTGTTAGAAATGCCAGGGCCAACTTTTGATAACAGTCCGCCAGTGGCTGCTGCTCCCAGTTATGTACAGTGCACATGGAAAGTATTCAGACCCCTTGACTTTTTCCACATTTTGTTATGCTACAGCCTTATTCTAAAATGGATAAAATAAACGTTTCCCGTCATCAATCTACACACAATACCCCACAATGACAAAGCAAAAACAGTTTTGGGGAATTTTCTGCCCCCCAAAACAAAAAACAACTGAAATATCACATTTACATAAATATTCACACCCTTTACTCAGTACTTTGTTAAAGCACATTTGGCAGCGATTACAGCCTCGAGTCTTCTTGAGTATAACACTACACGATTGGCACACCTGTATTTGGGTGGTTTCTCCCATTCTTTTCTGCAGATCCTCTCAAGCTCTGTCAGGTTGGATGGGGAGCGTCGATGCACAGCTATTTTCAAGTTTCTCCAGTGACGTTCGATCGGGTTCAAGTCCGGGCTCTGGCTGGGCCACTCAAGGACATTCAGAGACTTCGCCCGAAGTCACTCGTGCATTGCCTTGGCTGTGTGCTTAGGGTCGTTGTCCTGTTGGAAGGTGAACTTTCATCCCAGTCTGAGGTCCTGAGCGCTCTGGAGCAGGTTTTCAAGGATCTCTCTGTACTTTGCTCTGTTCATCTTATCCTCAATCCTGACCAATCTCCTGGTCCCTGCTGCTGAAAAACATCCCCACAGCATGATGCTGCCACCACCATGCTTCACCGTAAGGATGGCATTGGCCAGGTGATGAGCCGTGCCTGGTTTGCTCCAGATGTTACGCTTGGCATTCATGCCAAATAGTTCAATTTTGGTTTCATCAGACCAGAGAATTTTGTTTCTCATGGTCTGTGAGTCCTTTAGGTGCCTTTTGGCAAACTCCAAGACGGCTGTCATGTGCCTTTTACTGAGGAGTGGCTTGCGCCTGGCCACTCTACCATAAAGGCCTGATTGGTGGAGTGCTGCAGAGATGTTTGTCCTTCTGGAAGGTTCTCCCATCTCCACAGATGAACTCTGGAGCTCTGTCAGAATGACCATCAGGTTCTTGGTCACCTCCCTGACCAAGGCCCTGACCAAGGCCCTTCTCCCCCAATTGCTCAGCTCTAGGAAGAGTCTTGGTGGTTCCAATCTTCCTCCCTTTAAGAATGATGGAGGCCATTGTGTTCTTGGGGACCTTCAATGCTGCAGAAATGTTTTGGTACCCTTCCCCAGGTCTGTGCCCCGACACAATCCTGTCTCAGAGCTCTTCGGACATTTCCTTCAACCTCATGTCTTGGTTTTTGCTCTGACATCCACTGTCAACTGTGGGACCTTATATAGACAGGTGTGTGCCTTTCCAAATCATGTCCAATCAATTGAATTTACCACAGGTGGACTCCAATCAAGCTGTAGAAACATCTCAATGATGATCAATGGAAACAGGATGCACATGAGCTCAATTCCGAGTCTTATAACAAAGGGTCTGAATACTTATGTAAATAAGCTGTTTATGTTTTTTATTTTGTATAAATTAGCAAAGATTTCTGAAACTTGTTTTCGCTTTGTCATTATGGAGTATTGTGTGTAGATGATGAGGATAAAAATATATATATTGTAGAATAAGACTGTAATGTAACAACATTTGGAGAAAGTGTGGGGGGGTCTGAATACTTTCTGAATACACTATGTATTTATGTATGTATGTACTAGATATGGGAGTGGAGAGGCTACAGTATCTCATTAGTGAATATTGCTGGATTTGCTGTGGATAGGTCTACTGCAGTCTCCCCCATGTTCAAATAAAATGTTATTAAATTGCTTTTGAATCCTATAACCCTGTGGCTGATGGTTTAAAAAAGGACTAACAGCAAGGCAAATATTTGTCACACTTATTTGTCAGTACCGGTTTTGGACATATTTATTTGAACAATTGTATTATTGAACAATAGGTTTGAAATATATTTCCAGAAATGATCATTCTATACCCCTTCCTGAACCAACTGTAAAATAATGCATACACCATGGGATTCATAGTTCAATTCCGATATCCAATCCTCATAAATGTTATAGACAAAACTGGTGGGGTAAAGTAACTAATAAAGGGATCAATGCATTGGAGACTGTTGGAGATAAAAGGGTGTCCAGAATTATAGAAATACCCTCATAATGATACCAAGTGTTTTGGTGGCCTTTCTCTGTGATTTGCCTACAGAGTTCTGATTGGTTGTACCATGAATTGAGTGTGCCTTTCTCTGTGCTATAAGGAAAATCTTTAGGTAGATGCTAATCATCCCTACTCCTGGGATGTAGAATGAGATCACTGAAGACAGGGTACTCAATACTTGTGAAACAAAAGAACCACACAGGCAACATATTTATAGGAAAACTTCCAATTCCCCAAATATTGCACTCTGCTTCCTGATCTGCATGTCATGCTTTTCAGTCACATGATCCACTCTATGCTCTGCTTTACAGCAAAGATCAAATTTCAAACGGGCTCAAACCTGGGTACCTGCTGTTTAGTTCAACATCAGCCATTAGACCAAAAACTGTTTAGCTCAACAGCAGCCATTAGATCAAAGATGATTGAGTTAAAAGAAAATCCATTGATACATTTTGTGTTCTTTATGAAAATGTATTCTAAGGTAGGCCTGTGCCACTTTCAAAATATAATCAAATGTAAATAAAAGAGATAGAAATGATTTATAAGTTAAACACAGTTACACGAAAAAGACCTGGCAAGTATTGACAGCAGTAGAATGAGCAGAAGAGGTTTTGTCAAATGCTTCTCTTCATTTGCCTCCTTGAACACATTATCAAATGTGGCCACGTCACTGTTTAGGTTTTAAAAGTTAAGTGCATACTGTTCACACACAGTTTTGAATTATGTTAATGTAGCTTTACAATACATCATGTAGTAGCAAATACATTTATATAGGAAGAATTTCTATTGAATATTTTCAATGTGACAATGAGATTAAGACATTTTCGAAACCATGGATAAAACAGTGCATAGATGATTGGATTTGCAGTAGAATTAAAGTAACCCAGCCAGATAAACACTTCAAAGAGAATAGGTGGTGTGCTAAAGTTTGTGTATGGATCAACTATGGAATTAACAAAGAAAGGCAACCAGCAAAAGATGAAAACACCCACCACAATGCCTAAAGTTTTAGCTGCTTTCCGCTCTGACCGTTTAGACACCACACCTCTACCTCCCTCATTGGAATTATTTTGGCTGTCTTCAATCTTCCTTAGATGTTCTTTTGCCACCAAAAATATTTTGGTATACAAACCCACCATTACAGAGCATGGAAAGAAAAAGGCTATCAATGTGTCTAGGGCGCCCCACAGAGCATTAAGGAAAAGATTACAACTTCCCAGGCAGTATATGGATGCAATGAATTCATCCAGTCCTCTTACATTTGCTTTTGAATATAGTAGGCCATAGGAGTACAATGCAGCAACGGCCCAACTGGCAAAAACCATGAGCCATGCAATTGGTATTGTAATCTTGGTGGAATAGCGAAGTGGACTGCACACAGCCTCATATCGATCTATGGCTATGAATACCAGGTGGAAAATTGAAACAGATGTGAGGAACATATCAAAACTAGAATGCAGCAAACAAAAAGCATCTCCAAAGTACCAGCAGCCCTCCACAGCCCTTATTGTACTAAAAGGCATCACAGTCACTCCAAGCAGCAGGTCTGCAACTGCCAAAGACATTATAAGCATGTTAGTTGGCGTGTGGAGCTGTTTAAAGTGAGCAATGGAGATAATGACCACACCGTTCCCTAGAATAGTGACCAGCATACCTGAAACAAACAAAAAGTATAAAGCAATTTGAACTCCTTCACTGAAGATTTCTCTGGTGCAGGAGGCATTTGATTCTGGATAACAGAACATCTTTGGATCCAGATGTTGATGAGATGAGATATCCATTGCCAAAAACAAAAAGACATTCAAGTTAGAGCTGATCACTTGCAACTGTAGTCACAGGTGCAGGTGTGTGAGTGGTGCTGAATCCAGCACAGTCTTCTTAGAAGAATGACAGAGTTTATATACTGTATTGGACATATTTTGGGCACACCTCTTTCCCAGCTACCAGCCAGTTATAATAGGTTACATGATTTACATCTGTTTATATTATATGTGTATGTTCAAGTAATGTATACCAACAGTATGATAGTGTACTAAGATAATGATGTCATGAGCTCGAAGTTCATTTCGGCCACACAACACAGACTTACTGTTCCAGCAATAGGCACTAGGAGGAGACAAAGAACACTAGTCAACAAGGTGACAGGCACAAGTATCACAAGCATTGAAACATTTATTTCAGGCAAACAGCTTTATTTGAAACAGGTTAAAAGCAGCGATTGTTACATTTTCACTCAAGCTTTATAACTTTGAGTTGCATAACTGTCACATGTTACATCCCACAACAATTCATATATTTATTTGAACACACATCATACAATGTCAACTGAAACTTTACTCAGAATACAATCTAAATCTACAAGAACCCCTGTGAAAGATGTGACCACTGATGATGATTCTCAAAGCCCTCCTGAACCAAGGCACTTCTCCCCCAATTGCTCAGCTCTAGGAAGAATCTTGGTGGTTCCAATCTTCCTCCCTTTAAGAATGATGGAGGCCATTGTGTTCTTGGGGACCTTCAATGCTGCAGTAATGTTTTGGTACCCTTCCCCAGGTCTGTGCCTTGACACAATCCTGTCTCAGAGCTCTTCGGACTTTTCCTTCGACCTCATGTCTTGGTTTTTGCTCTGACATCCACTGTCAACTGTGGGACCTTATATAGACAGGTGTGTGCCTTTCCAAATCATGTCCAATCAATTGAATTTACCACAGGTGGACTCCAATCAAGCTGTAGAAACATCTCAATGATGATCAATGGAAACAGGATGCATATGAGCTCAATTTCGAGTCTCATAGCAAAGGGTCTGAATACTTATGTAAATAAGCTATTTATGTTTTTTATTTTGTATAAATTAGCAAAGATTTCTGAAACTTGTTTTCGCTTTGTCATTATGGAGTATTGTGTGTAGATGATGAGGATAAAAAAAATAATCAATTGTAGAATAAGACTGTAATGTAATAACGTTTGGAAAAATTGTGGGGGGGGGGGTTCAGAATAGTTTCTGAATACACTATGTATTTATGTATGTATGTACTAGATATGGGAGTGGAGAGACTACAGTATCTCATTAGTGAATATTGCTGGATTTCCTGTGGATAGGTCTACTGCAGTCTCCCCCATGTTCAAATAAAATGTTATTAAATTGCTTTTGAATCCTATAACCCTGTGGCTGATGGTTTAAAAAAGGACTAACAGCAAGGCAAATATTTGTCACACTTATTTGTCAGTACCGGTTTTGGACATATTTATTTGAACAATTGTATTATTGAACAATAGGTTTGAAATATATTTCCAGAAATGATCATTCTATACCCCTTCCTGAACCAACTGTAAAATAATGCATACACCATGGGATTCATAGTTCAATTCCGATATCCAATCCTCATAAATGTTATAGACAAAACTGGTGGGGTAAAGTAACTAATAAAGGGATCAATGCATTGGAGACTGTTGGAGATAAAAGGGTGTCCAGAATTATAGAAATACCCTCATAATGATACCAAGTGTTTTGGTGGCCTTTCTCTGTGATTTGCCTACAGAGTTCTGATTGGTTGTACCATGAATTGAGTGTGCCTTTCTCTGTGCTATAAGGAAAATCTTTAGGTAGATGCTAATCATCCCTACTCCTGGGATGTAGAATGAGATCACTGAAGACAGGGTACTCAATACTTGTGAAACAAAAGAACCACACAGGCAACATATTTATAGGAAAACTTCCAATTCCCCAAATATTGCACTCTGCTTCCTGATCTGCATGTCATGCTTTTCAGTCACATGATCCACTCTATGCTCTGCTTTACAGCAAAGATCAAATTTCAAACGGGCTCAAACCTGGGTACCTGCTGTTTAGTTCAACATCAGCCATTAGACCAAAAACTGTTTAGCTCAACAGCAGCCATTAGATCAAAGATGATTGAGTTAAAAGAAAATCCATTGATACATTTTGTGTTCTTTATGAAAATGTATTCTAAGGTAGGCCTGTGCCACTTTCAAAATATAATCAAATGTAAATAAAAGAGATAGAAATGATTTATAAGTTAAACACAGTTACACGAAAAAGACCTGGCAAGTATTGACAGCAGTAGAATGAGCAGAAGAGGTTTTGTCAAATGCTTCTCTTCATTTGCCTCCTTGAACACATTATCAAATGTGGCCACGTCACTGTTTAGGTTTTAAAAGTTAAGTGCATACTGTTCACACACAGTTTTGAATTATGTTAATGTAGCTTTACAATACATCATGTAGTAGCAAATACATTTATATAGGAAGAATTTCTATTGAATATTTTCAATGTGACAATGAGATTAAGACATTTTCGAAACCATGGATAAAACAGTGCATAGATGATTGGATTTGCAGTAGAATTAAAGTAACCCAGCCAGATAAACACTTCAAAGAGAATAGGTGGTGTGCTAAAGTTTGTGTATGGATCAACTATGGAATTAACAAAGAAAGGCAACCAGCAAAAGATGAAAACACCCACCACAATGCCTAAAGTTTTAGCTGCTTTCCGCTCTGACCGTTTAGACACCACACCTCTACCTCCCTCATTGGAATTATTTTGGCTGTCTTCAATCTTCCTTAGATGTTCTTTTGCCACCAAAAATATTTTGGTATACAAACCCACCATTACAGAGCATGGAAAGAAAAAGGCTATCAATGTGTCTAGGGCGCCCCACAGAGCATTAAGGAAAAGATTACAACTTCCCAGGCAGTATATGGATGCAATGAATTCATCCAGTCCTCTTACATTTGCTTTTGAATATAGTAGGCCATAGGAGTACAATGCAGCAACGGCCCAACTGGCAAAAACCATGAGCCATGCAATTGGTATTGTAATCTTGGTGGAATAGCGAAGTGGACTGCACACAGCCTCATATCGATCTATGGCTATGAATACCAGGTGGAAAATTGAAACAGATGTGAGGAACATATCAAAACTAGAATGCAGCAAACAAAAAGCATCTCCAAAGTACCAGCAGCCCTCCACAGCCCTTATTGTACTAAAAGGCATCACAGTCACTCCAAGCAGCAGGTCTGCAACTGCCAAAGACATTATAAGCATGTTAGTTGGCGTGTGGAGCTGTTTAAAGTGAGCAATGGAGATAATGACCACACCGTTCCCTAGAATAGTGACCAGCATACCTGAAACAAACAAAAAGTATAAAGCAATTTGAACTCCTTCACTGAAAATTTCTCTGGTGCAGGAGGCATTTGATTCTGGATAACAGAACATCTTTGGATCCAGATGTTGATGAGATGAGATATCCATTGCCAAAAACAAAAAGACATTCAAGTTAGAGCTGATCACTTGCAACTGTAGTCACAGGTGCAGGTGTGTGAATGGTGCTGAATCCAGCACAGTCTTCTTAGAAGAATGACAGAGTTTATATACTGTATTGGACATATTTTGGGCACACCTCTTTCCCAGCTACCAGCCAGTTATAATAGGTTACATGATTTACATCTGTTTATATTATATGTGTATGTTCAAGTAATGTATACCAACAGTATGATAGTGTACTAAGATAATGATGTCATGAGCTCGAAGTTCATTTCGGCCACACAACACAGACTTACTGTTCCAGCAATAGGCACTAGGAGGAGACAAAGAACACTAGTCAACAAGGTGACAGGCACAAGTATCACAAGCATTGAAACATTTATTTCAGGCAAACAGCTTTATTTGAAACAGGTTAAAAGCAGCGATTGTTACATTTTCACTCAAGCTTTATAACTTTGAGTTGCATAACTGTCACATGTTACATCCCACAACAATTCATATATTTATTTGAACACACATCATACAATGTCAACTGAAACTTTACTCAGAATACAATCTAAATCTACAAGAACCCCTGTGAAAGATGTGACCACTGATGATGATTCTCAAAGCCCTCCTGAACCAAGTGTAAAAGAAAGCATAGACAATAGGGTTAAAAGCAGAGTTCAAATATCCAAACCAAACCAGGGTATCCCCCAACAGCGGGGGGATAGAGTACTCTATGAAAGGGTCAATGATGAGGCACAAGGAAAAGGGACTCCAGCAGATTAGAAACACTCCAACTACTATTGCAAGAATATTTGCCCCTCGTCTTTCTCTACGTCCAGAGTCTGCCTCTTTAAACTGACGAGATAAATCTTTAATGGACCTGGCCTGAGCCCTGGCAACCCAATATATCTTGGAATATATACAAATCAAGATCGTGCCTGGGATGTAAAAACAGAAGGAGGATACTACTACAGCTGCCACTGGACTAAAGAACACCTGACAGCCTCCAATGCACTTGACATGTGTTTCATAGAAATCCTCCCTGCCTTTCAGATTGATCTCAGGGAAGATCATTCCATAAGCAAAAATGGCAGGGACCAGCCAACTGGTGGTGATCATGATCAATACAGTGTTATTGGTGATGATCAGTCTGTATGATAGTGGCCTGCAGACAGCAAAGTAACGGTCAATGGAGATGAAGGATAGATGGAAGATGGAGGATGTGCTCAGCATAATATCAGTGCTGGTGTGGAGCTTACACAGAAACCCTCCTAGGTACCAACAGCCCTGGACAGAGCGCACAGCACTGCACGGCATTACAAACACTCCCAGAAGGAGGTCACACACAGCCAGGGAGACGAGCAGTTGGTTTACAGAGGTTTGGAGCTGCTTGAAGTGTGCAATGGAGGTGATGACCAGAAGGTTCCCAATAACAGTCACCAATATGGCCAACACCATCGATGTGAACATCGGAACCTGAACGCTCAGGGGTCGAGCAAACCTCACACACGATCCACTCAAAGACTCGTAGCAGAAAAGAGTCTGTGATTTCACAGTACTGTTGAGGTTCGAAGTATTTGAGAAGTCCATTCTACCTGGTGTTTTAGGCCTAGAGACAAGGAACAATTTGATCACATCTTTAAATGTGTTTTTCAACATTTTTCATGTTTTCATCGGTCATCTACATTTTTGTTTGCAAAAATTAACTGGACTTACTTTCAATGAAAGTTTTGTAAGAATAGTGTTACTGTAACAGACGGAACACTGAACTGCTAGTCCAAAACGTTGTCTGAGTCAGATTATTGAGCTTCTGAAAATACAACACATCCTGCTGATAATGCTTCCCATCGGAATCCAGTTTATTTCTAAAAATAACACAAATGAGGACAATGCACTTGAGGGAAAAATGGCTATGGTAACACATTCCAAAATAAATAGTAAGCCATTATTACCTTCATGAAATAGTTACACATTTAATAAACACAGTTTTTATCAAACTTTTATACTATATATTCATAGTATGTAAATGTAATCCTGCAACTTGAACAACTACTTCCATACGTAACTAGTATCATCAACATTTTCACATACCATAAGTTAATGAAGCAAAATTATGAAAGCATCAAATAGTCATATGTGGTTCTTGTTTGAAAGGTCACAAAGAAAGAAAAGTGTTGGAATGTCATCTTTCTTATTCTTGTTCCTTTGAAAATACAAAAAAGTAGTATGACTAAAACCTCAAACCCATACTCACCTTAATATCTACAAATATTGTGCATGTATTTCATTAGTTCTCAGCAATCAATACCTCAATCCGTATGTGTCCATGGGAAGCACTCAGAACGAAAGGTGGTTGATTTTGAGCTCTGGTCAGGATCCTTTCAGCTGGGGGAAACAAAGAGACAAGTAAACACTGTAGTCATGTTGACTTGTTGAACAATTGGTTATGAAATGATGGTGTGTTATATAGATCATGCATATAAAAAGTTTAATCTCACCTAATGATAGTCAGCAAACCATGCACGACCTCCTTCAGTCTCAGGCTCTACAAGCACCTAGACTTTCCTCTGAGCATTATATAAACAGACGGATGCTGTTAAAGGGACGCCCCAAAATTGATCACAACAACATTTTGGAACTGTTTAGTATTCTGTCTGCTCCACAGCCAATGAAATCATGGTTTTATTCTGTGGAGACTCCTACTGTATGTTGTTCACTGTGTCTGATGAGTCCACGTGATTCAGTTGGCAACAGATATTCAACAATTATGGGCCCAGTTGTAATAAACAATTAGCATTGTAACAATGCAGGATTGTGTGTCATAATCTGCCAAGATGGCAATCAAGCGTAAGCAAGGATAGCACATCTAATTCTTCAAGAATGAATGAGTTTACTTTATACTGCATGACCATGACCAAATTACAATTGAACAACAGAGGTAGTGTGTGACCTCTATGACCTGTGTCATGGCAACCATTTGATGCCACGGCTTTCAGATGAGTCTTCTATCAAAGTAATGAGTCTGGTAAATAGGGGGTCAAATGCACGTACCAGAGGGCCCTGTTAGCACCTATAATCTGACTTCACCTTTAATGATGATGCCATTCCCACAGGTGTCTCGCCACTCAGGAACGTGTTGATAAACAATTGTGGTGATGTCATGTTTGGCAGTTTATACTCATTTTGATTAGGTTCTGATCATGCAACAAAGAGGCAATGTCGAATTTGAAAAAACAACAAAGCTGACCCCCTGCCACTAGGGCTGTAGAAATGTAGCCCCTCTTCAATTTAATTGAGCAGAACCCCTAACCCTAGCTTCTTGTCTAGCCTAACCCTAACCATAACCCTAACCCTAGTTAGCATTGGCTCGCGAAACTACCTCTAATTTCATTCATACTGGACACAGATACATAAAAATGGTATCCACAAGTTAATCTCACTCTGGAAGTAGTTGAAGTGCCTAATTGCCAAAATCCCAAAGTCCCAAAGTATCCATTTAACCTACTATATGATATTAGCACAGATTTTACTTCAACAAATATAATCTGTTTAAAATAATATGAAGATTTTTCAGATGGATAATTGAGCATGTGCATGCTGTAAATGTACCTACATTTTAATATACTGTAGTATACATTATTGTGTTTTTGGTTCATCTGTAACAAGTTTTCAGTTGTTTAAAAAAACATGTGTGACTTTGCTTTGTGTACCAAATAATTAAATAATATTCCAGGTTCTGATTCATTGTTTCGCAGCTCAAGCAGCAGGAATTATGTTGTTTATAAATGACATTGTGAAAACATGTGTGCATTAAGGTGATATTCATACCATTACAGATGTATGGACTTTGTGATACCATATAGATGATGTAATGCATTATAGATGACGCCAAGGGAAATACTGTACTATGACTATTGACTGTTTTTAGTGTCTCAAAACTATATTTGAGTGTTGTTGTTTTTTTGTATTGTAAACTATTATATCATTGTGGAGTGACACTAAAAGGTTCAATGCAGCCATTTTTAGCTCAATATCAAATCATTTCTGGGTAACAATGATGTACCTTACTGTGATTGATTTAAATTAAAATGGTCAAAAAGAACTTCTTACCGTAGAGCATTTTCTCAATCAAGATTTTTGCTAGGACTGTCTGGGAGTGGTCTGAGTGGGGAGGGGAAAACTGAAGGCTAGCTGTTATTGGCAGAGAGGTTTGGAACTCTCGTATTGGTTAACTAATAACTAATTAATAACTATTAACTCATTTGGAGATGTCACCAGGCAGGCCAAAACTCAATCCCATCAAAACAGAGATAAAAATGGCTGCATTGGGCCATTAAGAAATGTTTCTAACTCTACCATTCTGGGGAAGTAGATATAGGGCCTCATTGCCAAAATCACGAAGTATCCCTTTAAAGATGGGAAAACAAACAGGAATATCAAACATCTGAGGTACGAAAAACTGTTCAAACGTGCTACACACCCTGCTTGCATCTCAGATACAGATGCAAATCAGAATGTAGATACATGAACCAAAAAGGATAAAATGTATTAATAAATAGAGAAATAGAGAAATAAATACATAAATAGAATATATGACTCATTTGTGAAGTAGAAAGCATAATCATTGCATTCTAACCTACATTATGGGCCATTTTCACAGACCCAGATGAATCTGTGTATTGTATGCATGCTGTTGGTCAGTTGTTATGAGACAGAGGAAAATTAAGCAATATATCATGCGAAGTATAAAGTACGATCTGCAAAAATAGTCAAAATATCACAGAAAACATCACACATTATCAACACAAATAATATTTAAATAATCTTTAAATAATTAAAATAATATCTCGTAAATTAAAACATCTTTCCACCATAGATAACATAATTTATGCTGCTTGAGTTGCATAACAAATTGTATGTATGTACATACAGTAACAGTCAAAAGTTTGGACACACCTACTCATTCAAGGGTTTTTCTTTATTTTTACTATTTTCTACATTGTAGAATAATAGTGAAGACATCAGAACTATGAAATAACACTTATGGAATCATGTAGTAATGAAAGAAGTGTTAAACAAATGAAAAAATATTTTATATTTGAGATTCTTCAAAGTAGCCACCATTTGCCTTGATGACAGCTTTGCACACTCTTGGCATTCTCTCAACCAGCTTCATGAGGTAGTCAGCTGGAATGCATTTCAATTAACAGGTGTGCCTTGTTAAAAGTTAATCTGTGGATTTTTTTTCCTTCTTAATGCGCTTTAGCCAATCAGTTGTGTTGTGACAAGGTAGGGGTGGTATACAGAAGATAGCTCTATTTGGTAAAAGACCAAGTAGATATTATGGCAAGAACAGCTCAAATAAGCAAAGATAAATAACAGTCCATCATTACTTAATGACATGAAGGTCAGTCAATCCGGAACATTTCAAGAACTTTGACATTTTCGTCAAATGCAGTCGTAAAAACAATCAAGCGCTATGATGAAATTGGCTCTCATGAGGACCGCCACAGGAAAGGAAGACCAAGAGTTACCTCTGCTGCAGAGGATACGTTCATTAAAGTTAGCAGCCTCAGAAATTGCAGTCCAAATAAATGCTTCATAGAGGTCGAGTAACAGACACATCTCAACATCAACTGTTCAGAGGAGACTGCGTGAATCAGGCCTTCATGGTCGAATTGCTGCAAAGAAACCACCACTAAAGGACACCAATATGAAGAGGAGACTTGCTTGGGCCAAGAAACATGAGCAATGGACATTAGACCGGTGGAAATCTATCCTTTGGTCTGATGAGTCCAAATTTGTGATTTTTGGTTCCGAACGCTGTGTCTTTGTGAGACACAGAGTAGGTGAATGGATGATCTCCGCATGTGTGGTTCCCACCGTGAAGCATGGAGAATGAGGTGTGATGGTGTGTGGGTGCTTTGTTGGTGACATTGTCAGTGATTTATTTAGAATTCAAGGCACACGTAATCAGCATGGCTGCCACAGCATTCTGCAGCGATACGCCATCAAATCAAATCAAATCAGATGTATTTATATAGCCCTTTTAACATCAGCTGATATCTCAAAGTGCTGTACAGAAACCTAGCCTAAAACCCCAAACAGCAAGCAATGCAGGTGTAAAAGCATGGTGGCTTGGAAAAACTCCCTAGAAAGGCCAAAACCTAGGAAGAAACCTAGAGAGGAACCAGGCTATGATGGGTGGCCAGTCATCTTCTAGCTGTGTCGGGTGGAGATTATAACAGAACATGGCCAAGATGTTCAAATGTTCATAAATGACCAGCATGGTCAAATAATAGTAATCACAGTGGTTGTCGAGGGTGCAACAGGTCAGCACGGCCAGGTGGACTGGGGACAGCAAAGAGTCATCATGCCAGGTAGTCCTGAGGCATGGTCCTAGGGCTCAGGTCCTCCTCCGAGAGAAAGAAAGATAGAAAGAGAGAATTAGAGAGAGCATACTTAAATTCACACAGGACACCGGATAAGACAGGAGAAATACTCCAGATATAACAGACTAACCCTAGCCCCCCGACACATAAACTACTGCAGCATAAATACTGGAGGCTGAGACAGGAGGGGTCAGGAGACACTGTGGCCCCATCCGATTATACCCCCGGACAGGGACAAACAGGCAGGATATAACCCCACCCACTTTGCCAAAGCACAGCCCCCACACCACTAGAGGGATATCTTCAACCACCAACTTACCATCCTGAGACAAGGCCGAGTATAGCCCACAAAGATCTCCGCCACGGCACATCCCAAGGGGGGGCGCCAACCCAGACAGGAAGATGACGTTAGTGACTCAACCCACTCAAGTGACGCACCCCTCCTAGGGACAGCATGGAAGAGCACCAGTAGGCCAGTGACTCAGCCCCTGTAATAGGGTTAGGGCAGAGAATCACAGTTTAAAGAGGGGAACCGGGCCAGGCAGAGACAGCAAGGGTGGTTCGTTGCTCCAGTGCCTTTCCGTTCACCTTCACACTCCTGGGCCAGACTACACTCAATCATAGGACCTACTGAAGAGATGAGTCTTCAATAAAGACTTAAAGGTCATGACCGAGTCTGTGTCACTCAGTAAATCCTTAATCAGCCCTAGCCTTAACAGGAAGCCAATGCAGAGAGGCTAGCACTGGAGTAATATGATAATTGTTTTTGTTCTAGTCAGGATTCTAGCAGCCATGTTTAGCACTAACTGAAGTTTATTTAGTGCTTAATCCGGGTAGCCGGAGAGTAGAGCATTGCAGTAGCCTAATCTAGAAGTGACAAAAGCATTTTCTGCATTATTTTTGGACAACAAGTTTCAGATTTCTGCAGTTACAAAGATGGAAAAATGCTGTCCTTGAAATATTCTTGATATTTTCGTCAGAAGAGAGATCAGGGTCCAGAGTAACGCAGAGGTCCTTCATAGTTTTATTTGAGGCGACTGTACAACCATCAAGATTCATTTACAGATTCAACAGCAGATCTCTTTGTTTCTTGGGACCTACAACTAGCGTCTCTGTTTTGTACGAGTTTAAAAGTAAAACAGTTACCTCCATCCACTTCCTTATGTCTGAAACACAGAGGACAAACCATCCACAGAGACAAAATTATATCTTTCAGACAGATAATATCTAAACCAGGAAAGAACTTTTCCATGTAGACCAATTAAGGTTTCTAATCTCTCCAAAAGAATGTGGTCATCGATGGTGTCAAAAGCAGCGCTAAGGTCTAGGAGCACGAGGACAGATGCAGAGCCTTGGTCTAAATCCAGACTGAAGCATTTCGTATACATTATTTGTATTCAGGAAGGCAGTGAATCCCCCATTTAAAAAAAATGGGGGATTCGATATAGGCAGATAGTTTTTTATATTTTCCGGGTCAAGGTTTGGCAGGAAGTAGCTCTTTCAGTAGTTTAGTTGGAATAGGGTCCAGTATGCAGCTTGACAGTTTAGAGGCCATGACTATTTTCATGAATGTGTCAAGAGATACAGGATTAAAAAACTTGAGTGTCTCCATTGATCCTAGGTCCTTGCAGTTCTGTGCAGACTAAGGACAACTGAGCTTTGGAGAAATATGCAGATTCAAAGTATGTCCGTAATTTGCTTTCAAATGATCATGATCTTTTCATCAAAGAAGTTCATGAATTTATCACTGCTGAAGTGAAAGCTATCCTCTCTTGTTGAATGCTGCTTTTTAGTTAGCTTTGCGACAGTATAAAAAATACATTTTGTATTGTTCTTATTCTCCTCAATTAGGTTGGAAAAATAGGATGATTGAGCAGCAGTGAGGGCTCTTTGATATTGCACAATACTGTCTTTCCAAGCTTTCCAAGGAAGACTTCCAGTTTGGTGGAGCACCATTTCCGTTCCAATTTTCTGGAATCTTGCTTCAGGGCTCTGTGTTTTCTGTATACCAGGGAGCAAATTTCTTGTGACAAATGTTTTTAGGGGTGCGACTGCATCTAGGGTATTACGCAAGCTTAAATTAAGATCCTCAGTTAGGTGGTTAACCAATTTTTATACTCCAACGTCCTTTGGTAGGTGGAGGGAGTCTGGAAAGGCATTTAGAAATCTTTGGATTGTCCGAGAATTTATAGCACTGCTTTTGCTGATCCTTGGTGTCTGAGCAGACTATTTGTTGCGATTGCAAACGTAATAAAATGATGGTCCGATAGTCCAGGATTATGAGAAAAACATTTAGATCCACAATATTTTTTTCCACAGGACAAAACTAGATCCAGGGTATTACTGTGGCAATGAGTAAGTCCCGAGACATGTTGAACAAAACCAACTGAGTTGATGATGGCTCCGAAATAGTTTTGGAGTAGGTCTGTGGACTTTTCCATGTGAATATTAAAGTCACCAAAAATGTTAATATTATCTGCCATGACTACAAGGTCCGATAGGAATTCAGGGAACTCAGTGAGGAACGCTGTATATGGCCCAGGAGGCCTGTAAACAGAAGCTATAGGCAGAATGTTTATGTTTGGAAAAATAACGTTCCCAAGGTAAACGGACTATTTCTCAGGCTCAGATATTAGAATATGCATAGAATTGACAGATTAGGATAGAAAATACTCTGTTTCCAAAACTGTCAAAATATTGTCTGTGAGTATAACATAACTTATTTTGCAGGCGAAAACCTGAGGAACTCCAACCCGGAAGTGCATTTATTTTATTTTATCCCTGTTCCATTGCTTGCCCCTCCTCCATTTAAAGGCGTATCAACCAGATTCCTTTTCCAATGGCTTCCTCAGGCTGTGACCAGGCTTTAGACATAGTTTCAAGCTTTTATTTTGAAAAATGAGTGAGATTTATCAGAACGCGTCAGGTGTCCTTTGATTAGTTCCTGCGCAGGAGAGATGTGGCTCGACATTTTCTTTCTCTGTAGTATTGAACAGTTTACCGTCCGGTTGAAATATGATCGATTATGTATGTTAAAAACAACCTGAGGATTGATTATAAAAAACCTTTGACATGTTTCTACGAACATTACGGATACTTTTTGGAATTTTCGTCTGCCCTTCAGGACCGGAACGAGCCTGTGGTTTTCTGAACATAACGCGCAAACCAAATGGCGGTTTTTGGTTATAAAACTAATCTTTATCGAACAAAAATAACATTTATTGTGTAACTGGGAGTCTCGTGAGTACAAACATCCGAAAATTATCAAAGGTAAGCGATTAATTGTATTTCTTTTCTGACTTTCGTGACCAAGCTAATTTAAGGCTAGCTGTTCTAGCTGTTCTTTTGTTCTTTGTGTAGTGATTGATAAACTCACAAACGCTTGGATTGCTTTCGCTGTAAAGCATATTTTCAAAATCTGACACGATAGGTGGATTAACAACAAGCTAAGCTGTGTTTTGGTATATTTCACTTGTGATTTCATGATTATAAATATTTTTTGTATTATTTTTGAATTTGATACTTTTCGGAATTTTCGTCTGCCTTTCAGGACCGGAACAAGCCTGTGGTTTTCTGAACATAACGCGCAAACCAAATGGCGGTTATTGGTTATAAAACTAATCTTTATCGAACAGATAAATTTGGATGACATTTGGATGAAAAGCGTGCCCAGAGTAAACTGCCTCCTACTCAGTCCCAGATGCTAATATATGCATATCATTATTATTATTGGATAGAAAACACTCTGGAGTTTCTAAAACTGTTTGAATCATGTCTGTGACTATAACAGAACTTATTTGGCAGGCAAAACCCCGAGGACAAACCATTCAGATTTTTTTGTTGTTGAGGTCACTCTCTTTTCAATGGCTTTTCATTGGGAATCCAGATTTCTAAGGGACCTTCCTGCAGTTCCTATCGCTTCCACTGGATGTCAACAGTCTTTAGAAATTGGTTAAGGTTTTTCCTTTGAGAAAGGAAGAAGTAGCCCTGTTCAGAACGAGGGTCGAGTGAAGTGTACTGTTTGTTAGAGGCGCGTGACCAGAAAGCATGCTACACATTGTTTTCCTCCGGTATTGAACATAGATCACCCCGTCTTCAATTTTATTGATTATTTACGTTAAAAAATACCTAAAGTTGTAATGCAAAAGTAGTTTGAAATGTTTGGACAAAGCTTACAGGTAACTTTTGAGATATTTTATAGTCACGTTGTGCAAGTTGGAACCGGTGTTTTTCTGGATCAAACGCGCCAAATAAATGGACATTTTGGATATATATCGACGGAATTAATCAAACAAAAGGACCATTTGTGATGTTTATGGGACATATTGGAGTGCCAACAGAAGAAGCTCGTCAAAGGTAAGGCATGAATTATATCTTTATTTCTGCGTTTTGCGTCGCACCGGGAGGGTTGAAATATGATGGTCTGTGATTGTTTGCTGGGGTGCTATCCTCAGATAATAGCATTGTTTGCTTTCGCCGTAAAGCATTTTTGAAATCTGACACGTTGGCTGGATTCACAACAAGTGTAGCTTTAATTTGGTATATTGAATGTGTGATTTCATGAAAGTTTAATTTTTATAGTAATTTATTTGAATTTGGCACTCTGCATTTTCACTGGATGTTGGCCAGGTGGGACGCTAGCGTTCCACATATCCCAGAGAGGTTTTAAGGAGTTTTGTTTTTGGATGTGAGGTGTTATCACAATATCTTTCAAAAATGGCAGGAATGGAGGAGGTCTTTATTCCAGTGAGATTGCTAAGGCGAACATCGCCATGTTTAGTTTTTCCCCAATCTAGATCGATGCACAGACACGGTCTCAATGGGGAAGACTGAGCTGACTACACTGTCTGTGCTGGGGGCAGACTCCATTAAGCTGGCAAGCTGGCTAACAGCCTGCTGCCTGGCCTGCACCCTATCTTATTGTGGAGCTAGAGGAGTTAGAGCCCTGTCTATGTTGACAGATAAGATGAGAGCACCCCTCCAGCTAGGATGGAGTCTGTCACTCCTCAGCAGGCCATGTTTGATCCTGTTTGTGGGTGAACCCCGGAAAGAGGGAGGTTTTCCAATACCTCACAAAGAAGGGCACCTATTGGTGTACGGGTAAAAAAAAGCAGACATTGAATTTCCCTTTGAGCATGTTGAAGTTATTAATTACACTTTGCATGGTGTATCAATACACCCAGTCACACAAAGATACTGTACAGGCGTCCTTCCTAACTCAGTTGACGGAGAGGAAGGAAACTGCTCAGGAATTTCACCATGAGGTCAATGGCGACTTTAAAACAGTTACAGAGTTTAACCAATTTGACAGAGCTTGAAGAATTTTGAAAATAATAACTGGCAAATGTTGCACAATCCAGGTGTGTAAAGGTCTTAGAGACTTACACAGAAAGACTCACAAAGGTGATTCTAACATGTATTGACTCAGTTTTTTTGGGACAATTAAATCGATATTAATCCCACTTTGTAACAACAAAATGTGGTAAAAGTCAAGGGGTGTGAATACTTTCAAAAAATTGGGAAATTATATTATTTTATACTAAAACAATTGCTCAGAGAAAGCGATTTTGTTTATCAAGTAATATTAGTTTTTCTCAAAAAGGTAGGGGTCATAATTATTGACACCTGTAAAGATTCTTATGAATAAAGTAGTCAAAAGTTAAGTATATGGTCCCATCTTCCTAGCACACAATGACTACATCAAGCTTGTGACTCCAGTTGTGTTTCAGATTATTTTGTGCCCAATAGAAAATAATGGTAAATAATGTATTGTGTCATTTTGGAGTCACTTTTATTGTACAAAAGAATATAATATATTTCGAAACACTACTACATTAATGTAGATGCTACCATGATTACAGATCATCTTGAATTAATTGTGAATAGTGATGGGTGAGAATGTTACAGAGGGTCAAAGATCATACCCCCCCAAGACATGTGGGGGGGGTATGATCTTTGACCCTCTGTAACATTCTCACTCACTCATAAGAATCTTAATAATTTGGACCCCTACATTTGGACCCCTACATAATTTGGACCCCTACATTTTTTTCAAAAAAAGTATTACTTGTTAAACTAAATCTCTTTCTCTGAGCAATTGTAGTAGTATAAAATAAAACTATTTCCCATTTTTTGGAGCATACTGTAGCTCAGTATTTTAATTATTTATTTTATACAGTAATTTCTGCTCATCTTTATCAAGGGTGTCAATCATTTCGAATCCCACTGTATTTACTTGACACCCCTGTTTCAGACACCACAAAATTATTGACACCCCTGTTTTCAATACCTTTCAATATCTCACCTTGCGAGGATAACATCACAAAGCCTTTTTCTAAAATGTTTTATGAGATTAGAGAATGCGTTGGGTAGAATCTTAGACGATTCCTTAATACAGAATATTTCCATATCCTTTGATATCCTTTGTCTGTGCTTATGGACTGCCCTCTTCAATTCAAGTCCGGAGACTGAGATGGCCATGTCAATAAACAATTTCTTTGTGGATTTTAGTATTTAGAGTTATTGTCTTGCTGGAAGATCCACTTGCGGCCAAGTGTCAATCTCCTGGCAGAGGCAACCAGGTTTTTGGCTAAAATGTCGTGGTACTTAATAAAGTTCATGATTCCGTTGACCTTGACAAGGGCCTTAGGACCAGCAGAAGCAAAATAGCCCAATAACCTCAAAGATTCAGAAGTGTGGCTCCTGAGTGGCGCAGCGGTCTAAGGCTCTGCATCTCAGTGCTAGAGGCATCACTACAGACCCTGGTTCGATTCCAGGCTGTATCACAACTGGCCGTGATTGGGCAGCGCACAATTGGCTCAGTGTCGTTAGGTTTTGGCCAGGGTAGGCTGTCATTGTAAATAAGAATTTGCTCTTAACTGACTTAACTGCCTAGTTAAATAAAACACTCTTTTTTTTTATCACCACCATATCTTACAGTAGGTATGAGATACTTTTCTACATATGCTTCTATTTTTCAAGGCCAAACCCATCACTTGTGTGCGTGGCCAAAGATATCTATTTTAATTTCATCTGAACATAGCACTGGTTCCAATCGAAGTGCCAATGCCGTGTATCAAACTCCAGGCGGTGCTATGGTCAGACGACATGTTCATTTTAAAAAATCCACACAGTAGAGTGTTACTTCATAAAATTTATTAAAATGTACTTTATTGTTGCTTATTCATGGAAAATATTTTCAGAAATACCCAAGGGGATGTGTTTTGCCATTACAAAAGATGGTGAAGTACATTTTTCAATTAAACTCATCAATATGCAGATTTTTTCAATTCAGCACACAAGTATGATTTATTTTTATGGTGTTTCATACCCCACCTCTCAGCCATGCAGGTGGTGATATAACCACTCACCTCAGCACCACTGAGGATGATCAAACTTTGAAAAGTATAATTCCAATTTTAAAGTTTGTATGTGAAGTAATTAGTTTTTCCCTGTGTAAAGTAAGCAATTTTATCAATAATACCAGCAGAACTCATCTGTGGACCCTACAGTAAATCACAACACTGCATTGTTCTCTATGGGGACTGGGGAGAGCCTGCTCTTTTACAGACATGATAAGGTCAATGATCAGAGAGATTATGTCATATGATATGATTGCCAATTTCATTTGCCACAAGGCCATCCAATCAGTTAGTTTACTTTCAAATATGGGTGATCCAAATGCACCTTGAGCCTGAACAATTTATATTTACTGATGTGGTAGTAGATTACACAGAATACACAGAACATCATTGCTCATCCCTTTCGAGTTACTAGGAATTTTATCAGATGACTCAAAATCTAAAGAAGAAACACTCATCATGGACACAACGTTTTTTTGTAGGTTATTTTTTGTGGCAAAGGTTATACTGTTGGTTAGATAAATGTGTGTAATGTACCTTGTGTATTGTTTAACTAGGTACAGTGCATTTAGAAAGTGTTCAGACCCCTTGACTTTTTCCTAATTTCATTATTCATTTTTATTCTAAAATATATATTGTTATATTGTTTTGTGTAGATTGTCCCTTGTCAATCTACACACAATAACCCATAAACACAAAGCAAAAACTGGTTTAAGAAATGTTTGCTAATTTATAAAACAAATTAAATATTATATTTGCATAAGTATTCAGACCCTTTACTTTGTTGACGCACCTTTGGCAGCGATTACAGCCTCGAGTCTTCTTGGATATGATGCTACAAGATTGGCACACTTGTATTTTGTATGTGTTTGTTATTCAAAGACATATGTAATGGTGTGATGCAATAGAAAGTGGCAAATTAGAGAATGTTAACTTGAGGCCACTCATTATGTCAGTCCCTGTGTGCAGTTTTTCCAATGGTAAACTCTACCTCTGGCCCTCACCAGTCATGATGTTCACACCTTCCCAACCAGGGGACTCATTAACTCGTAACACAGCCAGATGTCTAACTGTCTGTTTTGACAACAGGGTGCATTAGCCACGTTTCATACAACACAGTTGAATGAACAAACATCTAGTTTTGCTCTTGAAGCTGATCCTTCCCACAGGCTTTTTAAAAGTTGTTTGGACAACTTTGTGTATATTGCATCACTGAATAAATAAAGTTATATGTGTTCTATGGTTAATCAACAATGTTATCAATCTACACTTGATTTGCCTAACATAACAGAGTGTTTCCCTGTTAACTAAATGTTCTAGCTCCATCTTTTAGGGTCAGGCAGCACATCATCCACAAGTATATGTATGTATATGTTGCACATACATTTAACAGCAGCACAGTCAGTTCACTCTGGGAACCCCAAGCCCACATGCAGGACAGAGTTTGGCTCAGTTCATCCTAGAGACAACAGTGTCTACCCTCACATTTATCTTAGCCTAGCCTACTGTTAGCTGACCTTGGAAAACATTGCAAAGTATCATAGACAAGCATTAACAAACGGGAATCACACAGGGGAGTAAAAATCTAATCAAATCAAATTGTATTGGTCACATACACATATTTAGCAGATGTTATTGCGGGTGTAGCGAAATGCTTGTGTTCCTAGCTCCAACAGTGCAGTAGTATCTAACAATTCACAACAATACACAAAAATCTCAAAATACATTTTTTTTAATTAAGAAATATATACTGTAAATATTAGGACGAGCAATGTCGGAGTGGCATTGACTAAAATATAGTAGAATACAGTATATACATATGTAAAACAGTATGTAAACATTATTACAGTGACCAGTGTTCCATTATTAAAGCAACCAGTGATTCCATGTCTATATACATATGGCAGCGGCCTCTAAGGTGCAGGGTTGAGTAACCGGGTGGTAGCCGGCTAGTGACAGTGACCAAGTTCGGGGCAGGGTCGACAATGGCAGGCCAGGTATAGACAATGGTCGCCTTCCCCTGCTCTGACGTTGCATGCATCAACCAATGGTTGTGTGCCTTGTCATCGACTGTGTCATTGACTGACAGATTGCTATAACATATGATCAGTGATGTAAAGTACTTAAAGATGCACTATGCAGAGAGCGCTTCATCATTTCCTGGTTGCTAAAATTTTACTCCATACTTTTTCCCTGACACCCAAACGTACTCGTTACATTTTGAATGCTTAGCAGGAGAGGAAAATGGTCCAATTCACGACGCACTTATCAAGAGAACATCTCTGGTCATCCCTACTGCCGCTAATCTGGCAAATCTTTGTTTGTAAATGATGTCTGAGTGTTCGAGTGTTCCCCTTGCTATCCGTAAATAAAAAAAACAAGAAAATTGTGTCCTCTGGTTTGCTTAATATAAAGAATTTAAAATGAGTTATACTTTTATTTTTGATACTTAAGTATATTTTAGCAATTACATTTACTTTTGATACTTAAGTATTTTTAAAACAAGAAAACTTTTACTCAAGTAGTATTTTACTGGGTGACTTTCACTTTTACTTGAGTCATTTTCTATTAAGGTACATTTACTTTTACGCAAGTATGAAAATTGGGTACTTTTTCCACTATTGCATATGTGGTTAGCTGATACTTAAAATACCTATCCAGGCGTTGTAAGATCAGGCATGCGTCAGCAACCCCTGGGCAGAGGAACGTGCCCATGCTCTTTTAGAATAATGATGATGCAATCACTGATGAATGAATGAAGCCTCTTCCATCTCTATAGATCACGTTTGCTGATGGCTGATGTCTCTGTCCGTCTATGAACATTGATTGGTTGTTTCTCTGACTTCTGTCCTATGGCTCTTCAAAAGTGCAGAGTGGACAGAAAACCGCATGATAAGAAATAGTGATTACAGTGGATTTACCCCCACTGATACCTCTTCTCTATCATGTGGCTTTGTAAGTCCAAAGTGCATTGCCCAGTCCAGTACAAAAGGGGGGATCTGTTACTTATTTAGGTGTGCAGTTAATAAGGTAGCCAGCATGCAGTGCATCTGGACCCTCTTCCTGCTTCAGCTAGTTGCCCTGTGGGCCAACGCAGCAGTGATCACTGAAAATGGCCTCCCCATCCTCTGGGACCAGGCACCCAGCCAGCTGTCAGAACTGCCTCAGGTGGACAACGTGGTCACAATCAACCCCTGGAACTACCTGCAGAGGATGAGTCTGTATAGGACACTGGTGGGATCCACAGACAAGTACATGGCCTCCATGGGAACCAATGAGACTGACAGTCTGTTCTGGGGCCTGCCTCTGCAGATGGGCTGGAAACTCAGATCAGGTATGTTGGGCAATGATTAAGTTGCTTTGGAAAGCCAAATACAGTGGAGTCTGAAATGATTGACACCCTTGATAAAGATGAGCAATAATGACTGTATAAAATAAGTAATTCAAATACTGAGCTATATTGTATGCTCAAAAAAATTGGGAAATTATATTATTTAAACCAATGCAATTGCTCAAAGAAAGATGTTTAACAAGTAATACTTTCTTCTCTCAAAAAGGTATGGGTCAAAATTACTGACACCCTTAAGATTCTTGTAAATAAAGATGTCAATTCTTTTTGTATTTGGGTGAAAGATCATACCCCAAAGACATGCTAACCTCCCCTGTTATTGGTAATGATGAGAAGTCATCATGTCTTGGGGGTATGATATAACATGCTAACCTCCCCTGTTATTGGTAATGGGGAGAAGTCATGTCTTGGGGGTATGATTTAACATGCTAACCTCCCCTGTAATTGGTAATGGTGAGAAATCATCATGATTTGGGGGTATGATATAACATGCTAACCTCCCCTGTTATTGGTAATGATGAGAAGTCATCATGTCTTGGGGGTATGATCTTTGTGCCTCTGTAACTTTCTCATTCATCATTATTCACTATTCATTCAGGATTATCCATCGTCATGGTAGCATCCATATGTAGAAGTGCTCAGAAACATATTCTATTCTTATTTTGGAGTCACTTTTATTATAAATGACACAATACATTATTTACCATTCATTTCTCAGCATTTTAATTATTTATTTTATACAGTCAATACTGCTCATCTTTATCAAGGGTGCCACTGTACATGCACATTGTTATGTAAACACTATATGCACATTCTTTTTGTGGTGGTACAGTACACTAATCATGTTGACTTTGTTCTGGGGCAGGAGTGAATACGTTTCTCAAAGGTTATCATGTGGAAATGAAAAGCAAAAGTCATGTGACCGGATGCGCTTCTGTTCCTATAGGGCGGTTGGTTGACCCTACTGGCGCTACAACATGTGGAAAGGAAGGAGATCCCATGTGCATTTCTGCTAATAGCTGGTGGGCCTGTAAGTACAGTAGTGTTACACATATTCAACCATGCAGGCCATGTGTGTGGCCCTACATGTGCAGTTAAAGGTCCAATGCAGCCATTTAAAAAAATATCAATATCAAATCATTTCTGGGTAACAATTAAGTACCTTACTGTAATATCTTTCCATTAAAATCGTCAAAAATATACAAAAATGGCTTTTTAGCAAAAACAATTGCTAGGACTGTCTAGCAGAGGTCTGAGTAAAAATGAAAACTAGCTGTTATTGGCAGAGATGTCTGGAACTCTTTTTGCTATACTGTAGATCTATTAACTAATTTACCTCTTGGTGATGTTACCATGGAAAGCCGACACTCCCGCACTTGCAAACGTGCTGATTTAGAAGGTCCTGTGTAGATTGTACTTTCAACGAGCAACTATCAGGAAATAACACTTTTTATTCACACTTTTACAGTGTTAGTTTCATCAGCTGCTGTACAATATAATACAATTTTTTTTATTCTGACTGCACTAGGCCTTTAACATTCACAGCTTGTCAATAAAATACCATTAGTAACCTCTCTGTCTGTCTCTGTCTGTTCAGGTGTGAACTACTACCTTTCAGTGATCCCGTTCCTGGCTGCTGTGCAGAAAGACGTGATTGGAGATGGTCTCATTCAGGTCCAGGTACAGGCACCAGCTGAGGCAGCAGAAGACTACTGCACCTCCTACACAGACTGCTCTACTAAGTACCCAGACCTTATGGCCAAGTGGGAAGAATTCTTCCAGGTATTTAATGAGCATCTACTTTTCCTTTTTCCCTATAGGAGGCATTTTCCTTCTTGCCATAGGAGGCCAAATCTGTATGTTCCTTTAGTTGTGTAAGTCACTATTCAGAAGTGACTCATTGGTGATTTCATAGAATTACTTGTTGGTCTTGGTTTTTAATATGCTACCATTCCATTCTAGACTCTGAAAGACGTGAGTGCATCTGAGATTTCTGACTTTGAGAAAAGGGACCAGATTCTGGGTGTCTATTGGGCAGGTCAACAGCTCTCTTTGAATACTGCCTCAACTAGCTGCAAGGCAAAGTGAGTATTAACATACAGTATCATTCTGCAGGTCATCACCAGTTGTCAATGCGCTGTTTGTCTTCCTTCATTGTTGGAACTCTGACAACTAATTTTTGTTTAATTTAAACATATGATTCTCAGTTCAAACTGTATGCTCTGTCCTCCAATCAGCTTTTGCCTCAATCTAACAAAATAACAACATTATTGGATACAATCACTTTGAGTCACAATTGAGTCCTTACTGTATGTCCAAATCAAACCTTTGAACTTTATAGGATGAGCTACTATTCCAGCCCAGAGGTTTCATTCGCCCAAAACTGGATGAACTCTGCAGACTACGTAGCAGCAACATACTTCCAGTCCAACCTGAATAACTCTGTGCTGTTCATGAGCCCTCTGCCCAGCAGGGTGCTTCAGGAGGGGGATAGCGCCCCTAACATAGCTGACCTCAGCAAGGAGGAGAACCACACCCTCTATATCTTCGGCTGGATGACCAGAATGAACAGGATTCTGAGTGAGTACTTTTACTTTTAGTCTCCCAAGACAAACATTCAGAAAATATAATGATATTTTTTGCTTGTATGAAAAGTAGAGTGAAATATACATTTCAGAGTCAAATTGAGATGGTAGACAGATGTCAGTCTGTGACAATGTAGTCCAGGGCTCTTCAACCCTGTTCCTGGAGAGCTACCATCCTGTAGGTTTTCGCTCCAACCCTATCTAGCGCACTTCATTCTAATAATTAGCTGGTTGATAAGCTGATACAGGTTAGTTACAAATGGGGTTAGAGGGAAAACCAACCTACAGGAGGGTAGCTTTCCAGGAACAGGATTGGAGAACCCGGATGTAGTCTGTAGTCTCCCTCTAGTGGTGAAATGTATGAAGTGCATTTCAATTGAGAAATCTACAGTAACACATCACTTGCATCAGGTTACACCACATCCTTACACATTTTCCTGTTGTTTTCCTTATGACAGTGGGTTCTCTGGTGAGGATGTGGCGCTCGGCCATGTGCTCTGACAAGGCTCGGGAGAAGGGCCGGGAGCTCCTACAGGATCTGGTCCATGACCCTAAGTTTGCTGCTTCCACCTTCGTCTCCATTCTCAAAGAGATGACACGCAGCTGCTGAGGATTCAGCAAATCAGTCCGACACTCCAACTAGCTCAGTTTCAACCTGTCCCAAAGTTAGCATCAGATGCCATTCATGGTGATTCATTGTTAAACGTTTCTGAATACATTTCACACAGTAGTATTTACACATCCTGTGTTTTTGTAATTATTAATTTTCCACAGTAGCCAAATGTCCTTGTTGATTAATGTACAAACAATTTATTTCTTGTATCATGAATATAATAATATATTTAAATGGAAGAGTGGCTCAGTATAAAGAGCATAATAGTACATATAAATATACATTTTGCTTGAAATATGAACATTACAGTGCCTTCAGAAAGTATTCACACCACTTGACTTTTTCCACATTTTGTTGTGTTACAGCCGGAATTTAAAATGAATTATATGTATACATTTTGTTCACTGGCCTACACACAATACCCCATAATGTCAAAGTGGAATCATGCTTTTAGACATTTTTACAAAAGTAATAAGTATTCAACCCCTTTGTTATGGCAAGCCTAAATACGTTCAGGAGTAAAAATGTGCTTAACAAGTCACATAATAAGTTACATGGACTCACTATGTGTGCAATAATAGTGTTTAACATGATTTTTGAATGACTACCTCATCTCTGCACCCCACACATACAGATAATTGTAAGATCCCTCAGTAGAGCAATGAATTTCAAACACAAAGACCGGGGAGGTTTTCCATACCAAGAAGAGAGTGAATGTTCCATGGCCAAGTTACAATTTAAATTTAAATCTGCTTGAAAATCTATGGCAAGACATGCAAATGGTTGTCTAGCAATTATCAACAACCAATTTGACAGAGCTTGAAGTATTTTGAAAATAATAATGGGAAAATGTTGCACAATCCATGTGTGGAAAGCTCTTAGACTTAACCACAAAGGTGATTCTAACATGTATTGACTCAGGGGGTTGAATACTTATCTAATCAAGATATATTAGTGTTTTATTTTTCATGAATCTTTTACAAATGTTCGAATTTTTCTTCCATTTTGACATTACAGAGTATTTTGTGTAGATCTTTGACAAAAAAAGTGACAATGAAATCCATTTTAATACCACTTTGTAACTCAACAAAATGTGGGAAAAGTGTGAATACTTTCTGAAGGCACTGTACAGTATATCTCACATGCCAACATTTGTATTGATCTTTACACTTAAACAATACGGGGGTAAACTTTGAGCTTGGATTAGATATGTATTAGATAGTCATCAAAACCAATCATTCACTTCTATACTAAACCTGTTTTGCAGTCTGCATGGCATATGTGTTTTCTGATTTCTTCTTGTCTGTTATGTGAATACTTTGGTCATTAAATTTTCTCCTGATGCTGTCAAGTTCATCCTCATCAATGTATTCATAATCATGAGTGTATTCATCATCCTGTTCAATTGTATTGTTGTGAGGACTGTTTTCTTCAACGATGGCTGGGGAGAGAACATAAACACAGCAAGGCAAAAGAATCAAAGGCAAGATTTTGACAGATAGATAAATATATTGCAGATCTATAAGCATTTTTATCCTCCTGAGGCCCAGCAATTAATTTTTGTCCTCTCTAGTGGATCAGTTCTTGGTCCGTATTTCTGAGGCCTTATAAGTAATGTCCCTTTGACAGGACATTCTGGGCTTTTCAATGATATCACATGTGTGGGGGTGTGACCTTGACAACTTTATCTTCCTAGTTCTTATAAAAAATGGCTGCAGTAAAAATTTGCACATTTGATGGAAATTTGATACTCAAATTGTTTCTATTAAGTGAATACAACAGGAATAGTTAAGTGAGTTGTCATGACTATGTAATACTTTTTTCACATGATATAATAGCTAAATAAGAGCTTATCAAGATATGTCCTTTGTAGTGGACACCCGGATACCGTAACTATGTTTTTCACCTACACTGTAATGTTTTTTATATAAATATATATAGATATATATTTTTTTAAATATATATATATTAAAAAAAATATATTATAATAATAATAATTATATATATATATACACATACATATACATACATATTTACGTCCTAATGACCACTACAGAGGACAATTTTGAACTTACAAAAATAGATAAATAACAACAACAAAAAATCTTGGAACATGTTCTTTTTTTCATAAAATCCCCAACGTTTTTGGGGTGGGGGGGTCTCAGAAGGATATTGACAGTTGAGAATAAAGTTTAGTTGCAAAATAGTCTGCTGCAATATTTCATACTACTATCCCTCCAGCATGTTGAATGACATAAAATTAACAAAACTATTTTGATGGAATACAGAAACATAGACAAACCTTTTTGTGGGCCTGGTTTAGGCACTGCAACCAGTTTTGTGTTGGACGTTTCATTTCTTGGTATAGAGGTGTTCTGTTCTGCACAATCAGATGAACTAGGGCTAGGCATGGCTGGTTTGGCTGTATGTGGGCTCTTCAATATAATAACACAAATCATTAGTACAGTAATCAATTGAATATAACTTTTTATTTAAATAAATCTGATAGCTAATGTTGTTGTGTTATAGATAATTTATTAATGCATAAAATATGGATGACTGATTCACCTTTGGAGAGGGGGGGTCTGGCTTCTTTGGCCTGGGAGGCTGCAGTTTCAATGTGTCTTCTAAGGGCTGTTGATGTCTCTTGGGTGGTCGAGGGGGAGGCAGCACACTGGCGTTGACGTACCTCCTCAGGGTAAAATAGCAGTCCTCTCCTATCTCCTCCACAGCCGAGCGGACAGCCTGGCCCTGGGTCGGCTCTGGGCCGCTCCACTGCTGCAGGAGCTGCAGGGTCATGTTGATGCGGTTGACAGGCACCTCCCAGCACTGGGCCAGGTCCGGGGTGGAGACAAGAAGGTAGGGGTCAGTGATCTCCTCCTCCAGCTGCAGCCCTGTGGCCCCAGCCAGGAGGTCCTCCATCACTGAGAGGTCCCTCATAGACACCTTGACGTTGAAGGGCAGGGAGAACCTGTGGCAGACCTCTGAGAGCATGTATTGCTTCTTGTCGTGGACCACCTCCACAAAGCCGCCGTCCAGACACATGGGGATCAGCACGGCCTCGTACTTCTTCCCCACCATCTTCTCACAGGCCAGGGCCTCCACCGTCTTTCTCCTGCCGCCGTAGATCACCTCACTGGTCTCCCTTTTGTGGACCAGGTACTGGTCTCCCACCAGTACTGAGGACAGACCCTCGTAGTCGGCCTCAAAGGCCCTGGTAGCCACCACGTGGAGCTGCTCCATGTCACTCTTGGCTACCTCTAGGTCATATGCTGTGGGGAACATCCGGGGCCTGCGCTTGAACCTGCCGTTGTAAGACACTGGAATGAGGAAGCGTCTTTGGGCCTCGCTGCGGATCTCAGACGCTAGGATCCTCTTGGTCTGGTAGGCACCGTGGACAATGACTTGCTTAGAGGACTTCAGGAAACCCAATTCCTCCTGAACTTGTGATGGTGGCTCTATGATCTCAGCCCTGAAGGGGAAGACCTCGCTCGGCTTGGCAAAGACATCACGGAGTGACAGAGGCTGCATGAAACAGGCACCGTCACTCTCCTCGGTTACGTCCAACACCTCAACGTCAAGGGTAGATGGGATGAAAACAACGTTCTTCCCAACTGTGAACAAAAATCAGATTATTTCTGTTTAGTATGCCAGCACAAGTGAGGATGGTCTACTATAGGCCAAATATTCTAATTTAAGACTTTTCTTATAAAAAATGTTTTGCCAAAAAATGAATACATAATGTATTACATTTTTAAAAATCAGATAATTTATCTCTGAAGGTCTGACATTAGTACATCTGTTTAACTTCTGGTTTGAAAAGTTTCATTTTTTTTGTGTTCTACAAAGTAAAAATTCATTGTGATTCCCTGACCAGAACGATGACTACTACACTTCAAAACCCCCCTCTATTTTCATGTCTGTGCTTCTGAAACCAAAAGTTAATGACCCAAGACCAGTGTACTGTAGTTGTCATGTTCATTAGTTGGCAGTATTACAATTTGTTCTCTTTAAATAAACCGAGATAAGAAAAATGTAATTATAATATTAAAAATACAGAGTATCATTGTGTGACTTTATTTTATCATGTTCTTCATTCCACATAATTGACGTAAAGTGAGAATATTAATGGGCTGTTTGTGTGACACTCACACTTGGACACAGTCTGTAGCTCGTAGACAGGTGTGAGAACCAGCTCTCCACTGTAGTCCTCTGGCAACTTAGACACAAACTTCTCCTTTGATGGCAAAGACTTGGCCCAAGTCACTGTCCTTTTCCTTCCTTTGGGCATTTTCCACTCCACCAGCTCCCTGAGGGTGTAGAACTGGTCGTCGGCACACTCATAGAACTCCCCAGTGTGCGAGAGCTTCACAGTGAAGATGTGCTTGGAGTCTTTCCGCGTGACCTCACAGACAACATGGCTGTCTCCGTGCTTCGTCCTAAGAGCAGTGAGTCTGAAGCTCTCCTCAGCCTGGATGGTCCCCTCAGCCAGCTGTAGTTCCTCAGGGCAGCGGAACTCTGGCTGGCCCAGGCACTCAGGGCTGATACACACTGCCTCAACAATCTCCTGTATACTGGCGTATGGGCTCTTGTCGGCCACGATCCTGAAAAGGCCTGAAAATACAGGCAGGAAAAGCAATATATGACATTGTATTTATTGGTACAATGCACAAAACCATATGTTGATAAGGTCCCTTTCTAACCCAAGAGAGAGGTTTGGACATTTACATGTATAATGTAAACTGCAGTACATGGCAATGTGGTGGGTAATCTCTTCGTTCGCAGGACTATACCCTGCCTGACCTGACCTCCCTGACCTGTCAATGTTTTTAATTAGCTGTTTTATGATTTTGATATACTCTTGTGAATTCTATGGTTTTTACTAGATTACTTGTAGTTTTTCATGTTGTCTGTCTGTAATTGTGTAATGAGTTGGTGCTGCCTATCTTGGCCAGGACGCTCTTGAAAAAGAGATTTCAAATCTCAATGAGCCCTTCCTGGTTAAATAAAGGTTAAATATTATTTTTATTTTTTTAAATGGTAAAGGACAAGAATTAAGACAATTATTAAAACATTTAAATCTGAATATATCAATCCACATAAGTTTTTATAAAGGAACAATTGAACAAAAAAACATTTAGATTTCATGTTCAAGGTACAGTTTAGATGTTTCGGGACTCACCTGGATAGTCGAGAGATATATCTACTGTCATAGATTTGGAACCCTCAGACTGAAGTTCCACATTGAGTCTGGTGACACTGATCCCAATGATCTTCAGAAGCTCTCCATAGGAGAAGCTCCACTCTCTTCCAAACAGTTCATACACAGACCCTGGTAGAAAGACATTTCAATGGATCTATTCTTTTGGCAATGAATGGACCTAAGTCGATGGTCTATTCTCCTTGAAGAGTAACAGATCCAAATAAGTAAGTACATAAGTAAAGGGTGGTAACGCTATAATTACTATGCATGAATAATTCATTTATTAAGAATTGAAAATTATTATTCATGAAAATGTATACATTTTACCAAACAATATTTTTTCAAAGCTCCAGTTAAAAATAATAATCGACATCAGGTATACGTTGAATTTTGTAACATGAAATACCTAATGTTTATATAATTGTATAGTAAAATACTGCATAGCCATGAGCCGTTACTTTAAACTCAAATTGTATTATATTCCAGTCCATTGAATAAGGACTTAAATTAGGGCTTCTTCAGTCTTACCTTGGAAATAATATCCAGATTGTATCTGCAGTACTCTAGGGAGAGACGTGGCATCAAGAGAGCGGGTGAACTTTTCCAATGTCATAGCCATCCTTTCCATTTGGACTCTGGGTGACCCAGACTATATACCCTAAAGGAAACCTAGAGAGGAGATGCCATCTTCTCCATGGATCAGCAAAAGGTTGACCAGAGGTTTTGGTATAACCTAAGTGCCAGTGCTTATACTTTAGTATGAAGGCTCTCTATATTCTACAGTGAACAATGCAACTCAGTGACACAGAGAGAGAGCAGCCATCTATGAGTCACTAGGGCTGCAGCAGGTGTAACAGGAGCACACACACTGCAGCCGGAAACCAGAAACAACTAACCACAACTCACTAAGTAGCTATGAGAACAACGCCACAGAACAATGATATATCAGTCACAATACCTATGATTCACATCACACCAGAAAATGACACTTGTAAGTGTTTAGTGACTTGCAGTTCTGCAAAGCACTGGAAAACAGCAGTGTCTTCAGACAAAAATATCTGTATCTAATATGTAGTGATCAGATTAAAACAATAAAGTGAATAGTTTGTGAACAGCTAACATATCACACATATCACATATCACATGTGACCAAACTATACATCATCTCACCTGTAATGATACTAACGATGTCTTACACAATGACATTTTATTCAAAGATTTTTTATTTTTTATTACAGCCAATAAGCCAACAGTTACAGACAAAATAATGTATGAAACATGACTAAACTCCACATGATAATGACTTGCTTCCTTTTCTCCAGGAGGTCCACTCATGTCCCACATCAGTATGGCTGGCTGCACACCTGCCTCTGCTGCGTTGGCTTACATCCTAATAAGCTGTATCTAATACTGATTAGAATTCCCGTTTTTTTCTCCGCCATGTTCCTTTTGTTTTTCCAAAATACCATTGCAGGTTGAGTCATCAGAAAAAAATATAACTATTTTATAGTCACCACATGACCTTCTGATATTCTATCTGCATGGGTAGAATTCACAAGCATTATTTTACACAAATAAACCACTAACATCACATAGAGGATAAGAACAAATTGAAAACAAGATATACTACTGAAATTGATTCTAATACTTAAAAACAACAATAAATGTTTACGTTTTAAAGTCATAGCTAGGTAAAAATGGAATGAAGATGATTGTTTTTAGCTTTCAAAAAATAATACAAGTAAACAATAAATACAAACAATATGCTTTATCCATATAGACATATTTACATAAGTCTTTGGCTTATGATTAAGATTTGCTACAAAATAAAACCAAAATGAGTCAGCCATCAGAGCACGATACAAACATTACTAAGCCAATGTCACGTTAGCACTTCTATTCATGTATAGAGCGCAGTAATTTTTCTTTCACATTTGTGATGGACTTCTATAGATATATATTGTTCGTTGACAATAATGCTGATAATATAGAAGAAAAAAAGTTTGCTTTTTTTGCATGCAACACCTTGGCATTAGTGTTACCCTTTCTACAATGGCTGCACATAAAAATAACTAAATCTGCAAAAGACATTGAAGCAAATGTGGCCTAGTGGCCGACACTTGTTTCTGTGGCACTGAATACGGTGAAGTACTGTACAATGGAGACATTTACAAACCACTCACATCATACTCCCAGTACAACTAGAAACATTAAAGATTTCTCAAAAAATCCCAAACCATCTATAGCAGTCTGTATGGGCTTAGTTAATGATGTCCGCCTCCACCCAATCTGTAGCGGTGGAATGGTTGCCAAGATCCAGAGTTCTGTTCCGTCCCGTCTTCTTGGTTAAGAGGTCTCGATGAACTCCAGAGCAAGGTCGTAGCAGAAGCGGTACTGATCCTGTTCAGATGAAAACACATCGTGTTAACCGCTGTGGTGCTAAACATGATGCTACACTACAACAGTATATGATGAACAATACAGTAATAACATGGTGATAACAAGTTTAATCACTACTGAAAGGCATTTTCAATTCTTAACATAAAAATATGTTATCTATTCTCTGGCAGTGAAATTAAGAGGTAACTTTAACACAGGGCTGCATAGGCTGTGTAAAGGATGAGGCGAGGAGTCTTTCATGTTAGCCCACAAACAGTTTATTTTATATACTCAACAGACTCTTCTGTTCACTTCTCAGTGATCCATAACATTATCATTGTTGGATAGTTTTGACAATATTGCTTGGCTAAAATGTATTTAAACACAATCTGCAAAACAAATCTAATGTGAGGTGTTCCTATCTGTTCTCTAATACCTCCATATTATTAACCGACTTCTCCAGAAAATATCATAAGTGAATATCACCAGAAATGAGAGGTGGCGTAGGCCTATGCTGATATATTAGCACCATAATGAGTCAGAGATACGTCTGTCTGAAACTCAGTTTGACTGATCTGGAGTCAGTTAGTTGGCCTGTCTTACCGGGCTGTCCACCATGTTGGGCTTGCTGTTCCTCAGGCTCTTGACTGCATGGAACACGTCCACCACATTCTGCCTCTTGATCATCTCACACACAATGCTGATAGCACAGAACATCCCACTGCGCCCGCCTCCGTTTCTACAGCACAGGAACACAAGGGTGGAAGTGTGAGGTTGGCTGGGTGACTTTTCTACTGAACTGCCAAACTTGTGAAATATAATAGGTGGGTGCAGGTGGAAGAGAGATTATCTAATTTTTATTTGAAAGCATGCATGTAGGTGTTAGTGTGTGGGAGTGGTGGTGGTGGTGGTGGTGGAGGTTGTGTGTACACTCACAGGCAGTGGATGATTGTGCGTCCCTCTCCCTCTTCACACTCCTCCTGCCACTTGTCCACCTGCAGTATGAGCTTCAGGAAGGAACGCTTTGATGCTGGGACTTCTCTGTGGGCTGCCCAGCCCAGGTACTGGAACTGCCTCACCATCAGATAGCCCTCCTGAGGCTGTGGGGAACACAGAAGCACACATCAGCAACGGCAGCCATTTTGGCTCTTACTCTCAACTTCATAGCATTATTCTCATCGAACCATCCAAGTACTATAACCTTGACTGGTATCCTTACCTTGAGTTGTGTCTGAAGGCCCATAGTGACAAAATCCACAGCCAGGTACTATCATAATTAGCATCCTCCAAATTCAAGCATGTAAACAGACGATTAGATGTTAGCAAAGCTGCATTGCAAGCAGAAACTTTCTCAAAAGTATTTCCAACTAAGTTTGGTGGTTGGATGAGTTTGCAGGAATTTTGTTTACGTGCATAATACTGAAATAGTCGCTGAAATTTTATCACTCAAAACTCTGTTGTTTGCTGTAACATGGACAAAAAAGTTGTATTGTATTCCATTGGGCACTCAAACGTGGATTGATTTAGCAGACGTGAACAAACTCACCGGTGGCTTGATGGAACTATCAGAGAATTGGAATTTTCAGATATTACTGCAAAATTAACCACATTCTCGCGAGGAAGAAAACATGGACAGGTTCTTCATGAGTATCGACGCTACCAAACTTAGTTTGAAGTGCTTTTGAGGAAGTTTCTGCATCCAATGCAGCTTCGCTAACATCGGTCCGTCTGTCAACATTCATGAATTCAGACGATGCTAATTATACTAGCTCCTGGCTGTGGCAAAAGTAAACAATCGATTATTGTGGATTCTATCACAATTGGCCTTCAGACACAACTTAAGGTAAGGGTAATACATTATGGGATACTAGCTACTTACTCTAGTGAGGTTACATATTCTGAAGAGACGGCTGATGACGTCACAATCCATGGAGCAGGACATGCATTCAACTTGGACAGGACCGTAGCGAAGCATCCCCTCTTCAGGCCAATACTGAGGGCAGCCCTGATTGACAACAACAACCTTAGCAATGACATGTACAGTGGGGCAAAAAAGTATTTAGTCAGCCACCAATTGTGCAAGTTCTCCCACTTAAAAAGATGAGAGAGGCCTGTCATTTTCATCATAGGTACACTTCAACTATGACAGACAAAATGAGAAAAAACATTGTAGGATTTTTAATGAATTTATTTGCAAATTATGGTGGAAAATAAGTATTTGGTCAATAACAAAAGTTTATCTCAATACTTTGTTATATACCCTTTGTTGGCAATGACAGAGGTCAAACGTTTTCTGTAAGTCTTCACAAGGTTTTCAAACACTGTTGCTGGTATTTTGGCCCATTCCTCCATGCAGATCTCCTCTAGAGCAGTGATGTTTTGGGGCTGTTGCTGGGCAACACGGACTTTCAACTCCCTCCAAAGATTTTCTATGGGGTTGAGATCTGGAGACTGGCTAGGCCACTCCAGGACCTTGAAATGCTTCTTACGAAGCCACTCCTTCGTTGCCCGGGCGGTGTGCTTGGGATCATTGTCATGCTGAAAGACCCAGCCACGTTTCATCTTCAATGCCCTTGCTGATGGAAGGAGGTTTTCACTCAAAATCTCACGATACATGGCCCCATTCATTCTTTCCTTTACACGGATCAGTCGTCCTGGTCCCTTTGCAGAAAAACAGCCCCAAAGCATGATGTTTCCACCCCCATGCTTCACAGTAGGTATGGTGTTCTTTGGATGCAACTCAGCATTATTTGTCCTCCAAACACGACGAGTTGAGTTTTTACCAAAAAGTTATATTTTGGTTTCATCTGACCATATGACATTCTCCCAATCTTCTTCTGGATCATCCAAATGTTCTCTAGCAAACTTCGGACGGGCCTGGACATGTACTGGCTTAAGCAGGGGGACACGTCTGGCACTGCAGGATTTGAGTCCCAGGCGTCGTAGTGTGTTACTGATGGTAGGCTTTGTTACTTTGGTCCCAGCTCTCTGCAGGTCATTCACTAGGTCACCCCGTGTGGTTCTGGGATTTTTGCTCACCGTTCTTGCGATCATTTTGACCCCACGGGGTGAGATCTTGCGTGGAGCCCCAGATCGAGGGAGATTATCAGTGGTCTTGTATGTCTTCCATTTCCTAATAATTGCTCCCACAGTTGATTTCTTCAAACCAAGCTGCTTACCTATTGCAGATTCAGTCTTCCCAGCCTGGTGCAGGTCTACACATTTTTTTCTGGTGTCCTTTGACAGCTCTTTGGTCTTGGCCATAGTGGAGTTTGGAGTGTGACTGTTTGAGGTTGTGGACAGGTGTCTTTTATACTGATAACAAGTACAAACAGGTGCCATTAACCTTTTCTCAATATAGGGGGTGCTGTTTCAACTTTGTAAAATATCGTTCCCAAATTAAACTGCCTCGTACTCAATTCTTGCTCGTACAATATGCATATCATTATTACTATTGGATAGAAAACACTCTCTAGTTTCTAAAACCGTTTGAATTATTTCTCTGAGTGAAACAGAACTCATTCTGCAGCACATTTCCTGTCAGGAAGTGAGATTTCTGAAATCGAGGTCTCTGTTCTAGGGCCAGTTTATAAATTCCAATGTAAGCTATGGGGCTACATGCACTGCATACGCCTTCCCCTAGATGTCAGTAAGCGGTGAGAATTTGAATGGAGTGGATTGCATCATCTGGGGCACTATAAATCCTCTTGGAACGGAAGGTCCGACCTTTTCAACGGGGGGCCTGACGCAGGAGGGACATCACCATGGCGTCCTGAAAAACTTTCGTTTGAGAAGTTCTATATCTCCGGCTCTGATTTAATTTGATTTTTGTCTTAAAAACTTCATAAGGTAGTTAATTTAAACCGACTTATAGCAGTTTATACCAGTTTATTGCGATTTTCTGGAATTTATTTGTCACGCGCTATCGCGTGTTGGACACCTCTCCGGCACATGGCTAGCGTTAGCTGCTAATTCTACAGGACAAGAGGACATCTTTCAACCAAAAGACGATTGTTCTGGACAAAGGACACCTTGCCCAAGATTCTGATGGAAGCTCATCAAAAAGTAAGAAGTCTTTATGCTGTTAATTTGTATTTATGTTGAAAAAAGTTACACAATAATTCCGCCATTCATTTCGGCACGGTCTCGCTGTAACGCACGCTGTATGCCGTAGTAACGTTATTTAAAAAAATCTAACACAGCGGTTGCATTAAGAACTAATGTATCTTTCATTTGCTGTCCAACCTGTATTTTTTAGTCAAGTTTACGATTAGTTATCGATTAGATTAGTTGCCTCTCCAAGATGGCGCCGGAGAGATTGCTTGAAGTTTGGCTACAATTCACATTGTATAACCACGATTTGTGCCGCTAAATATGCACATTTTCGAACAAACCCTATATGCATTGTGTAATATGATGTTACAGGACTGTCATCTGATGAAGTATATGAAGGTTAGTCAAAAATTATATATCTTTTGCTGGTTTGTTAGGATCGCTAACCTTTGCTGCTGGTAAATGGCTTGTGTTTCTGGCTATTGTGGTAAGCTAATGTAATGCTATATTGTGTTTTCGCTGTAAAACACTTAAAAAATCTGAAATATTGGCTGGATTCACAAGATGTTGGTCTTTCATTTGCTGTATGCTGTGTATTTTTCAGAAATGTTTTATGATGAGTATTTAGGTATTTGACGTTGGTCTCTGTAATTATTCTGACTGCTTCGGCGCTATTTCAGATTGCAGCTGCAATGTAGAACTGTGATTTATACCTGAAATATGCACATTTTTCTAACAAAACATATGCTATACAATAAATATGTTATCAGACTGTCATCTGATGAATTTGTTTCTTGGTTAGTGACTATTTATATCTTTATTTGGTCGAATTTGTGATAGCTACCTATGCAGTAAAAAAATGGTGGGAAAAAAAAGTTGTGTCTTTTGCTATCGTGGTTAGCTAATAGAAATACATATTGTGTCTTCCCTGTAAAACATTTTAAAAATCAGAAATGATGGCTGGATTCACAAGATGTGTATCTTTCATCTGGTGTCTTGGACTTGTGATTTCATGATATTTAGATGCTAGTATTTACTTGTGGCGCTATGCTAGGCTATGCTAGTCAGCTTTTTTACTGATGAGGGTGCTCCCGGATCCGGGATGAGTACCAAGTAAAAGTTAATACAGTTAACGAGTGGAGGACAGAGGAGCCTCTTAAAGAAGAAGCTACAGGTCTGTGAGAGCCAGAAATCTTGCTTGTTTGTAGGTGACCAAATATTTATTTTCCACCATAATTTGCAAATAAATTCATTAAAAATCCTACAATGTGATTTTCTGGATTTTCTTTCTCATTTTGTCTGTCATAGTTGAAGTGTACCTATGATGAAAATTACAGGCCTCTCTCATCTTTTTAAGTGGGAGAACTTGCACAATTGGTGGCTGACTAAATACTTTTTTGCCCCACTGTACATTCACTCAAACCTTAGGAACCGTATTTGAAAATGCACAATAATGACATTTGGAATCAGGGTCCACAGCAGTGAATGCAGGAGGGTGAGGTGGTCAGGTATTACCTGCGCTAGGTCAATCTCGTTGAGCATCACCAGGGAAGTGCAGCCATAGTCATACACCAGCCTCCAGAAGTCCTTGACTGTGTTGGGCAGAGGGTGCTGGGTTACGATGAAGGCTGCTGGCTGTCTGTAGCTCTAAGGTGGACGAAAGTCAACAAAGAACCATGTAACATCTAATAGCACTGAGTCTGCAGACATACAGAGAACACATACTAGAAAATATGGTACATCTGTCACAATGAACAATGTGTAGATATATGACCATGCAAGGAATGTGGAGAACTTTCACATTTGAATGACAAATGTATTCTGAAAAACAAGGTCAATCCTTGGGGTGGGCATGCTTCTAGCAACCTTATATCAATTAAATGAAGTTATGCTGACATACATCTTAATTAAGCCATGAAACAAATCCAGTATAGTTAGAAGCATTTCATTATTGAGAAGGGAAAAGTACAGAAATTACCTGGTATTCTTCTGACGGCTTAGTTAGAAAAAGTCCAAAAGTTTGTAAAACGTACGAGGAAGTGATTTAAAATTGCCCTCCAAATAAAAAAGCTCATAATCTGGCAAAACTCTGGTTCTCTGTGAACATGAAATACCATCTCCCAAGGTCTATGTCAAGACGTTTTTATTCATCGAGGTTTGTCTCATTCAGATACTAATTTCTAATTTCTATTGGAGTTCTAGCAAGGACTGAGAAGAGGATTTTAATTCAACCTCTTGCATAAAATATACTGTATAACACAGAAGAAAAAAGCATGGTCATGTTTAGTAAGGTCACCAACCAAATTATCTCTGCTATATGCAATGTATTGCAAGGAGGGTACAGCTATGGGGTGTCTTCTCATCCTTCTATCAAGTACACATCTATGACAAGATGACTCCCAGAAGATGGATTCACTTTCTGGCACAGATCCTGATATCAAACCAAGATAATCCTGATCCAAGAGTTCTAATAGTGATGTAATATGTTGTAATATGAGGATACGGTTGTAATATGAGGATACGGTCGTAATATGTGGAGACTGTTGTAATATGTGAAAACTGTAGTAATATGTGAAAACTGTTGTAAAGTTACCAGCTGGACTATTGTTTGAACTAATAATAAAATATAATGTGGTTATACACTGCACTTGTTTCACTTACCCCGCCCTTCTATCAGACGGGTCAAACTTATTGGGGGGACTTTTGATTTATTTGAAAATCCAAATGATTAAAAGCGCAAGTGTAATTTAGGTCCACATGAATAGCCATCTTGAAGAATAATGTCAGCGTGATATAGTTGAAGAGTTAGATGACCAAAACATGTTTTTAAAAGTATTAAAATATAGCATTTTTTGGGGTGTTATTTTCATTAACATCACTACTTGCACTGCCAGAAAAGAATAGAAGGATTGCCGAAAAATTTACTAAAAGCCTTGAGTACATATTAAAGATATAATGAATATCAGTCCTTCTATATTTTCCAAAAGAGTACAGAAAACAGAAGTATACACCTGGATTTGTCTCTAGCTTTCTGTCTCTACTACACATTCAGACAACATCTCGTTCACTTAGTAAGCCGAGTGAGTGTGTGTGTGTGTGTGTTTGCAAGTGTGCATACAGTTGAAGTCGGAAGTTTACATACACTTAGGTTGGAGTCATTAAAACTTGTTTTTAAACCACTCCACAAATTTCTTGTTAACAAACTATACTTTTGGCAAGTCGGTTAGGACATCTACTTTGTGCATGACACAAGTAATTTTTCCAACAATTGTTAACAGACAGATTATTTTACTTATAATTCACTGTATCACAATTCCAGTAGGTCAGCAGTTTACATACACTAAGTTGACTGTGCCTTTAAACAGCTTGGAAAATTCCAGAAAAGGATGTCATGGCATTAGAAGCTTCTGATAGGCTAATTGACATAATTTGAGTCAATTGGAGGTGTACCTGTGGATGTATTTCAAGGCCTACCTTCAAACTCAGTGCCTCTTTGCTTGACATCATGGGAAAATCTAAAGAAATCAGCCAAGACCTCCGAAAAAAAATTGTAGACCTCCACAAGTCTGGTTTATCCTTGGGAGGATTTTCCAAACGCCTGACGGTACCACGTTCATCTGTACAAACAATAGTACGCAAGTATAAACACCATGGGACCGCGCAGCCATCATACCGCTCAGGAAGGAGACGCGTTCTGTCTCCTAGAGATGAACGTACTTTGGTGCGAAAAGTGCAAATCAATCCCAGAACAGCAGCAAAGGACCTTGTGAAGATACTGGAGGAAAAAGGTAAAAAGTAGCTATATCCACAGTAAAACGAGTCCTATATCAACATAACCTGAAAGGCCGTTCAGTAAGGATGAAGCCACTGCTCCAAAAACCGGCATAAAAAAAGCCAGACTACGCTTTGCAACAGCACATGGGGACAAAGATCGTTTTGGTTTGATCTCAAGACATCAGTCAGGAAGTTAAAGCTTGGTCGCAAATGGTTCTTCCAAATGGACAATGACCCCAAGCATGCTTCCAAAGTTGTGGCAAAATGGCTTAAGGACAACAAAGTCAAGGTGTTGGAGTGGCCATCACAAAGCCCTGACCTCAATCCCATAGAAAATGTGTGGGCAGAACTGAAAAAGCGTGTGCGAGCAAGGAAGCCTACAAACCTGACTCAGTTACACCAGCTCTGTCAGGAGGAGTGGGCCAAAATTTACCCAATTTATTGTGGGAAGCTTGTGGAAGGCTACCCGAAACGTTTGACCCAAGTTAAACAATTTAAAGGCAATGCTACCAAATACTAATTGAGTGTATGTAAACTTCTGACCCAGTGGGAATGTGATGAAAGAAATAAAAGCTGAAATAAATCACTCTACTATTATTCTGACATTTCACATTCTTAAAATAAAGTGGTGATCCTAACTGACCTAAGACAGGGAATTTTTACTAAGATTAGATTAAATGTCAGGAATTGTGAAAAACTGAGTTTAAATGTATTTGGCTAAGGTATGTAAACTTCCGACTTCAACTGTACATGCATGTGTATATGCATTTATATACTATGTCTGTGTGTTTATGCGTGCATGAGGGGAGAGGACACTTACATCCATGAGGGCAGCATTGATGTAGTTACTGCTCTCCCCGTCGATAGTGATGAGGAAGGGCAGACAGCGGTCTGGAGGCAGCATGTCCATGAAGCGGTTCTTCTCGTGGTTCCTGGGGAGCAGGGCGATGCTGCAGTCCTCTGGCTGGGGCTGAGGGGTCACCGAGTTCAGTGTCTGAAAACAACACAAATAACATGAAACCACAAGTCAGGGAACATTGTTTGTCAGGAGACATGGGACATGTCCCAAATGGCACCCTATTCCCTTTAGAGTGCACTACTTTTGACCAGAACCCTGGTAGTCCACTCTTTTGGGAATAGGGTGCCATTTGGGACGTAGCCATGATCTATTTCCCTGTCTTGATTGCTGTTTTTTATTGTTGTACGAGACATGAAAGCCTGAGGAGTTAAACAGAACTTTATGCCCCAATAAATATGGAAGGCCTCCGGTACCTGGAATTCATCTTTGAGGTGTGAGGAGTTGCTCTGTGAGTCTATCCTGATCATGTCGTAGTAAGCTGCTTTGTACTCGCAGGCAGGGATGGCCGTCTCGCCACACAGACAGGCCTCTAGGATGGCGTCATGGATGAAGATGTACTGCTCCTGTGGCCGGACCACAGACACACACTCAGCAAAGGGAAAGCACTGCATCTCCAGACAGTCCATACATACAGTAGCATGAAATGCACAGACGGACAGCAATGGTGAATGGTGTTAATGTTAATTGGTGAGGTGTGTGGCGGTGGGGTGGGCCAGTAGTCACCTCAGTCTGTACCATGTTGATGCGTCTGGAGCGCAGGGCCTTCACACAGTTGTAGATGTCCACCACGCCCTCCCTCTCCGCCATGTCCAGCATGATGTCGATGACGATGTAACAGCCTGTGCGTCCGGCTCCGGCGCTGACCAGGGAGAGAGGGCAGCGAGAGGATCGGAAGGTGAGCATGGCTGCACAGCACTACACTTCAACAGCCTACATATCTAACCATTGTACAGTACACACAACAATGACGCTCAATCCATACACTTCCCCCCCACCCCCAATACACGTGTAAATATTGGACTATAAATTGTGTCTCCCTGTATTATACTGATGCTTATTCTATTCTACTGAGCCATTTACTTTATGTTCCTATTCTTATCTTGTATTATTTCTTATTGTTGTTGCATTGTCCAGAAGGAATCTGCTAGTCCGGGTGCACACTTCACATGTGAGAGATCAAAGAAAAGTGAATCGGAAGCACCTGTTTTCTCAGAATATCTGGCTGTGAGAGCGTAGAGGAAGTGACGTGTTAGGGGCTTACCTGCAGTGCACCACGATGGGCCCAGCGCTGGGGGGGTTGGAAATCTTGACCCGGCGGATGAAGGAGAGGAGGCCTGTGGCGTGGTAGGGCACTCCGTGGTCAGGCCAGCCAGTGAAATGAAACTGCTTCACCTCGCGCAGCTCGTTAAAGCCTCTCTGATGACAGAGAACATACAGGTTATTAGTGCACAACTGGTCTGGGTTCAGTCTGAATTCCACATTTGCAATATGTGTTGATTTTAAGGGCCAATCAAACAACAACAAAGTGGTGGATGTACCAATCCCAGATTGCCCCTAGGCGTGAGGAGTGGATAAAGGAATGACTCACCCTCTCCAAGGTGAACGTTCTGACCACATATTCAGCAAGGGGCTCCACTTCCACAAACGTCACTTTGAAATCACCATAGACCTCAGCATCATCGGGCCAGTACTTGTAACACTTCACCTACAAGAACATGAGTATTTAATTCATTTAAAACAAAAGACGTCTTTAAATACTACACACACATCAATACACACAATAGATGCCCAGGTATACAGTATGTAAGATTAATATATGAAGACTGATCAAGGCCCTACAGTACATTGGCCTCCTGTGCTTTTGGATCTGACAGTAATATGGCACTATCACCTACCCGTCCAACTTCCACGAGGTTGGTGACCATGACGATACAGGCAGACTGCTCTTGCCAGACCATCCTCCAGAAATCATAGACTGTCTCATGGACAGGCCCTGGACAGGACAACACATATCCATCAATCAATCAATCAATCAACACAAATAAATACAATATGTGAACTAAATACAATACAATCTGATAACTATATGAGAATCAAATCATTCTTTAGAGGTGTGGGGGGGTACTTATTCTTACCTTGAGTTGCAATGTAATGACTTGGCCTCTGATACCCCTGAAAAGTGCAACATCACAATGTTAATATCATTGGGTAAGACATTTATATCGTGTAGCAACAACAGCAGACTACTACATACCACACCGTGCCTCAACCCCAGCTTGGACTGCATGAGATCAATCTTCATGAAAGTCAATGGCTTTATGTGCTAATATGCACAGAGCTGTTCTCATGTATCCATTAATTCACTAATAGAAACATTCAATGAGAGCACATTTCCTTGTGCTTTGAGTATCTGTCAATTAAATTGACATTTATTGCTTTGTGAAGCTCAACTCCGGTGTACTTTAATGCCAAGAATGTTTCACTATTGATTACTTCGTAGGAATTCTACATTATTGTAATTGGCTGCTTATTACAAAGTTATTTTATAGAGTCAATAGGTCCTAACACTCCAAACGATCCCTATCAGATTTGATCTGTCTGGGTACAGGCACAGTAGGGGAGGCAACAAAAGAAAAACACAGGCGGCCACCATCTTGTAAATACGACAACCATTCCTATCGAGAACAATAGCACACAGATCAGGGATGTACACGTCGGGCATGAGGACATGTGAAATGAGAGAAGCTGATGAACAACAGAATGGTAGGATCAAATCAAAAAGGGGGGAGATGGGAGAACATCTCATGCGTTTCCGTGCAGATGTTGTTAGAAGTAACCAGAGGTGAACGAGGAGGGAGAGTGGGAAACATGAGGTGTGGTGAGGTCCCCTACAGTGATACTTACATCCCTGTACAGCCATATCTACAGCCCAAATCATAGGCAAGAGTGAAAGAAAGCACAACAATGTCAGTGAGTACAAGTACTTTGACTGAAGGAGGGAAATAAAAGCTGTATTCATATTGTTGACAAAGACATGCATAGAAGGCCTCACATACGAGAGAAGGACGGTTGTGTCGCACACGTTCGCCAATGGAGGAGGCTGCGCCACTTACGTCAATGTAGTTGGCGTTGATGTAGTCAGAGGAAGGGTCGTCTTCCATTGGTTGCAGGATCACTCTAGAATGATCGTCTGTAAAACAACAGGGGTTAATAGGCTGGCTAGTTTCATTTCATTGACAGCAAGTCCAATCCAAATTATTCTTCAAATTTCCTGAGATTAAGAGGAGTCAGGCAAGGATATGATAACATACTGATTTTATGGTTCGCCATTTTAATGAGCTCATTCCTAAAAGAGGACACTAGCCAAAAGGTCATCAACACCTAGAAACTTTATTAGAAGTTAAATACAAGACTTACATGCAATGATGTTTCCATAGCGGTTCTTGGTTCTGTTAGTGTCTTTCTTTGCCACGTCCCAGGAAGCGGACTGGCCTTCAAAAAAACTCTGCATACCAAACAGAATGGAACAAAGTGAGTGAGGCTGATCAGAAAACACATTTAGCAAGTATATACAACACTACTGTCTAGACGGTGGGTAAGGCACTGCAATATAATCAAAGGGCAGTTTTCTATTGACTTTTCTATTGTATGTCTGTCGAAGAACCATCACTTCAAAGCTTCGATGTCTGGCCTGTTGGGTCTCAGAAAACAATAGACACACAAGGTAGCAAAAGCGACACATTTCCCAGCAACAATGTGGCCAATAAAAAAAGGGCTGGAGAGTAAATGCAGTGTGGGGTTTGATGCTTAAAACCTCTACATTTGGTCTTCACCAATGTGATCATTATCTAATACTACAACAGGACGTCACATTTAAACAGACACAATTCCACTTGAATGAACAACAGCACAATTGTGAAGAAATCTATGGGGAGATGACTATCAGAGCTGAGCCATAGAAGTCTTTGCCTGTAACTTTTTTCACAACACTCTAAACTAAGCCTTTGAACTTTCAAAGGCTGCAGAGCAAGAAACTGAACGTCTCTAAACCCCTGCAAGCAGTGTAGAGCGTCTCACTGGCAAACCGCCCGCTGACAGGAAACTCTCTCTGTGCAGGGCTGTGGTCGCCCATCCAGTCTACACAGCGAGCGGTGCAGAACTACGACAGGATGTGACATAATCCCTATTACATTTTAGCTTGTTCTTCACTGAAGGAAAATTTTATTTTTAAGAACCTCCCAAAAATGGAGTTGTATGTTTCATTTGAGCCAGATCAGAATTGTATGAAGTTAAAGGTGTGTTGACGGTTTGAATAGCGAGATTATGAGTAAGACTGTCTTGAGGGCTGAGGACCACATTCATTTAGCTAAACTGTATGGTGGCCCTAATGGTCTGTCACTTAATTTTAAAAGCTACTCTGCCATTTAGGACCACTGTAAATATGTTATGTTATAAGTATAGACTAGAGTCTTAGGGCCTTGTGTTATGTAATGGGTATACTGTAGACTAGAGTCGTGGGGTCTGACCTCATATTCCTCCTTGAAGCCGTAGCTGTCGGAGGTCTTCATCAGGTTTATGTGTTGGAGCAGGTCAGCCACCCTGATGGCTGGGTGCAGCTGACCGGTCTGGTAGGGCGACTCTGTCCCCTCACAGTGGTACCGAGGGACGTCCAGCAGCCGACTGGACTCTGCAGCAGCTGCAGTGTGGTTCTCATCTGTCCAGGGAAATCACACGTTGGTGAGGAATACACAGGCTTGTGAAGGACCATTATCATTCAACATCACAAACACTCACAGAGCACATATCTGACCTGTGTGCAAATCATGACGAATCCTTATTATAACCACATTGGGTGTGCTTCTCACAACATGGTTTTCTTGCAAAAATGGCAATGAACATAGCATTTTCTTTCTGGCAAATAACATGACTCCTGCCAGTACACTATGTATCTAAAGCAACTCCCCAGTGAAACAGCTAAGATGTGAGGGATGTAAGCCACATGGCAACTGGCAGTCACTGACGTGTGGCGTCAGCTTGGTGAGTGGGCAAGACGGAGGTTGATATAGCCGAGGAGTGGTGTGCCTGCCTTTCCCAGCAGACAAACAGACGGACAGACACAGGGGCTTCACTGAGAGGCAGTGTGAGGGTAGGACACTCTCAGGCCTGACAGGCACCATATGTGCCCTTTAATGTCTTATCTGAACCATGTCAAACCCTCAGACACACAGCCATTTAACAGCCTGCCCGGGAGACAGGAGATATGTGTGTGTGTGTGTGTGTGTGTGTGTGTGTGTGTGTGTGTGTGTGTGTGTGTGTGTGTGTGTGTGTGTGTGTGTGTGTGGCGCGAGTGTGTGTGTGGGAAAGTGAGGTGGTTGGCTGTTGAGTCCCAGGTTCTCCTCAGGAAGAATCTACACCCCTCTAAAGCCCAGCATGATCTAGCGGCAATCAATCACATGACCTACTGAGCCATGAGCTGTACATCCTTCTTGCTTGGCTAGCTCCTGAGCTACTACCACCCCCCAGATGTAGGTTTAGGGGAACGTTAAGTCACGGTTTAAGGGCCTGTCAGTGGAGGGGAAGTTAGCTACTATTACGGACACACATCCATTTAATGGATAAATCATCCAGTATATGTTTTCTGGCAATCAATTTATTTTCATTTCATTGAGCACTTTGGGACACTTTCCACACACACTGGTCACATGCACTTACCGGTAATTGGCACTTTACAAGTAGGGCAGCAAGAAAAGAAAAAAACAAGAGCTTTTAGCTAGGTCAACAGTTAGCACACAGGGTTTGTAGTACATATATAATACAAATATACAGTGGGGAGAACAAGTATTTGATACACTGACGATTTTGCAGGTTTTCCTACTTACAAAGCATGTAGAGGTCTGTAATTTTTATCATAGGTACACTTCAACTGTGAGAGAAGGAATCTAAAACAAAAATCGAGAAAATCACATTGTATGATTTTTAAGTAATTAATTGGCATTTTATTGCATGACATAAGTATTTGATACATCAGAAAAGCAGAACTTAATATTTGGTACAGAAACCTTAGTTTGCAATTACAGAGATCATACGTTTCCTGTAGTTCTTGACCAGGTTTGCACACACTGCAGCAGGGATTTTGGCCCACTCCTCCATACAGACCTTGTCCAGATCCTTCAGGTTTCGGGGCTGTCGCTGGGCAATACGGACTTTCGGCTCCCTCCAAAGATTTTCTATTGGGTTCAGGTCTGGAGACTGGCTAGGCCACTCCAGGACCTTGAGATGCTTCTTACGGAGCCACTCCTTAGTTGCCCTGGCTGTGTGTTTCGGGTCGTTGTCATGCTGGAAGACCCAGCCACGACCCATCTTCAATGCTCTTACTGAGGGAAGGAGGTTGTTGGTCAAGATCTCGCGATACATGGCCCCATCCATCCTCTCCTCAATACGGTGCAGTCGTCCTGTCCCCTTTGCAGAAAAGCATCCCCAAAGAATGATGTTTCCACCTCCATGCTTCACGGTTGGGATGGTGTTCTTGGGGTTGTACTCATCCTTCTTCTTCCTCCAAACACGGCGAGTGGAGTTTAGACCAAAAAGCTCTATTTTTGTCTCATCAGACCACATGACCTTCTCCCATTCCTCCTCTGGATCATCCAGATGGTCATTGGCAAACTTCAGACGGGCCTGGACATGCGCTGGCTTGAGCAGGGGGACCTTGCGTGCGCTGCAGGATTTTAATCCATGACAGCGTAGTGTGTTACTAATGGTTTTCTTTGAGACTGTGGTCCCAGCTCTCTTCAGGTCATTGACCAGGTCCTGCCGTGTAGTTCTGGGCTGATCCCTCACATTCCTCATGATCATTGATGCCCCACGAGGTGAGATCTTGCATGGAGCCCCAGACCGAGGGTGATTGACCGTCATCTTGAACTTCTTCCATTTTCTAATAATTGTGCCAACAGTTGTTGCCTTCTCACCAAGCTGCTTGCCTATTGTCCTGTAGCCCATCCCAGCCTTGTACAGGTCTACAATTTATCCCTGATGTCCTTACACAGCTCTCTGGTCTTGGCCATTGTGGAGAGGTTGGAGTCTGTTTGATTGAGTGTGTGGACAGGTGTCTTTTATACAGGTAACGAGTTCAAACAGGTGCAGTTAATACAGGTAATGAGTGGAGAACAGGAGGGCTTCTTAAAGTAAAACTAACAGGTCTGTGAGAGCCGGAATTCTTACTGGTTGGTAGGTGATCAAATACTTATGTCATGCAATAAAATGCAAATTAATTACTTAAAAATCATACAATGTGATTTTCTGGATTTTTGTTTTAGATTCCGTCTCTCACAGTTGAAGTGTACCTATGATAAAAATGACAGACCTCTACATGCTTTGTAAGTAGGAAAACCTGCAAAATCGGCAGTGTATCAAATACTTGTTCTCCCCACTGTATATATGCGCACACACACACACACACACACACACACACAAATAAATATATATACAGTTGATGTTGGCAGTCTACATACACTTAGGTTGCAGTCATTCAAATTCGTTTTTTCAACCACTCCACAAATTTCTTGTTAACAAACTATACTTTTGGCAAGTCGGTTAGGACATCTACTTTATGCATGACACAAGTCATTTTTCCAACAATTGTTTACAGACAGATTATTTCACTTATAATTCACTGTATCACAATTCCAGTGGGTCATAAGTTTACATACACTAAGTTGATTGTGCCTTTAAACAACTTGGAAAATTCCAGAAAATTATGTCATGGCTTTAGAAGCTTCTGATAGGCTAATTGACATCATTTGAGTCAATTGGAGGTGTATCTGTGAATGTATTTCAAGGCCTACCTTCAAACTCAGTGCCTCTTTGCTTGACATCATGGGAAAATCTAAAGAAATCAGCCAAGACCTCAGAAAAGAATTGTAGACCTCCACAAGTCTGGTTCATCCTTGGGAGCAATTTTCAAATGCCTGAAGGAACCACGTTCATCTGTACAAACAATAGTACGCAAGTATAAACACCATGGGACCGTGCAGCCATCATACCGCTCAGGAAGGAAACGCGTTCTGTCTCCTAGATATGAACGTACTTTGGTGCGAAAAGTGCAAATCAATCCCAGAACAACAGCAAAGGACCTTGTGAAGATGCTGGAGGAAACAGGTACAAAAGTATCTATATCCACAGTAAAACGAGTCCTATATCGACACCTAAAAGGCCAGGAAGAAGCCACTGTTCCATAACCGCCATAGAAAAGCCAGACTACGGTTTGCAACTGCACATGGGGACAAAGATCGTACTTTCTGGAGAAATGTCCTCTGGTCTGATGAAACAAAAATAGAACTGTTTGGCCATAATGACCATTGTTATGTTTGGAGGAAAAAGGGTGACGCTTGCAAGCTGAAGAACACCATCCCAACCGTGAAGCACGGGGGTGGCAGCATCATGTTGTGGGGGTGCTTTGCTGAAGGAGAGACGGGTGCACTTCACAAAATAGATGGCATCATGAGGCAGGAAAATGATGTGGATATATTGAAGCAACATCTCAAGACATCAGTCAGGAAGTTAAAGCTTGGTCGCAAATGGGTCTTCCAAATGGACAATGACCCCAAGCATGCTTCCAAAGCTGTGGCAAAATGGCTTAAGGACAACAAAGTCAAGGTATTGAAGTGGCCATCACAAAGCCCTGACCTCAATCCCATAGAACATTTGTGGGCAGAACTGAAAAAGCGTGTGCGAGCAAGGAGGCCTACAAACCTGACTCAGTTACACCAGCTCTGTCAGGAGGAATGAGCCAAGATTCACCCAACTTATTGTGGGATGCTTGTGGAAGGCTACCCGACACATTTGACCCAAGTTAAACAATTTAAAGGCAATGCTACCAAATACTAATTGAGTGTATGTAAACTTCTGACCCACTGGGAATTTGATGAAAGCTGAAATAAATAATTCTCTCTACTATTATTCTGACATTTCACATTCTTAAAATAAAGTGGTGATCCGAACTGACCTAAGTCAGGGAATTTTTACTAGGATTAAATGTCAGGAATTGTGAAAAACTTAGTTTAAATGTATTTGGGTAAGGTGTATGTAAACTTTCGACTTCAACTGTGTGTGTGTGTGTGTGTGTGTGTGTGTGTGTGTGTGTGTGTGTGTGTGTGTGTGTGTGTATATATATACATATATACATATATATATATATATAATGACGTGACATGACTGGAACGTTAGGGTGGTGGAGGTGATCACCAAACAACGACGACAGATTCGACTATACTACATGACCAACACCCAACACTGACTTTCTTACACATTTGCAAATGGCTTTCTAGAGAGCTATGGCGAGACAAACAGACACTTCTGCAGTGGGCGGGATCTAAGCTCGTGAGAACTGCTGCACTCTAGTGTAGAGACTATCTAAGCTGACATTTTTACTCATTAGCAAATTTGTACCTCTTAATTCTGCCCTAACATGATAGATTGAGTCACGGCTTGAACTGCACCCTTCACTTCCTATTACCAAGCCCAGCGTCAACACAGAGCTAAAATAAGATATTTTCACAGCAAGCACACTGGCCTGAGGGGGAATTTTAATTCCCCATCAAACTCAGGTTTTCAGTAAGCCGTAAAGACCCTCAGCGGTTGCTTGCTTGTTCTGTCAGTGTGGACTACACCGTATCTAGTGTCACCGTGTCTAACACTCTCCTTCCTGATGCCATGAGTGAACACTCATGGCATCAGGAAGGAACTCCATTACATAGGAACTCCATTACATGGAAACTGTCAGATGTGTTTTTTGACTCTCCACAGACAGAGACAAGTCCCAGAGAGGCTGAGAATGTGGCAAAATGGCACCAGCTCACAAAGTCTGACTCTAAGGACTTACACACAATAACAGGATGACTGGTTTCATTCTATAACAGTGTTATGTAGGAGGTTAATCTTCAGGTTGGGGCTCAGGTGAATGTATCTGTCATATATCAATCTTCACTTGAGTTTGAATTTGTTTTCCCTCTTCATCTCTACACCAATGCCCTGAGCTGGATTTGGAGCTTGTAGACAGTTGTAATGCATTCAGAAGTGTGAGTCTCTGATTGGGGTTTAGCTTCAATTCAACGGCTCATGGGTGGGTCCTAAACCCTGAAGTGTTGCTCATCTGTTCACTGGAGGACTGCCACGTCTCCACTCTACCATGGCTGAGGGCCAAGTGCTTTATACTGGCAGCCAGGGGAAATCTACAATCTGGAAACAATTCCTATTTTATCCCCCTTACTGGATAAGTGAATATGGAGGCCAGTCATTCTGACAGTGATACATTCTCAAGGCTACCATGAATTGTATATGACTGACTACTCAGACTTAACACAGAGACAATAGTTTACAATGGAACGGCTACAGGTTTACAATGGAACGGCTACAGGTTTACAATGGAACGGCTACAGGTTTACAATGGAACGGCTACAGGTTTACAATGGGCGGCTACAGGACTGTGACAACGACATATGCATGAGGAACACAAGCCATGGCAGGGCAGATGACATAGCACCAGGGCCTCACCTAGCACTGCCGTTGGCACTAGTGGATCATTAGGCACTGTAGGGAAAAAAATCTTATGAGGAACATTCCAGAAGGCTTGAGTAAGCTGCAGCACACTACAGAATGATAAAATACCAGGGTCAAGATGAACAGAGCATAAGAATAGAAGTCATTCTACCAAAATATCCTGCGACAAAGGTTCAAATCATTAATGGCTTTTATTCATATGTTGGGAATTTCCTTTTATGCATTTTAAAGTAAAAACATGTAAGGTATAACTTAACGCCTCTCTTCAGAGCCTGACTTATAGGACACTTCTCTGTGCTAAGGCCTGTTCCATTGTAAGGCAGAGGGGTTATCTAACTGTCAGAAGGCTGGTGGGAGGAGCTATAAGGGGGCAGGCTCATTGTAATGGAATCAATGGAACAGAGTCAAACACGTTTCCATGTGTTTGGTACCGTTCCATTGACTCCATTCCAGCCATTACAATGAGCCCGTCATCCTATAGCTCCTCTCCCACCAGCCTCCTCTATTCTCACTGTCAGGAGGCTTTCTCACATGTATCATGTGTCTGTGGAGGGAGGTGTTCCCCAGGGATCTGCGGAGGGACTATTATACTTACATCTGTTGCTGAAGTTGTGGGAGTCCATGAATGTGACGGCCATGGGATCCTCAGTGTGGAGCGTGCTCTGATCAGCATAACTGCGGTCCATGGCATTCACCATGTGAGTCATTTCCTGACGAGTATTCCCAATGGCATCTTTGCGCTTCTTGGCCAGTTTCCTGAAGGATCAAACAAGCAGGTTTAAATATCACAAAAATACCTTGTTGTCGAGTATTTACACACAGCAGGTAAGACTAAAGGGAAATAAATGAAAGAGAAAATCGTATCACCATGACAACAGACCATTGGTTTGGCTTCCACATATGGCCTTTTTAAAATTGTGTTTTCATCCAATAATATGTGCAAACCCCACAAATACTGTATTCTTAGGGTCAAGTATCATTAGGTACATACTGTAGCAGAAATATAGGGGAAATCCAAAAGGGTCCAATTTCAAGCATTGAAATCATGCAGTAGTAACTTCTGCTTCGAGGGGGAAAGGCATATGCTTCATGCTAAGGTGAGAGGTTGCCGCATCTCATCCCCAATCTGGGCTCTGACAAGACATTCTGAAAACTGGGGACTCACTGTCTGGTTGATTGTCTCATTATCATTTCCTCTGGACAGGAGTAGATAGGGTTTATAGATTAACGAGATTGATATACCAAATGGTTTGACCGATTTAACTGATTGTGTGCGCACTCCCTCATTGGCCCCTGGTTGAGAAAAGCTGATTGAACACCTGCAAGACTGGGAGGCTTTTATTTCAAGGGCAATTACGACTGTGCCGGTTTCTCTACATTTGTATTGTAAAAAGAAGCACTGCGATGAAAACACATACCCACTCTATTCTATTCCTAGTTCCTAATTCCACTTTGCGAGCACCCTGAAGAAAGGTGCTGCAGTACAAATTATCCTCTGATTGCAGTTCGCAGTTAGATGAAAGCATTGAGATGAGGTTATTAAGGAGCCGCTCTAGTGAAATTGAAAGGAGGTCTCTTTGTACTAGAGAAGAGACAGATGGGTGGACAGCAGGAGAAAGATGTCAAATTGTATAATTTCATACAGTTCTAGTAAAATGACAATTATAGGCAGAATATACTCATTTCTGCCCATCATACATTTGAAGTGGGTCCAAAATAGGTATGCACAGCAGGCTCAATTTTATCAAGAGCCGTGAGAAAATGATCCAGTTCCCATGTTGTACCTTTTAAGGACCTTTGATAGTGGCAAACTGTGGGATACCTCTCTTTCCCGTTGGTAAAAACATTGACCATTGACCATTTTAAGGTTCATTATTGGTAACTTTCAGCTGTTCAATTATTCCAACTTAACAGGATATAATTGGCTAAATGTCCCCCAGGGGGGGCTAAGAAATTTAATATCCTAACATTGCTTGAAGGGACTATCCGAAGCCAGCATAAGATGTTCACTGTGCAGCTGATACAGTCTTTCATTTTCATGGGAGAGAGAGAGAGAAAAGTATCCTCAGTCTGGGGGAATAATCTCTGAAATTCTGACAAGACTCATTCACTTGAATTCACTTGAGGTTGAGTGTCACTTCTAGGTATGAAATGAAACATGATTGTGAGAAATACAAAAATGAGAGGAGGGGAGGTAAATGCGAGGCCGGTGTAGCATAAAAAAAACACTCACAGAGGCGAGGGTGAAATGGCAAGCATGTCGAATGGGAGAGCATCGGCAGACTTGTCAGGACAACAGATTGGGGAGTTTTATTTTTCAGCCCTTAGCAAGTGGTAAGCACCACAGTGTGGAGATGACTGTCTACTGTCTACAGCAGCATCACAGCAGAAGAACCTACACCAAACCAAAGAGGAAACCTTCTGCAACCAACATTCAGAGCAACCAATTGGAAAGGGCTTATGAAATATAAAAGACATACAACACAAACAGTGTGCACTTGTAGAGGCACACAGTTTACCCCGTGTCCTTTCAATGGACAAAGGAGGTCCAGGACATGAAGAAGAGTAATGAAATACATGAGTTACTGACATACATACAACCACATGCACGCAGATTGAATACAGGACACAAAGTGCAGCATTCTTTTTTCAAATAACACCGCTTTTGGTCATCATGACTTTGGTTTGGAGAGTGTTTCGAAGCATGTTTGAGCTGGTCAATGGCAATTGGTTCTGAGCGATATGGGTTTTCACTTGAAAAAAGGATACTGCATCTTTAAAACACTACATAACTAACCAAGGACAAGTGCACTCATTGTATTATATATTTTTTTCTGTTTTGTTGTTGTTTGTCTGTTTACTTACAGGTAATATGAGTAAGAATAGTAGCTCCTCCTGGCACGCAAATCAGAGACAGCAGGATGAAGAAATATTGGTGAATGCAAAGTGTGAATCAGTCGGATCAACAAAAGCAGAAAAAAGTGCAAGAAAACAAAATTAAATCTCTATCAATTAACTTCCTAATGTTAGAATTTCATTTTTACATGCATTAATTCAAATTGAGAAAATTATTTTCATTACAAATACGCAAATAGTTCATCTTTTTGTTCTGGTTGAATTTGGAATTGGGCAGAATCATTAATGTCATGCATTAAATACTGTCTCATTCACATGGACAGTCAGACAGTTTGAAGACTGGACTCACAAAACTATTGTCACCAGATTTAGGCAACGGTGATACATATGAAAAGAAAAGTCTTGATAAGCATTGTGGAGAAACACAGCTGCAAAACAAATTGCGCCAAACTAAAGAACAAGCTTCTTGCTACCTGGAAAACAAGCAATGTCATGGACCACCATTTTAAAGATGCAGTATCTTTTATAGGTTCTGTTCAATAAGGGAACCACATATTCATTATTGTATTAGATCAATGAGTTGTGTCTTGCCCATAAGTATTGATCTCCTCAGTAACTAGTGTTTGTAATGTAATCATCAGATATCAACTCACAACTTTCCTAAATGAAGATGAAAATAAAAGTGTAATTGAAGATAATGTGCAAGTAAAATAAAAATAAAAGAAGCATACAAATGTTGCCACTGCGTGTATGTTTTGGCTTCAACCTCCGTTGTTTCCGTGCAAAGCAACTACGAGATTCCAATATCCACTTCATTAACTTGTATTGCTTTGTGTATCATTGAGTTCTACTCTACTTGGTCACCTGATTTTGGAAGAAAAGAAACTCGGTGCAACTAACAAGAGGAAGAGAGATTCAGACACACAGGGTCAGTGTGTGAGAGAGAGAAATAGACCTCTAATTATCTCTAGAATAAACCGATAGAGGATGTCTAGTTGATTACTACACCTGGGTGACTATAGCACCAACAACATTAACTACACTCAAGACACCCACAACACGTTAAGCTAACTAGTTCCAAAACAAATCTATATCTCCCTTTTTTATTGATTTTCACAAGCTTTCTCTTTACTTTGGGGACAAAGGGACATTGGTCATATTTCAGAATTCAATTACCATCAGTACTTTTAATCCATTCCAATGGGATTAGGAGTTTATGGCTCATTAGCACCCAAGGTGCCCCATCGCTCCAAACACCAGTCCTTTTTCAGGCTGAAATTACAAACCAGGAAGCCATCCAAAAACTCAAAAGCAGGCGCTGCAATTAACGCCAATGTCTTATATGAAAAGCATTCAATAAAATGAACCCCCCCCCACCTCTCTGAAAAATATTCTAAACCACAGGGAATAGATTCTATTACAAAACATGAACTACTATGCAACTACAATAGTACACCAGCACCAAACCAACACAAACCAATTGTTTGTAATACTGAACAAAGGGGTTTGAATCTGCCAGACTTACTGTAGAATACTTAACTAGAATTCAAAAGCCACTCCTTTAGATTTGATCCAGAAGAACATCGACGAAAAGTAACTTTCTTTCAATATCAGAGAAAGGGAAACTTAGTTATTATTACTCAACCCACACATCTGTCACTCACGACCAGAGAGAAAAGACTCACTTTATAACCTGATCTTTTCCTTTTATCTTCACAAAGGAAGCCTGTACCAGCTCCACTAAATCAACAATCCCCAGTGAAGAAAATGGAGGGGAAAAAGTGTGAGGGAAGGGAAAGGGGGGGAAAGAATGGAGCTAAGGAATGACCTGTGGCAGAATGAGCTTTCTCTGAAGTTGAAAGGTTATGGATCGGGTATGGAAGGGGGATGGCAGGGGAAATTAGGAGGGAGACGGCTGTAAATGAGCAGTGGTCATTAGGAATGATTCCTTAATTGGCAGAACATCTACAGAGACACAGAGGCTGCTCTGCCAATTAAGATTCATTTGAAAGCCTCACTCATCAGTAGTCACAGGCACCGCTTGACTGTCCAACACTGTGAACAGAACCACAACGTTACAGATATCTCTATCAGGAACAGGTGTATAAGCACCGCTCATTCATCAGTCTCATTCAAATTCACTTCTCCTGAACCCCACAGATGATAGGCACTAATGTCATTCAAGTTCATTGGGATGTGTTTGTTTAACCTGGATCATTAGATACTGTGTAGATCACTTTTGTGTAAATCTAACCTGAAAACACATTGGTTAAAAAAGCTTTCATCAATGACCCATGCATTGTATGTGGGTGTCAGAATATTTGATAAATATGTGAGACAACAAAGATGTATATTGTTACTTACAGTACATGGTAATAGTTCTATAGGGCGATTTCAAACTGTCATTCTGCTAAATGGCCACACGATGGGGCCATGTGTCATAGAAAGAGAGAAAAGGTGCGCAGAGTAAGGGCTCCTCTCCGCACATCTTTCCTGCCAAACCTGATCAGCATGTAGAGGTGTGCCCCGACTGAGGATAAGTTATTTATTTTTTCCCTTTAAAACAATCTCAATTTCTTTCCAAAGTATTCATCACAGGTGCTGGAGACAGTTCAGTTTGCCAGCATTCATTATAAAACCTTATCTGAAAAACTGAACAAAATCGATAGGAGATTCACAAAGTAATTACAGCGTGACACAATTTGCTCTCTCAAGGCCCCAAACACCCTGATCTCTACAACCTGCCTCCTCTGCATGACCCCAACTGAGTGTGTGTGTGTGTGTGTGTGTGTGTGTGTGTGTGTGTGTGTGTGTGTGTGTGTGTGTGTGTGTGTGTGTGTGTGTGTGTGTGTGTGTGTGTGTGTGTGGACATGTTTAACTATACTTGTGGGGAGCAGAAGTACTCACATGAATAGTAATAGTAAACAAACAAAAAAAATGACGCAACTGGGGACATGTTGACGGACCCCACAAGGAAAAAGGCTATTTCTAAGGGGTTTAGGATTATAATTAGTATTAGGGTTAGATTTAGGGTTTAGGGTTAAGTTTAGGAGTTAAGTTTGGTTTAGGGTTAAGTTGATATTTTGGAGCTAAGGTTAGGGAAAATAGCATTTTGAATGGGAATCAATTGTGTGTCCCTACAAGGTTAGTAAAACATGAGAGAGAGAGAGAGAGAGAGAGAGAGAGAGAGAGAGAGAGAGAGAGAGAGAGAGAGAGCGAGAGAGCGAGAGTGTGTGTGTGTGTGTGTGTACACACCTGACTGACCAATTCTTCGTAGTAAAGCCTCCATGACTAAAAAGAAAAGTAGCATTTAGACAACATCAGAGGTTTCGGATTATATATTAGCCCATAACCTTCCAGAATACAGTCCATTCCCCATAACCTTCCAGAATACAGTCCATTCCCCATAACCTTCCAGAATACAGTCCATTCCCCCATAACCTTCCAGAATACAGTCCATTCCCCCATAACCTTCCAGAATACAGTCCATTCCCCATAACCTTCCAGAATACAGTCCATTCCCCCATAACCTTCCAGAATACAGTCCATTCCCCCATAACCTTCCAGAATACAGTCCATTCCCCATAACCTTCCAGAATACAGTCCATTCCCCCATAACCTTCCAGAATACAGTCCATTCCCCATAACTTGTCCAAGTAGGAAAATGTTAATGAATACTAACAGAAAAGTATAGTAGAGTAAAAGTATGTTGAGCTTGGACTTAATTAATTCCACTAACAGTTAATAATGGATAGCACAGGAATTAATATAGGCTCAATCCACTCTCTACTGGGGGCTGTTAGTTAGACAATTATTGACTTTGATGCATTTAGATGGTCAACACAGTCAAATCCTACAAAATAAAAGCCAGGAAAGATACATATAGCTATACTGTAATTACCAAGCAGTAAACAAAATTCTGAATGAGTCTTGAATGAAGCAGCTCCAAGCATTACTGAGTGGGATGAGAAGGTAAGCGAGTGACAAAATGAATAAAACTTGAGGCTAGCACAAACTGAGCACAGCTCAATATTGTTGTTACAGTATGTATCCTGAATGCAACCCTCAACAAAAAGCTGCCCACTTTTTTTGTGGAAAAACAGCATAAAAGCAGAAATCTTAATAAGCTGCAGTGAAAAACCACAGTAAAACACATCGGAATACCTATTAAATTAAGACACCCGAAAGACTTCAAAGAAATGTTCCACCTCTCAGCAAAGAAAAGTCTATTAGTATTGTTCACCACTGGTATGCACTTGTGTGAGTTCAAATCACCTCCAAAACTCAGCAAAGCCAAATAATCCTGGGTATGTTACACAGCTTTTCAGACCAGCCACTTCAGATATAAAGTTGAAATTCTCTGAACATTTCAAGAAAACCTGGGGAAATCTGTATGCTCCAAAGTTCACTGTGCTACTCTGAGAGATAAGCCTTATGGGTCCTCCTCATCTAAGTCATGTCCAGTACCCTGCCTGCCTACCCTTGAAACTCAATCCAACTCTCTACCAAACTATGTTATGACAAACTCTGGTAACGCTGACTATGTAAGGCTGTTTTACCAGAGTTTGTCATAACATGGTCTTGACACTGCATAAACAATAACATACAATACTGTAGTCTCGTCTCCCCCTCTCCTGCCACCCCGCCGCTCTCCTCCCTCCTCTCACCCCCCGCTCTCCTCCCTCCTCTCACCCCCCTCTCCTCCCTCCTCTCACCCCCCTTCTCCTCCCTCCTCACCCCACGCTCTCCTCCCTCCTCTCACCCCACGCTCTCCTCCCTCCTCTCACCCCCCGCTCTCCTCCCTCCTCTCACCCCCCTTCTCCTCCCTCCTCTCACCCCCCTTCTCCTCCCTCCTCTCACCCCCCCTTTCCTCCCTCCTCTCACCCCCCCTTTCCTCCCTCATTGGGTAGGCTGTCTAATAGTCCAGCCCAGCCTCTGCTGAGAGTCATGGTTATGTTGATGGCATGTGATGGAGTAGAGTGTTCTCATGGTGTGTAGGTATGCTATGCTAGCATAGAGCCAGTAACACAGTGTCTACTATTTACGACACTCCACTCACCTCTTCTTGACCAGAAGGATGGCCACCAGCACCAGTAGGATGAAAACCAGCACCCCAGCACTGATGCCAGCAATCTTCACCACCCTGTCTGTCTGCTTGGCTGGGTCCGGGATCACCTCTGGTTCCTCTGTAGCTCCTAGGTGACAGGTTAGAAACAAAGGTCAATTAATAGGGTGTACGTTTGTTGTAGTTCTGACCGTGAAATACAACAATTGAAAGGGCATAGTGCAAAAGTGAGTCTCTTCCAGCAGAACTATACTTCCTTTGATCATAATGTTTGACCATAATGATTACTTCACTTGACCAGATGGTGGTCCACTCGACAGGGATTGGTTTTCCCATCACACATGATATATACACTTCACCATTTCATGAGGATGTCTTCCAGATTGAGCCATACCACAACATAAAAAGACAAAGACCAATAGCCTATTCATATTTAAATACATTCATATTTCCATTACCGTATACTATCTTTGTGCACTGGTTCTACACACACTAATGTCCTGATTAAATTGGGTTTTCTTGTAAATGCCTTTAGAATTTAATTTCTAATTATGTTTCATACCCCCATGGTCCCCACAAGATATTAAAAGTATAAATTCACTATCTGTGGTCTTTTAATATTTTCAAAAACTTCAAAGCCATTAACTACTGTAAAACATTGGGTTTGGCTACTCATTAGAAAACAAAGAAAATAATATGATATCCTAGTACACAACATGTTATTTTCTAAACTGTTTACAAATAGGGGTATACGTAAATACTGTCAAAGGTAAACCAATACAAAACTATGTACCAATCATAAAAGTGAAAAAAATCAAAATCTCTACATTGATCATGTTGCCTCTGATGTATTGTATTATTTTGCTTTTGAGATATACAAACGCCATAATCCTCTTTCTAATGCAAAACACATAAAAACCCAAGTAAAGCATAATCCTTCCTTTTACTGTCTCCTAGCACTTAGTGAAATGCCCTTCCTACAGTAGACTGAGACCATTGCACAATTTCTAAAATGTACATCATTTCTTGATGCAAGTCCTTTATCTCCTGACCCCTGCACTCCAACCTGCAGGGCAAATATGATGTCAAAGGATAATTATATCCCTATACAACGCTGAACCTAGTACTTCATTCATACAATAATGTAGTCCTTTTATATCAACAGCTGAATGATAACCAACAGCAGTGAAAGGAATGGAAGATATGACGACTCCCATCTCATCCATCCTCAGATCAAACAGAAGTTCTTTACGGAGACTGATACAATGGGATGCCTGGCACAGACTTTTATGCCTGGGAAAAGCCCATCTTCAACCAGCACTCAAGCCATTATTCCTCAGGGTCAATTCAATGGCCTAGTTTCTATCAAGGGAGAAAACGACAACAAACTGGCATCTGTGTCACTAGAGGGACCACTATTCTGTATTTCACTAACTCACCACCCTGGGGCAAGAACAATCTTCCGCAGACCACCTAAGACAGACTACCATCACTACCACACTACCAACCCCCCCCCCCTCAGAGAACAGGTTGCGATACCCTTAACAAATAGAGCGAACTGACTATTTCAGTTGGAAAGACTGTGCTGGAGTGTTTGGTGGTCCCATACTGTAGCTATCTTTATTCCTGAAACTAATCTGCTTTGCTCGTAAAACATCATCTGTAATCGGTGTGATCCCTAACATGTTGTGGATGGACGAAACCACTTTAGAGAGCATGTCTAACATCCACTAAAACACATCTAGGAACAGAAAGTTGGATGTACGTAGCAGAAAGGAGGTAGTCTCTGGGGCTTAAACCCAGATCTCTGTCAGTGTATGGGGGAGCTATAGAAGCGAGGGGGGCAGGTTCTTTGGGACTGTCTGTTGTGCTTGACAGTGAACCCCCCGGCTCCCGTGTGCCTCTCCAAATCTCTCCCTCTCGCTATCAGGTTGGAAGGAGACGGATGACTACAGAACATGTGTCCCAAAGGAGCGGGACAAACTGTCCTTGTCTCTCACGTTGTCACCTACTGGCCACGCCGCTGGCTTCAACACTTAAACACCTACAGCTACTATCCCTTCTCTCTGTTTGACAGCTCTTTCACCCTCACTTTAGCCATGCTATTGTAGCGGGAAAATGATGGTATAGAAACCATTTTCTGGTATTTAAGTCAGCTTCAAAAACATTCTGGAAAATATCAGCGAAATTAACTGAACAGACTAGATTGTTTGGATCGGCTCAGAGTATGCCTGAACTTGACCCCATGGTGATAATAACCAAATAACCAAGTCATTGCTATGATAGAGCTATGTGTTTTTCTGTCAATGGTTGCTTACCACTGCAGCGATATAATGGGACAAAGAGAAGATGAAAGAAGAGCCTTTGCCTCAGTCACAGTAATATGTCACCCTTTTTTCCTGTTTCTTTTTTAGATTGTAAAACAGCAGTATTAAATCATCTCATATCCAAATAACACACATTCTTCCACTCAATGCTTTACATGAAACAGCCAGACTATGCCATAAAGAGTACTATAACAAATGTAATATTGAGCGCAACAAGAAAAACAATAGCCTTGATAGCAGAGCAGGTTTCACAATATATGTTGACACCAGTTAAAAGGTTATTAATCAGTTCTGCAGCCCGGTGTCAAATGTTTGAAGGTATTGCTTGAGACATCATCCCCATCTCGCCTCAAGAATACTTATGTTTCTGTTAGAGTTAATGAGATACAATCCATGAAAAAATACCAGAGGAAAATCACATGGAATTGGATTACAACCATTTTGAAGATAAAACTCAGTGCTTAAATGAAAATCTATTTTCATTCCTAATGGTAGGCTACACGGCGGAGCCCTTATCAAATTCTGTCTGGATTGGTTTCACAACCTCCTGGCCAATCCGCTTCGGAGACATTTGTACGGGGAAAACAATTCATGACAAACAGTACAACCAAAAAAACAACACCACTTTCATATCCAATTAAGTTAGAGCAATTAAGGTGGTTTTCAATTCAGAGAATGCGAGCACATCTGGCATAAAATGTATCAAGGATGGAAAGCGTGAGTGACTGAGTGAGATCGGCACAAGTGGGCAAAGACTACATATACTGTACTCCAAGTGGATACTGCATGGACACACACTGGGCTACTTGAATTTCTGAGCACGACACAGTTCTGGGAAAAGGGTCGATTATTGTTAGGACTAAACAACATTGTTGAGAGAGGATGGAAAAATAGTGCGATATGTTTCATCATGGCTATGACAGAGATAACGCATTGGCCACATCAACACGCTCTTACAGTATGAAGTGACTTAACTGTGGATGATTTTTATTAGTGTCACAATTATGTGTGCCCTTGTTGTCAGTGTCACATCAATTAGGGTTTCGGCGGTTTCATGACAGGGAGAAGGAGAATATCAAACGCTAAATCCGGTAATAATAACGAAATAGGCCGATATGAGAGTACAGTATGACCAACAGTACTGTCTCTCCGATCTTTGAAAGGCACAACAAATCCAACCCCTGGTGTGTTAATGCACAGCCAGCTGTTTAGGCATTATGAATACAACACTTTCCATGTCTGATAATCTAATAGCATATGTGGGCAGCTTTCTAAACTTGGCCTTCTAAACTTGGCCTTTCAAAAAATCTTAACTGATTATTAAACAGAAACATTAAATGCATAAATATGAGTCTAATTGATAAGCATAGAAATAAAGCTAAATTTATATATGGTGGTAGTACACCCTTCGGGGTGACATCATCATTCCATCTACAATTGAAGTCGGAAGTTTACATACACCTTAGCCAAATACATTTAAACTCTGTTTTTCACAATTCCTGACATTTAATCCTAGTAAAAATTCCCTGTCTTAGGTCAGTTAGGATCACCACTTTATTTTAAGAATGTGAAATGTCAGAATAATAGGAGAGAGAATGATTTATATAAGCTTTTATTTTGTTCATCACATTCCCAGTGAGTCAGAAGTTTACATCCACTCAATTAGTATTTGGTAGCATTGCCTTTAAATTGTTTAACTTGGGTCTAATGTTTCGTGTAGCCTTCCACAAGATTCCCACAATAAGTTGGGTGAATTTTGGACCATTCCTCCTGACAGAGCTGGTGTAACTGAGTCAGGTTTGTAGGTCTCTTTGCTCGCAGACGCTTTTTCAGTTCTGCCCACAAATTTTCTAGGATTGAGGTCAGGGCTTTGTGATGGCCACTCCAACACCTTGACTTTGTTGTCCTTAAGCCACAACTTTGGAAGTATGCTTGGGGTCCATGTCCATTTGGAAGACCCATTTGCGACCAAGCTTTAACTTCCTGACTGATATCTTGAGATGTTGCTTCAATATATCCACATCATTTTCCTACCTCATGATGCCATCTATTTTGTGAAGTGCACCAGTTCCTCCTGCAGCAAAGCACCCCCACAACATGATGCTGCTACCCCCGTGCTTCACGGTTGGGATGGTGTTCTTCCGCTTGCAAGCCTCCTACCTTTTTCCTCCAAACATAACGATGGTCATTATGGCCAAACAGTTATATTTTTTGTTTCATCAGACCAGAGGACATTTCTCCAAAAGTACGATCTTTGTCCCCATGTGCAGTTGCAAACCGTAGTCTGCCTTTTTATGGCGGTTTTAGAGCAGTGGCTTCTTCCTTGCTGAGCGGCTTTTCAGGTTATGTCGATATAGGACTCGTTTTACTGTGGATATAGATACTTTTGTACCTGTGTCCTCCAGTATATTCACAAGGTCCTTTGCTGTTGTTCTGGAATTGATTTGCACTTTTCGCCCCAAAGTACGTTCATCTCTACGAGACAGAACACGTCTCCTTCCTGAGCGGTATGACGGCTGCATGGTCCCATGGTGTTTATACTTGCGTACTATTGTTTGTACAGATGGACGTGGTACCTTCAGGCATTTGGAAATTGCTCCCAAGGATGAACCAGACTTGTGGAGGTCAACAATTTATTTTCTGAGGTCTTGGCTGATTTCTTTAGATTTTCCCATGATGTCAAGCCAAGAGGCACTGAGTTTGAAGGTAGACCTTGAAATGCATCCACAGGTACACCTCCAATTGACTCAAATTATGTCAATTAGCCAATCAGAAGCTTCTAAAGCCATGACATAATTTTCTGGAATTTTCCAAGCTGTTTAAAGGCACAGTCAACTTAGTGAATGTAAACTTCTGACCCACTAGAATTGTGATACAGTGAATTATAAGTGAAATAATCTGTCTGTAAACAATTGTTGGAAAAATTACTTGTGTCATGCACAAAGTTGATGTCCTAACCGACTTGCCAAAACTATAGTTTGTTAACAAGAAATTTGTGGAGTGGTTGAAAAACGAGTTTTAATGACTCCATTCTAAGTGCATGTAAACTTCAACTGTATCTGTGATGTCATGTGGTGGATGGAAGCATGTCATTCCTAGCAAGCATAGCCTAGCATTTCTGAAACCTGATGCAGCTAAGCTGATTTCTTCAGGCATAGTGTTATTGATGGGTGACTATAGAGTTAATAGTTAAGTACATGGTTAATACAAGTCACATCTGGCAAATTAGCATTAGCAGCCACCTTAGGCTGACATCCGAGATCATGCGATGTTTTGCCATTAGCAATATCTTCATATAGCTCTCCACTGAAAAACAGTAGGGTTTTGCTAGTTTCATACCTCCTAGTTTTCATACCTTCTAGTAGAAATAAAGTTGTTGCTGGAGTAGGGTGGAACTGTCCTGATGACTTGATGGGACTATTGTACTACTTAGCCTAGCCAACTAACTTTTGAATGAGATACTGACGCTGAACTTACTGGCCATTTCATTAATTGTAGTAAGAGACATGGCCATAAGCACTTGAAATACTTGGCCAGTTACTCCAATGCACTTCGGAAAATGCATGTTCAGCATAAATGTTGTCCATAATCTATAATGCAGGTAATTTCAATAGTGCAAAGCCAGAGGACAGAGTCCATAAATCGCCAACCCATTTCCCTTCGATTTACGCCACAGATGAGCTGGCACTGTAGGAATTGTATCAATTTAATGACCACTCCCTCTTAATCACTAAAAACCAACAGCATGGCTTTATGATAAAAACCAGTGAGCTCTCTCTCTCTCTCTGTCTGTCTGTTAAATCAGAAGGATTGGCCCTGCTAGCCCCCTGTTCTCACAGACACAAGCTGTTCACCAGAGCAAGGTGCTTTACAAGCGCACATATCACAAATAAATAAGCTTTCCTTAATTCCGCCTCAATCCAGATTCTCGCTGCACGACAATTCTCTTGGAAGATAAAGTGACACACGCATTATCACGTAACAGTTCTTTATCTGAGCAAGAGAGTGGGCATTTATTGGCTACTGGGAAAAGTGATTGAAATCCAACTGTAATGTATAGTCAATTAAATGAACTTCTTTTGTTGTACAAATAAGCAAAAAGAAAAGTCTTACCTTTTGTTGCAAGTCTCAGACATTGTGTTTTTGATTCCTGTGAAACAAAATTAAATTAAATAATACAAATCAGTTCAACATGAGAAACAGAAACAAACTAGATAAAAGGGAAACTAATGAACAATAGCAGCGTATCAAAGGGGGGTGGGAAAACAATGCTCCTCAATGTACAATTAAATTTTAAGACATATTTAAAACCCCAATAACCCAATGAGGGAACATTAGAGGGTCCTATTGGCTGACAGAGTGGTGTATATTCACCTTCTCCACACTGCTGACGGCCTGGAAGTAGATATTATAGTTCTTCCTGGGGGCGAGCGGAGGGTTCCAGAAGCCATGGTACGTCTTGTTGTCGCCCACCGTGAACGGAGAGGGTTCGGGAAGGTTCCCTGGTGGCAGTTCTGCCGCAAAGTAATAAGGCGAGCCACCACTGGAGGCACTGTGGAAGGGGACTGGGACCTGGTAGCAGTCCACGGAGCTGGCCTCCCTGCGTGTGCGATGTGGGTTCAGCTCCTCCACCACGATCTGATAAGCGCTGCGGAGGGACAAAACATCACAGGCAATCAGTCCCCACAAAACAACACAAGCAAACAAAGCCAGCTAGCCAAACAAAAGGCAGGCTAATCTTCAAGCAATCTCTCACTTCACGGAGCACAGAGAGGGCATGCCAAATGAGCTTAACTCTTGGAATGAGCCCTGGCTTGGCAACGTCGTACGCTACAGGCCCTGATATTTCTACCAGAGCCCCTTTATCTGCACATGGCCTTTAACTAATAACAATCCATTCTCTCAGACTGGGAGGCTGTAGAGAAACCCCCCTGAATGGGAGTTGATGAACCTCCAGTGAGAGTAACTGGTCAGGTCTCTCATTTGTATTTCAGAGTCACACTGCTGTGCTTCATCTCTCCCCCTGAGGGTCTTTGTTAATGTGGCGAGACATGCAAAAACCACAGTGCAGGGCAACTTATTAACACAGTGCAGGGCAACTTATTAACACAGTGCAGGGCAACTTATTAACACAGTGCAGGGCAACTTATTAACACAGTGCCAGGGCAACTTATTAACACAGTGCAGGGCAACTTATTAACACAGTGCAGGGCAACTTATTAACACAGTGCCAGGGCAACTTATTAACACAGTGCCAGGGCAACTTATTAACACAGTGCAGGGCAACTTATTAACACAGTGCCAGGGCAACTTATTAACACAGTGCCAGGGCAACTTATTAACACAGTGCCAGGGCAGCTTATTAACACAGTGCCAGGGCAGCTTATTAACACAGTGCCAGGGCAGCTTATTAACACAGTGCCAGGGCAACTTATTAACACAGTGCCAGGTCAACTTATTAACACAGTGCCAGGGCAACTTATTAACACAGTGCCAGGGCAACTTATTAACACAGTGCCAGGGCAACTTATTAACACAGTGCAGGGCAACTTATTAACACAGTGCAGGGCAACTTATTAACACAGTGCAGGGCAACTTATTAACACAGTGCAGGGCAACTTATTAACACAGTGCAGGGCAACTTATTAACACAGTGCAGGGCAACTTATTAACACAGTGCCAGGGCAACTTATTAACACAGTGCAGGGCAACTTATTAACACAGTGCAGGGCAACTTATTAACACAGTGCAGGGCAACTTATTAACACAGTGCCAGGGCAACTTATTAACACAGTGCAGGGCAACTTATTAACACAGTGCAGGGCAACTTATTAACAGTGCCAGGGCAACTTAATAACACAGTGCCAGGGCAGCTTATTAACACAGTGCCAGGGCAGCTTATTAACACAGTGCAGGGCAACTTATTAACACAGTGCAGGGCAACTTATTAACACAGTGCCAGGGCAACTTATTAACACAGTGCCAGGGCAGCTTATTAACACAGTGCCAGGGCAGCTTATTAACACAGTGCCAGGGCAGCTTATTAACACAGTGCAGGGCAACTTATTAACACAGTGCCAGGGCAACTTATTAACACAGTGCCAGGGCAGCTTATTAACACAGTGCCAGGGCAGCTTATTAACACAGTGCAGGGCAACTTATTAACACAGTGCCAGGGCAGCTTATTAACACAGTGCCAGGTCAACTTATTAACACAGTGCAGGGCAACTTATTAACACAGTGCAGGGCAACTTATTAACACAGTGCCAGGGCAACTTATTAACACAGTGCCAGGGCAGCTTATTAACACAGTGCCAGGGCAACTTATTAACACAGTGCCAGGGCAACTTATTAACACAGTGCCAGGGCAACTTATTAACACAGTGCCAGGGCAACTTATTAACACAGTGCCAGGGCAACTTATTAACACAGTGCCAGGGCAACTTATTAACACAGTGCCAGGGCAGCTTATTAACACAGTGCCAGGGCAGCTTATTAACACAGTGCAGGGCAACTTATTAACACAGTGCAGGGCAACTTATTAACACAGTGCCAGGGCAACTTATTAACACAGTGCCAGGGCAACTTATTAACACAGTGCAGGGCAAGGAGAAGCCCCTTCACACACTCATGGAGCTGTAAACATGACCGATCTACCTTCCTTCTGCATCCACAGCTCAGAGCCCCCTCCTAGACTTCACTACCCTTAGTTCCGCTCAGAGAGCGCGACCCCTCCTCCCACCCTTGGTAATGACTGCCCAGGGGCGTATCTCTGTCCCCCCGACCGCCCTTCCCTCACCATTATCGCCCAAGTGCCCTGACAGCCATCTCCACATCCCTGACCTTCCATAGCTCCTATTTTAGCTCAAAGCACCGCAGATCTAAAATACAAGTGACACTCCATAATGCCGGTCGCAGATGGACACAAAATTCGCTTCCACCAAAATAGGGTGAGTGCTCGGGCTCTTTCCTCTACCCTGTACTGCTTGTCAATGACAAAATGTTACAAATTACCTGGGCAAATGGCCTGAGGCTCGCTATAACTCAATCTCTCATACACACCTTAACCAACCCTCTCTAAATTACCACTACACAGACCTGCTGCGTGATTAGCCAATCGGCTTCCATCAGAGCTTGGCCAGTTTTACAGAGCACTGCCAAAATGAGTCAAATTAAACAATCCCTTTGATAACACACATCTTTGTTTCATTGATGCTCCCAAATCCTTCAAGCTGGTAAAAACATGACATAATCCTAGTCGTAGTATGTTTCCTCGTACTTTGCTAACACCACCCTCCATTGCATATTTGATATCTGACTATCCAATTAGTCTTTATGATATTTGTAACATTATACTGTGCACAAAATCTGTATTCCAGAAAAAAAACACCCAAAAACATTTGCTCAAAATGAGAAGTGGGTGTGACATATTAGCTACAACTGCCACATATACTGAGTGAGTGCTTGTGAGAAAGAAATGCAGTCAGGTGGTTTTGTATTCAGGGCTGTTGTTCTTTCCCTTTCAATATGCAGCCCCTCCAATTTCACAATCAAAGAACAGGCCTGGTTGCATAATAGGTGATTTTACTGAATCTGAGCACAAAGAGTTCTCTCCAAATCCTCTTTATGACAAGTACCTTCAACTCCATCCCTGCCGATTGTGATAGAGGAGAGGAAATGAAAAGGCACAGGCCAACAATGGCCAAATCAAATGGAGATCGGCAGGGCCATGGACCTGAATATGTAAATTCCCGGCAGAGTCTCTGTAGACATTACCCAGTACTGCTCTCTCTATTTGTGGAATGTGCTACAGGGAGCGACAGGGAGGGACACAACACAAACTTCCTGACAGAGATGTCAGGTAAACAGATGGATGACCTTCATTAAAATGACTAGATGGAACTCTTGGACAAAAAAAAAGCCAGACATTAGATCTCTCACCTGATAGGGGCACCTTTGGCCTGAGCGGGCTTCAGTAGGACGGTGATGGTGGTGGCCGTTTCATTCAGAAACGCCTCGGACCCATCATACTCTTCCAGTGTTGGGGCTATGGGAAAAAGCACACCAGACAGACAAGAATTTAGTGCAAAATCACAGGAGGAGGAAAATTGTCGGTAATGGGGTGTAATATGTTGATGTCTTGAGAAAGGCATGCTCTATCAGGACACATTATGTTTAATTTTGAACTTGGCTGAGCTTTAATATAGCACTGCAAAGTAAAAAATAAAAATAAATACAAAAATAATTCCCTGCTTGGAACATGTTTTCTAAAACACTTCTGGGAATTGCAACCTGACAAATTGACAATAGCAGTTTTGCCAAAACGCAGGAACTGCGTGATTACATCTACATTACGTACATGACATATCTTTGAAGTAGGCGCTTAGCGCAAAAAGCACCAGGCTCCTCTTATTTAAAGAAAGGATACTGGCCTCATTTTCCATTAAGGAAGCTTTTAGCTTCCATTCACCTGGTTAATTTGATTGATGTGGTTTGCATTATCATCTAATGAGGTCCTAGGCTGTCATTTCAACAGATTCCAAATACATCCCGGTCTAGGACATGTTGAGTGCTGCCAAGATTAGAGTTGGGAAAAATGTGTGCTTCAGAAAATTACTCCAACAGGTACAGAGAATCCAGATATTCCATTACGGAACAGAGTCTGACACGATCAAAATGACTGAGAGATATCTCACTGCTGTGCTTAGTATCATGGTAGAAATTGCTCAGAAAACCGATAACCGAACCAACACATAACCCAATCAATTTTTTTGTTACCCCATTCTGGTTACTTTGCTTCCTAGATGCTATTTGAACCTGCAGGACAATTCTCTTGGCCAGGTTTCCCTTATAAAATAGATATTCTGACCTCAATGGGAATTCCTGGATAAATAAAGGTTAAATAAATGTACCTGAGATGTTGGTGGTGACGTTGAGTGTGGTCGGGGGGCCGAAGCCCTTGACGGTGCTGGCTCGTATGATGAACTGGTAGGTGGTGCCAGGGTGCAGCTGGTTGAAGACGTGGTGAGAAGTGTTCCAGGGCAGAGACACGATCAGAGGGGGGCGCATTATCGGCACCGAGGGGTCAAAGGACCGAATACCACTGTAGGCGATCTGTTAGGGGAGGGAGAGGAGAGGGACATACAATATTTACCTAATGAGCTGTTGAAAAGTGTTCATGCGAATGGTTACAGACTTTCTGTAACATTATGCTGTGGTAGAAACTTTATCTGTGTTTAAGTAGGTGGAATGCACATACGTAGCAAAGTACAACAAATTAGAGTGTTTTTGACCGATTTTTCTGCATTGTGTATTGACTTGAGGTAGGGCTGGGCGATATGTGCAAAATATCATGGTATTTTAACAAAATTGGACGGTATTTTTAGTTTTTGAATAATAAAAGTTGTACATTTGCTTTATGAGTAGTGAGTGATCCTAGGCAGGGGCGAAAATCTGATATCAACCTTGGAGGGGACAATTACATTACATTTTCTCAAGAGCAATTCCTGAGGGGGACACCAAAAGTAGTGCTGTAACACATAGCCTACGTTGTAATATGTTAAATGTATATTGAGGAAACATAATTCCTACAACTGAATAATTGATAGGTACAGTAGTTAACTGAAGGGTTTAACCAACTTGTTCAAATGTTTAAATCATTATAATACTACTACTACTAATAGTTATAGCAGTGCTCCTTACCAGTCCAGTATGTATGCAGGTATTCGTACTTACAACTAGCAATATCAAGAAAGGCCAGTAGGTAGCAATGGTACTGTACACTGTATGGGTGTAGTTTTCATAAATACAATGAACATGGTGTGATCTCATCTAAAATAATCTCCATTGAGAACCATCACAAAGTTAGTCTCCGTATTGAATTGACCTTTTAATTTGACTTTTTTCTGATACGTTTATATAGTCATTAAATGTGCCACTGGCCTGAGTCTACTACAATATCTTTACAAGAACAAAAAGCTTAAAATAAGTACAGTTCTAAAAGCAAAATAACTACTTCAATGAAAAACCCAAATAAATCAAACAAAATATCCTTCAGTCAGTGTCTCAACTCTTCAAACAGCAGCTATGGACAAGTATGTCGCACAAAGTATGCAATTTTAAATAAAATAACATGAAATAAATAATTTGTAAGTGTACTGTCATGTACTAAAAACTACTCTCCTCTAGGCTGCTTAGTACCCGCTCATACTGCCCTAGCACAGCTCTAATAGCAGTATTCCGCACAGTCCACCTTGTTGGACATAGGGGTTTCCGGGTGGGCAGATGTGTTTCTTTGGACGTGGCAATTGATTCAAACATGCTCTTAAACTTTCCTGACTGGTCATAGAGGACACCTAACTGATGGACCCAAGAAAGGGAATCCCGGATCAGTGGGGAGGCTGAGCAGCCAGCCTGTATAATCAGATTTACACAGTGTGCTCCACAATGGACATAGAGGGCTAATGGCTGCTGCCTTCTCACAATTGCCTGTGCACCTGTGTATTTTCCTGCCATGTTTGAGGCACCATCGTAACTCTGCCCACGTAAGCCAGACATGGGCAAATTGAGCCTCAACAACACTTCAGTTGCCACTTTCGCAATGCCCTCGCCTGTTGTCTCCGACACCCTGTATAGCCCAATAAACTCCTCGTGAGGGACAAGGTCATGGTCAACATAATGCAAAAAGACACTCTCCTGTTCAGCACCAGAGACATCTTGAGTACCATCAACAATTAATGAAAATTGTACAATCGGAAGAGATCTAATCTCAGCTGCAATGCCTCGAATGATTGTATTGGCCATGATGTTCAGAATTTCATTCTGTGCTTTGGGGCCTCTTGAAACGTCAACACTCTGTTGGCAAGAGTTTGCAGTTCAAAAATTGTGGGTGTGGCTGATATGGTTTTGTGCCATCACTGAGGTAACTGGACAATGCTGTGCCACTGTCCCCTATACTGGTGCTGCTGGCAACAAGGGTGACACCTGGTCCTGCCGTGGCTGTGACATTGTTCTCTGAAGTCTCTCTCCCTGGCTCTTTCCCTTTCACCACCCTCACAGACTCAGTCTGTCTCCTAGAAAAGAAATAAGGTGTTTGTCGTACTCCTAACTACCGGTACCCAAAACTACACAATTAATCACAACAGCAATACCATTGCCATAAACAAATCTTAGTTTAGTCATCAGTTTAAGTTGAGAGCGGGGGTATCCATGGCATTTTCCAATTATGTCCCTATTTTACAAGTAAAAAAAATTGAGAACCTTTCATAATGTTGCCAAACAAAGACTCAACAAACTTACCTGAGACTCCCTGTCTCTGCCAGTCTGTCCCTGCCTATCTGTCCCCAGCTCTGCTGTCTGTGTGCCATCTGTTGCCTGCTCTGCCTAATGACATCATTGTGAAACATTCCATTAGCATTTCACTTCTTTCTTATGAACATTTTATCAACTCGTCTTTGAGATATTAGGCTACTAGAGTTCTTACTTTGCGTTTTGGTGTACTGAAAAATACTCTGATGTCCGTCTTTTTACTTTTTTCTGCCATTTTTCTACCTGGCTGGCTGGCTGGCCGGTCTAGCTGCACACACACACATTTACACAACATATGCTACAACCTTTTCTAATTTTAATATAGTTTGTTTCATATTGGCTGGCTTCCAACAATAGCTGAATTTGTAAAGCTAGCGAGCACCAACTCCGTTTCTGTGGTGTTTGCCATAATCTTAAAAAAAAAAAAGGTGAAATAAAATAAATGTAAAAAAGTTCACTAGCGACAATTTAGCTTTTGCAACGAGACCATTAAATATATTTAAGACAATGGTATAAGAGAGTGTAGTTCTGTTCAGTTTGGACTTCAGTTTATCGCCAACCTTATCACAGGGACTTTGAAGCACTACAGCTGCTGATCTTGGAATAAACTAACGATAGCAAAGATTCCATCTTTGACGACGCCACATTAATGGAATAGGTACTAGCTAGCTTGCTAGTTAATGTTTGCTTTAGTTTGCGCGCTAGCTCTGCAAATTCAGCTAGTGTGTGAACCCTGCCAACATAAAAATGTAAACATTGCTATGGCGCGATTGACTGGATTAACCTCACGTCAGTTACGTACATGTGCCTTTCGGACAGTAGATACGAACCCTCTAAAGAACTGGCAGTGGATCAAACCATTGTGAGGCAAAGGGCGGGGTGGTCGCAATCTTTTGAAACTTAAAAAGGCGCTATTAAGTGTCTATAATCAGCACAACTGCTTTCATTGCGTATTATTAATATTATTGAAATTACATAGTTATGTTTACAGTGATAGATTGGGGGGGACAAATCATATTTTTCCCAGGATGGGGGGGTCGTGTCCCCCCCGTCCCCCCTGGGATTTCCACCTATGATCCTAGGGTGGCACATACATTCTAAGTGATTTCAATGAGTCTTTCTCCATTCTGATTGTTTTATACTGTTCAATTCAACCAAAACAAATGTCAGCACTTTTATCATTCCTGCATTTCATGTACTCAATTGCAGTGGTGGAAAAAGTACCCAATTGTCATACTTGAGAAAAAGTAAAGATACGTTAATAGAAAATGACTCAAGTAAAAGTAAAAGTAACCCAGTAAAATACTACTTGAGTAAAAGCATTTGGTTTTAAATATACTTAAGCATCAAAAGTAAATGTAATTGATAAAATGTACTTAAGTATCACAAGAAAAGTATAAATCATTTTTAATTCCTTATATTAAGCAAACCAGATGGCACCAATTTCTTGTTTTTATTTTATTTATGGATAGCCAGGGGCACACTCCAACACTCAGACATAATTTACAAACAAAGCATTTGTGTTTAGTGAGTCCTCCAGATCAGAGGAAGTAGATGACCAGGGATGTCCTCTTGACAAGTGCGTGAATTGGACCATTTTCCTGTCCTGCTAAGCATTCAAAATGTAACGAGTACTTTTAGGTGTCAGGTAAAATGTGTGGAGTAAAAAGTACAGTATTTTCTTTAGGAATATAGTGAAGTAAAAGTAAAAGTTGTCAAAAAGAAAAATAGTAAAGTACAGATAACAAAAAGAAAACTACTTAAGTAGTACGTGAAAGTATTTTTACTTAAGTACTTTACACCACTGCTCAATTGAGATCATTTCCACACTGACCCGCAGGGCTGTACGATATGGGCAAATAATCTAGGACTTATCTTTAACCAAATGTTGCAATTGCGATTTGACTTGTAAATTAGAGCAAAACTGTTGGAATAATGGAAATAGAATGACTATTCTTATTATTTAGTTAGAATATAATAGTGGGCACTTTGAATACAGAGTTGTTTGACAGGACAACGAATTAAAATGCAGGGAGGAGTTATTGTGACAGGGTAGGAACTAAAGTGTTTATTAGTGTTTCCTAGAGGACACTATAAGCTTTGGCTACATAGCATGTTTTCTCTTAGCTACTTCATGTAGATAAAGAGGAATATGCAAAGCAAGAATATGTTGATTTAGAAGACACGGTTGCACAAACAACATGCTGATTTAGGTCTACACCATCACTGGTATTATCAGGCTGTATTAGCTAGCTACGTTTGCTCTTACTCAGTACATTTATTAGCTAGGTAGCAAGCTATTAGCATTAGCATCTCACAAGATTTAGGGCAACTTGCTAAGAAAAGACAAACTAGCTGTTTGCTGATGTAAGAAAAACCAATTAACAGTGTCATTATAGAACGCTAGTGGATTTATATTAAGAAGCAGAGTGAAAACAGCATTGTTGTCATCAACATTGTTGCATGTGCTGCATTGACCATGCAGACTGAACGCAAGTATCTCGTGGTTGAGGAACATCAAATGCACTCCTTGAGTGACAGGGGCCCTGGCTAGGTCTGTGGAAAGTGGCACGGAGAGAAAGAGCAGAGAGAGATGACTCAAATAGCGAAGTAAACTATAAAAATTGACATTACACATGGCGTATCACATTTAACAAACCAAACATTCAAATACCGGTATAGAAGGTAAAGTAAAAACCCAAACCGGTCCCTGCATCAATACCGGTGTATCATCAAATGCAGTATGCCGCCCAGCCATAAGCCTGAACTAAAATGTGTGATAATATAGTTGAGTATGTGACTTCCCATGGCATTATGTAGTATGTGTGTCATGTTACATCAAATCAAAGTTTATTTGTCATGTGCCGAAAACAACAGGTGTAGACCTTACAGTGAAATGCTTACTTACAAGCCCTTAACCAACAATGCAGGTCAAGAAATAGTTAAGAAAATATTTACCAAATAAACTAAAGTAAAAAAGTAACAATAAAATAACAATAACAAAGCTTTATACAGGGGTTACCGAGTCAATGTGCGAGGGTACTGGTTAGTCGATGTAATTTGTGCATGCAGGTGACTATGCATAGATAATAAACAGTTGGTAGCAGCAATGTAAAAACAAGGGGGGGGGGGGGGGGGGGTCGGTCAATACAAATAGTCTGGGTGGCCATTTGATTAAATGCTCAGCAGTCTTATGGCTTGGGGGTAGAAGCTGTTAAGGAGCCTCTTGGACCTAGACTTGGTGCTCCGGTACCGATTGCCGTGCGGTAGCAGAGAACAGTCTATGACTTGGGTGACTGGAGTCTTGTACAATCTTTGGGGCCTCCCTCTGACACCACCTAGTATATACAGTAGCCGCCAAAAGTTTGGACACATTCAAGGTTGCCAAGAGTGTGCAATGTTGTCATCAAAGCAAAGGGTGGCTACTTTGAAGAATCTCAAATATAAAATATATTTAGATTTGTTTAACAATTCTTTGGTTACTACATAATTCCACATGTGTTATTTCATAGTTTTGATGTCTTCACTATTATTCTACAATGTATAAAATAGTAAAAACAAAGAAAACCCTGGAATGAATAGGTGTCCAAACTTTTGACTGGTACTGTAGGTCCTGGATGGTAGGAAGCTTGGCCCCAGGGATGTACTGGTCCGTACGCAATACAGTCGGAGGATGAGCAGTTGCCATACCGGGCAGTGATGCAACCGGTCAGGATGCTCTCGATGGTGCAGCTGATGAACTTTTTGAAGATCTGGGGACCAATGCCAAATCTTTTCAGTCTCCTGAGGGGGAAAATGTGTTGTCGTGCCCTCTTTACAATTGTCTTGGTGTGTTTGGACCATGATAGTTTGTTGGTGAAGAAACTCTCCACCCGCTCTATTACAGCCTGTCGATGTGAATGTGGGTGAACGTAGTCCACGATCATCTCTTTGGTCTTGCTCACGTTGAGGGACAAGTTGTTGTCCTGGCCCCACACTGACAGGTTTCTGATCTCCCTATAGGCTGTCTCATCGTTGTCGGTGATCAGTCCTACCACTGCTGTGTCATCAGCAAACTTAATGATGGTGTTGGAGTCGTGCTTGGCCATGCAGTTGTGGGTGAACAGGGAGTACAGAAGGGGACTAAGCACACACCGCTTAGGGGCCCCCGTGTTGAAAATCAGCGTGGCAAGTGTGTTGTTGCCTACCCTTACCACCCCGGGGCAGCCCGTCTGGAAGTCCAGGATCCAGTTGCAGAGAGAGGTGTTTAGTCCCAGGGTCCTTAGCTTAGTGATGAGCTTTGTGGGCACTATAATCCACATTCCCTTGGATTATGTGGGTCAGTGTTCTCATATTCCTAAAGCTGGATAACACTTGAGAATTAAGAAATGTTTCTTCAGATTCACCACATTGCACACAAGCTATGAATCATTGTGGGTTATTAATTTTAAAAATACAATCCATTCAATGATGGATCAGTACACCTTCATACTGTATCTAAGAAGTACTGAAAATAGTATTTTACAACAGTAACATACAATGAGTTCCCCTTAAAACCCACACTCCCCTTTTAGAGTTACAGTATTTCCACCATAGTCCTGTATGAAAAAGGAACAGGACGTTTTTCACTCATCTGTGCTGGTTTCCAGAGGGACAGTAAAGATTTAAAAAACCTGTGAAACATGGTTAAGATATACAAACACAAACCCCATGTGGATCCTAGACAGGCTTGTCTACCATCCAACCCCCCCCCCCCAACTCTCCCTCCCCCCCCCACCTCTCCCTCCCCCCACCTCTCGCCTCCTCCCCCCACCTCTGCCAACCCTCCCCCTTCTAACCTCCCCGCACCTCTCCCCTCTATCCCCCACTTCCTCCTCCCTTCCCTCTCTCCCCCCACCTCTCCCCTTCTCCCTCGCTCCCTCCCCCCACCTCTCGCCTCTCTCCCTCCACCTCTCCCCTCACCGATCCCCTCCCTCCCCCCACCTCTCCCCTTCTCCCTCTCCCTCCACCTCTCCCCTCACCCCACCGATCCCCTCCCTCCCCCCACCTCTCCCCTTCTCCCTCGCTCTCTCCCTCCACCTCTCCCCTCACCCCACCGATCCCCTCCCTCCCCCCACCTCTCCCCTTCTCCCTCTCCCTCCACCTATCCTCTCCCCTCACCCCACCGATCCCCTCCCTCCCTCCCCCCACCTCTCCCCTTCTCCCTCGCTCTCTCTCCCTCCACCTCTCCCTCCACCCCACCGATCCCCTCCCTCCCCCCATCTCTCCCCTTCTCCCTCGCTCTTTCCCTCCACCTCTCCCCTCACCCCACTGATCCCCTCCCTTCCCCCACCTCTCCCCCTGGCCATAGTCCTTCATTACCTCATACTGAGTTATGATCCCATTGGGCTCCAGTGGTTCCTTCCAGTAAAGGAAGATCCGATCCTCAAACGGTGTGGCTTTCATGGACTGGCTTGGAACGGGGCCAGGCACTGCATTAGGACAGAAGACAGGAGTAGGTCCTAATGCAATCAAAGGAAGGCCACAGTACTGTAATGAATCTTATTCTCACAGAGAGAGACACTCCTGAGCCTGTACGCCTGTAACGAGACCACTGACTGTTTTTACTTACAGCAAAGCAGCATGTTGAAAATGGCATAATAATGTAGATCGCTGCGCGTGCGTTGAATGGGAGGCACTCGAATCCCCAGTGGTTTTTATTGAATTTGGACAATGAATTTACATGAGATTAGATAATCAAGGTGCAATATCCTTTCAAGAGCATCCTTTCTCTCTGTCATCTGCATGTTTTATGATCAAATTAGTCTCCTATAATTTGGAGGCTCTGTCCCTTTCACCAATAAAGCAAAGCCATCAGCCAGAGAAACCACAGCATGCCAGACCTCTCTGACATGAATTGTGATCAGTGAAAAATCTAGGTATTGAGTATAGAATTTCATATACACTATATACAGTGTATTAGGAAAGTATTCAGACCCCTTGTCTTTTTCCATATTTAGTTACGTTACAGCCTTATTCTAAAATGTATTAAATTGTTTTTTTACACACAATAATAAAGCGAAAACAGGTTTTTAGAGAATTTGGCAAATGTACACACACACACACACACACACACACACACACACACACACACACACACACACACACACACACACACACACACACACACACACACACACACACACACACACACACACACACACACACACACACACACACACACAGACACACACAGACACACACACGCCTTATTTATATAAATATTCAGAGCCTTTGCTATGAGAGACTCGAAATTGAGCTGAGGTGCATCCTGTTTCCATTAATCCTCCTTGAGATGTTTCTACAACTTCATTGGAGTCCACCTGTGGTATATTCAATTGATTGGACATGATTTGAAAAGGCACACACAGTCCCACAGTTGACAGCGCATGTCAGAGCAAAAACTAAGCCATGATGTCCAAGGAATTGTCCGTAGAGCTCTGAGACAGGATTGGATCGAGGCACAGATCTGGGGAAGGGTACCAAAACATTTCTGCAGCATTGAAGGTCCCCAAGAACACAGTGGCCTCCATCATTCTTAAATGGAAGAAGTTTGGAACCACCAAGACTCTTCCAAGAGCTGGCCGCACGGCCAAACTGAGCAATCGAGGGAGAAGAACCCGATGGTCATTCTGATAGAGCTCCAGAGTTCCTCTGTGGAGATGGGAGAACCTACCAGAAGGACAGGCATCTCTGCACCCCTCCACCAATCAAGCCTTTATGGTAGAGTGGCCAAACGGAAGACACTCCTCAGTAAGAGGCACATGACAGCCTGCTTGCAGTTTGCCAAAAGGCACCTAAAGGACTCTCAGACCATGAGAAACAAAATTCTCTGGTCTGATGAAACCAATCTGAAGGAAACATGGCACCATCCCTACGATGAAGCATGGTGGTGGCAGCATCATGCTGTGGGAATGTTTTTCAGCGGCAGGGACTGGGAGACTAGTCAGGATCGAGGGAAAGATGAACCGAGTAAAGAAAGAGATCCTTGATGAAAACCTGCTCTAGAGCGCTCACGACCTCAGACTGGGGCGAAGGTTCACCTTCCAACAGGACAACGACCCTAAGCACACAGCCAAGACAACGCACAATTGGCTTCGGGACAAGTCTCTGAATGACCTTGAGTGGCCCAGCCAGAGCCCGTACTTGAACCCGATCGAACATCTCTGGAGAGACCTGAAAATAGCTGTGCAGCGATGCTCCGCATCCACCCTGACAGAGCTTGAGAGGATCTGCAGAGAAGAATGGGAGAAACTCCCCAAACACAGGTGTGCCAAGCTTGTAGCGCCATACCCAAGACTGTAATCGCTGCCAAAGGTGCTTCAACAAAGCACTGAATAAAGGGTCTGAATACTTATGTAAATGTAATATTTTATTTGTTTTATTTATTTATACATTTGCTAACATTTCTAAAAAACTGTTTTTGCTTTGTCACTATGGGGTACTGTGTGTAGATGATGAGTAAAAAAAACTATTTAATCAATTTTAACCCTGCAAAACAACACATTTCTCTGCACCTATCCGTTGTATGTTTTTTTTTACTGACTGACAGCCTCCTCACTGCTGATGAAACCTGGCAGTCCCATGGGTCTCTACAGCTGCCACGAGACTGTTCTGCCATGGGGCTGTCTGCCTGCCTGCCTGCCTGCCTGGGCTGTGTTCTAGTCAAGCTGGGTTGGGGACATCCAAAGCCCTCTCCCTCACAGCATACAGACAGAGAGCAGAAGCGTTACCATGTCACATGACTGGGTGCTTGTCAGGCCTGTCTGTCTGAAGAGACGAGCAAGGCTCTGGGTGGCAGGGACGCTTGTCTGCGGTCTACGGATCAGTCTTAGAAGAACTGTTTACGTGAACCTCTCTTCTCCTTTACTCGCCCCGCAGTCAGACAAACTTATATATTTTTTAATCTATTGGATGGATGTCACTGAAACATCATCTTTTTCCACAACGAAAAATCGAGCATTCCTTTTCCTGTCTGATGCTGTTGAAAATGGGGTTGGTTTGACATTGGGAAAAAATAGTGATTTTTCTGAGAGAAAACAATGAGCGAATACAATGAAAAGTCATACAAACCAATCTTAACAAAACAAACGGTAGAAAGGGGCAGTAACATGTACAGCATGAGCTGAATATCACCCAAACATCTAAGCTCTAGCTAAATACAGAATCTGGCATAAAATATCTAATAAATTCTGGTGGAAGCCCTACAGAGGGCTCGGTCATTTCACTAGCATTATCTCCTGGGTTTGTGAGAATGTGAGGTGAGATTTAAACAGATCCTCATCAAGAGACAACAAGTCTGCCGGTGTCACAGGATACAGCTGGTCACCTGGCTGCATTATTATAATGCTGAAGCGTTTAATGTGAGTTACAAATTCCAAGCTGCGACCAGTGCTGTTATTTCAGCCCTTGGTTAGCCTCTCCAGCTAGCATCTATTCAGAGAGCAGCAGGGAGAAAACGTGCTCTGCTTTGAAATGGCTAACTCAGCCCAGCTGTAGGAATCACAGGGGGCAGCAATAAGTATGTGTCAGTCAACTGGTTACAAACAGAGCGAGACACATCCATCTTTTCTAAATAAAGGAGTATTAGAAATACATTTTAAAAAGTATTCACACCCATTGACTTATTCCACATTTTGTTGCGTTACAGCCTGAATTCAAAATTAATTAAATAGATTTTTCTCATCCATCTACACACAATACCCCAGTACACATACCATCTTCATCTGTCTGGATGATGGTCTCGTCGCTCTCCTTGCGTCCTTCGGGGTTGGTCAGGATCATCTTGAGGCTGACATTGGTGTTGGGGGGCAGGTTGCCCACCACATGGCGTGGGGCCTTGGGGTCCATGTCCAGGCAGTCGGCCTTGGTCTGGTTGTTGGCGTTGTAGTAACGGTAGCAGATGGTGACGTTGAAGGTGTGGCAGCGGGTGATATTGTAGCCCAAAGACTCCCAGTCCACAGCGATGAATCTGGCCTGGGTCTCCGCAATCTTCAGTCTCTTCGGGGTCCGCATCGGCTCTGGAGGAGAGAAAGAAACACATGGTTAAAAATGTGCTCGCAATCTAGCGATAACTATGGCCAACATAGAATCACTGGAGAGACCAGTTTGTGTACAGTATCATCTGATTGGGGGACAGCATATACTACCACTAACATGTCTGTCACGGTTAGGCAGTATCAACACATCAGGTCTATTTGGATGCGCTGTCAAAGGGAGGAGTTGATGATGGCGCCCAAAAATTGTCCTTCAGCAGCACAGCGGCCAATCAACACAAAGCTCCTCTTTTCTTTTCCTCATCCCTGGTTCAGAACATATCCACAGATAAATAATGAGCCTGGTATGAGGAATGAATGTCAATGTACAGTAATAGAAAAGGAGTGAAAGCAAACTAAATGAGCAAACGTGAACTGTGTGTCGAGCTGATGCTGGTGACCAGGAGGACACTCTCACAGCATTTTAAGAGCTTCTGAATTAGTCAATATATCACCCTGGGAGATAGTCAATATAATCCGACCCGCAATCCATCAAGCAACCACGGCATGCTGGATACTAATTACTCTAATAGTCCAATTTACCTGCGCGATTAAGGAAATGATGCAAGTAGCGCCTTTGTCTCACCGTGGCTATTTGCATTGTGGAGATGCAGCCAACAATGCAGCAAGGGCAGGACTTTAATAGGAACATGACTTAGACCACTGTATTTGTGTCTACTGTGCCAATGTCCTCACTACAATGCATTGAGTTTGCCTTTCTCTGTACATGATTATTGTGATAATCATCAATAATCACAATGAAGATTATTATCATGTTGATATTTGGGCTTAATAATAAAAAATACAACACATTTCCTGTCCATACATAAACATGAGTTAGGGGCCAGCTCTGAGGGATAAGGGGCATTCAGACAGATGTGTTCTAGACACCGGCCTAGCTGTCGTTAAAGTGCTTGACCTGATATGTAGAGCTTGTGGGGGTACAATCTCCACTAAGCCTTCCATACCAGTGAGCCCTGGTATCCTGCATACTCTGCAACACACATTACTTGAGTATTGGGGTAATGATTCTGCCATGTCCAGTCTGGGGGGGGGGGGGGGGGGGGTGTATGTGTACCATACAGGCTCTTGGCATGGCAGGCCATCCTCTGTGGAAACAGACCTGCCCTTATTCTGTTCAGTCTCATGTCTACGACCACTGCATAAAAAGAAAGATTGAAAAACAAAAAGTGAGTTAGGCCAAAGTGACAAAAAGAAAAAAGGAGAAAGGTGAACTCTTGTTCACTAAATTACAGATTGTCTCTGCTGGGTGTAATCACCTGCACTTTGATGAGCGGGGCCCAGGAGAGCCCTTCCTTTCTAGTCTAATTAGAATGAAAAGCTCTGAATAAAGACTGGGGACTTGTTAACATGATCTTATAATGATTGTTAGCTTTGGGGGTTATTAAGAAAAAAGCTCTCTACAACTTGATGTGCCATTGGAGAAATACTGGGCCATCACTATTTCTTAAATTGCTTGTAAATATGTTCTGTTTTTATTGCATTGGAGTGTGTGCAGGGCTCCCTTGAAAGGTGGTCTTGGTCTCAATTGGATTCCCTGTTAAATCTTTTTTTTTTTTTTTTACAACCATACAGTGCATTCAGATAGTATTCAGACCCCTTCACTTTTACATTAAAAAAAAAACTTGTTTCAGAAAACTAGGCATATGTTGCGCGTCACTACTTCACAGGCAAGCCATTTGAAAGTAAACTTTTTTGAAAAATCTAAATGTTTTTTTTTGGCAGAAATGCCTTCACAGAAAAAGTTAGCAACCTTTCATGTTGGCCATGATTAGCTGAGATAATGAGTGGGCTGGACATGCCAAGAGATGAGTGGCTTCCGTCTGGCCACTCCACCATAAAGGCCTGATTGGTGGAGTGCTGCAGAGATGGTTGTCCTTCTGGAAGGTTCTCCCATCTCCACAGAGGAACTCTGGAGCTCTGTCAGAGTGACCATCAGGTTCTTGGTCACCTCCCTGACCAAGGCCCTTCTCCCCCGATTGCTCAGTTTAGCTGGGCGGCCAGCTCTAAGAAAAATCTTGGTGGTTCCAAACTTCTTCCATTTAAGAATGATGGAGGCCACTCTGTTCTTGGGGACCTTCAATGCTGCATAATTTTTTTGGTACCCTCCCCCAGATCTGTGCCTCAATTCAATCATGTCTCGGCGCTCTACGGATAATTCCTTGGACCTCATGGCTTGGTTTTTGCTCTGAGATGCACTGTCAACTGTGGGACCTTATATAGAGAAGTGTGTGCCTTTCCAAATCATGTCCAATCAATTGAATTTACAACAGGTGGACTCTAATGAAGTTGTAGAAACATCTCAAGGATGATCAATGGAAACAGGATGCACCTGAGCTCAATTTCAAGTCTCATACCAAAGGGTACGAATACTTATGTAAATAAGTGTTGTTGTTTTTTATATACATTTGCAAACATTTCTAAAAACCTTAGTTCTGTTACAGCCATTTTGTTTTTGTTAAAATCGATACAATTTAGATTGTGTCACTGACCTACACACAATACCCCATAATTTCAAAGTTGAAATTAACAAAACATTTAAAGCTAAAATGTCTTGAGTCAATCATTATTCAACCCCTTTGTTATGGCTAAATAAGTTCAGGATTAAAAATGTCCTTAATAAGTTGCATGGACTCGTTCCGTGTTCAATAATAGTGGTTAACATGCTTTTTTAATAACTACCCCACCCATCTCTGTACCCCACACACAATTATGTGTAAGGTCACTCAATCAAGTACTGAATTTCAAGCACAGATTCAACCACAAAGACCAGTTTTTTTTCTTTCAATGCCTCGCAAAGAAGGGCACCTATTGGTAGATGTGTAAAAAAAGCACCAGTGACTCTGCGTGATGAAAAAACATTTGTTATTTAGTGGCCAGTTTTTCTTAGAATGACCAGTGCTCGGAGGTAGAGGAGGGGAATTGGTCCTGGGGTGGCCACAGGTTGGTTGTAATAGCCCAGGAGCAACTTGCTGACCTCCTTTCTTCTCTTGACAGCAGGGGCGCAACTTTCACTGGGGATGGGGGGACATGTCCCCCACATTCTGAAATTGCATTTTGGTCCCCTCCAGTTTTATCATTGGAATGTGATACAAAATGAGGCAATGGTGTGCTTTAGAACAATGCGGACACCTCCGAGCGGTCGGGTTGGCTGTTTTGAGTGTTTATCCGACTGGATAATTTAAATTAAAATGTTATTATTATGTCGCCCCCACTTCTAAAACCAAAGTTGCACCCCTGCTTGACAGTACAATCATTTAATGAATTAAATTAAGTGCTTCCCGATCTGGTGTCATGATAGTTCAACACAATACGTTTTCTGTGTAGAGCCAATTCACACTTATTCAAAAATAAGAGCGGAAACAAAAGCAATGGAGGGGAAAAAAAGAAGAGGGAAAACGAGGTCAGAGACACTCATCTCCCACAGGTCTGTTTCACCTGTAACATCATCTGGCTGTCTGTCACTCACGGGGAAACACACACACACACACACACACACACACACACACACACACACACACACACACACACACACACACACACACACACACACACACACACACACACACACACACACACACACACACACACACACACACAACATTCCGGGTGAGCCAGTGACAGCTTGCCATTTCGGGAACATTTTCGCCTGGCAAAAAAAAAAGTATTACATCTCGACAGGTCCTAAGAAGGCACATCGGAAATGAATGGAACGAATAAGTCAGGGCATTTCCCCCCTCATAATAATACTGCTTGTAAGTCTGATCAAGAGCAAAATCATTTCAAAAGCGAGACGAGAAGCCAACAGTGAGAAATGGAGAAAGAAAGAAAGAAAGAGAGATAAGGTCATTCTAACAGAAGAATCAGAGCATTCAGTCATCATGACATGTTATGATCAGGGAAATGTTTCATCTGCCAAGTGGACACCAGGATATACGCACGCCGTGAACTCCGTAACGACCAAATTATTTGGGATAAGCCTGAAATGAGCCCTCTATCGGAGAGAGAGGCAAAGCCAAAGTGGTCATTATCAAAACATGACAGTGTCTCATCTGCTAGTCAACCTGTTAGTATGCCCCCAACCTACATGATGACCTGACACCCAGCTATTCCGTTTGGGGTGAGAAGATAAAAGAGCGGGGAAAAATACATGAAAGTACCAGGGAAGAATAGAAATGGATAGATTCCTGACATCCTCCATCAATTGAAATGTCAACCAGGCAAAAATAAGTTGTGGGTAGAAATGAATTGCTTCTGACTTCCCATGCCCCATCAACTTTTAGCACATGCGTACACACAAAGAAGCAATAACATTTGCACGGCAGACAATTACCTGTCCCACCGTCTCGGTCTCCCCCCACCCCCCACCCCCCACCCCCCTTCTCTCCTCTGTGCTGTTTATTCTACCACCCAGGCCCATAATTAACAATGGGTATACCCTTCAGAGCTGATCAATAACCGTGAAGTCCTGCATTAACTTCACAGATTAGGCAACCCCCCCTCAAATAAATTTCATCGATTCCAGCAGGATCAGATGCTTAAATCCCAGTGCATTTTTCAAGGCTTAAATTAAAAGGAGATATATGGTCTTGGGAGAGGCAAGGTGCCAGAGTGATTAGGAACGTGTGACCACTCTCCTTTTTCAGCATGGATTCAAGCTGCAGCCTCTCCTAACAGGCCAGGTTGAAAGACAGGTGGATCCACTTACTAAACAGGCCAGGGCCCTCCTTTGACCCCGCAATTCAAACACACATTTCTCCTCTGACCCTCCTTGCACTAGCCTTCCCTTATCTTCCTTTATCCAAAGCTCACTGAGTGGATGGAGTGAGGGGGGTGAAAGAGGAGAGAGGGGAGAGAGGGGTGGGGGAGTCTGGAACGTGGCCATTTGGGATCAGGCCCAGCAATGAGGAGACGTTGGCGTTGTCCCTGGATCTTTAATTGCTGTGACAAATCAACCATTGATGTTGAAAACAGAACCAATTGTTTACACTGCTCGCTCTTTGTGGCGAGCAACAATGCATTCTTCATTTCCACTGGGTTCAGCGGAGAGAAAAAGCAACATTTGCATACAGAGAGGTAAATATTGCTCTACAGAGTGTTTACATGATACAAAAGCTTGTCTGAAACACCTGATTAAATGCACAAAGAGGACAGCAATCAATCATAATCAAATAAGCAGTAAGCAGACTCCATAATGGCAAAGAAACCTAACTGAATATCATGTATTGATTTCAAATTTTCACTCCTTATTTTGCCGCTTCATTCCATTATTTGTTTTGCCAATCAGATTAGCAGGGCCATGATTGCATTATAAGAGAGTTTAAGAATATCTCACCTGTTAGGCTAAATGACCATGAGGATGCGACATGGCATGTCTGATGGTTCAAACACATTACACACAGGGGACCCGGACTATGACAGGACAGACACTGTCCTTCCTGCTGGATGGCAAACAGTGACTCTGCCAACCAGGCTCCATGGACCATGATTGATGTTGACGATATATTGGCTGGAAAGTGCAACGTAATACACTTATGTTTTCTAGCTTGGCATAGCCGGACTGTTAATGCTCAAGGCCGTAGAAAAGAAATTAGAGAATCAAAAAACGTTTATCTTGTTGTTATGTGCAGTTATGCATGTAGTCGGTGTAGAAATGTTCAACAAAGGTGATAAGTAATGTCAATCAAATCTCTAATTGTGTACAGCAGACACCAGTTGCAGGGAGGGAGGGAAATCTCTTCAAATTTATCTGAGAGTTGTTCTAGAAACGAACATTCTAGGAACGAACACCAAATAAACGTGGACCACACAACAGGTGCTGTCATCGTTGCACAAGAAAACAAGGCACCCATTTCTCCTGTTTGTGGGCAGAACAGGCAGATTAGATATTTAATTGCACCAGAAGTCTCCTGTTTGCGCAAAGATTGCTCCTTCTCTGCTTCCCAACTTCCTAACGTCACTCAAAGTAAGGCCGGTCTTACACACTGCTCCACCACTATCTCTCCCAGACTCCACCGGCTTTCATATATGAAATCGACAGCTAAACCTTTTGGAGCAGAACGGCTCCTTTATCTTCTGGAATGGAAATAATGTGAGCCAGAGAGACGGCTGTGGCTTGCACGGAGTTGCGGCTCTGCAACACGTCTTGTCTGTCACTCTTATCATTACAAGGGGAAAAAGTAAATGAAACAGCCCAAAAAGAATGTAATTGGGGATTAGGCAGACAAATTGTAGCTTGTGTAAATCAAATGGAGCTGCTAAACTTAGCAGAAGGTTTTGCCCTATGACCACCCTGCTAGAGAGAGGGTTGCGCATGATCAGGCATAATCGGCTGATTTGATCGTGATGGTGACAGCACACAGGGATAAGATCACTGAGGGAGGGGAAATGGCACAACAGGGTCCGGAGCTTACACACTTCAAATCGCTGTAAGCCTTGCTACCTGAGTTTGGAAGGTCACAAAGATGTACCTAAAAGCCAACAACAGTACAACTGAATAGGAATCCCCCTTACAAAGGATTTTCTTAATTTTCCACTATTTTCTACATTGTAGAATAATAGTGAAGAGATCAAAACTATGAAATAACACATATGGAATCATGTATTAACAAAAAAAATGTTAAACAAATCACAATACATTCTTCAAAGTAGCCACCATTTGCCTTGATGACAGCTTTGCACACTCTTGGCATTCTCTCAACCAACTTCATGAGGTAGTCACCTGAAAAGCATTTCAATTAACAGGTGTGCCTTGTTAAAAGTTAATTTGTGGAATTTCTTTCCTGCTTAATGCATTTGAGCCAATCAGTTGTGTTGTGACATGGAAGGGGTGGTATACAGAAGATGGCCCTATTTGTTAATACTATGTCAAGAACAGCTTAAATAAGCAAAGAGAAATGACAATCCATCAATACTTTAAGAAATTAAGGTCAGTCAATCCAGAACATTTGCAAAAACCATCAAGCGCTATGATAAAACTGGCTCTCATGAGGACCGCCACAGGACAGGAAGATGCAGAGTTACTTCTGCTGCAGAGGATAAGTTCATTAGAGTAACCAGCCTCAGAAATTGCAGGCCAAATAAATGTTTCACAGAGTTCAAGTAACAGACACATCTCAACATCAACTATTCAGAGGCCTTCATGGTTGAATTGCTGCAAGGAAACCTATAAGAGGAGACTTGTTTGTGCCAAGAAACACGAGAAATTGACTTTAGACTGGTGGAAATCTGTCCTTTGGTCTGATGAGTCCAAATTTCAGATTTTGCGTCTCAAATCGGCGTCTTTGTGAGACGCAGAGTAGGTGAACGGATGATCTTCGCATGTGTGGTTCCCACTGTGAAGCATGGAGGAGTTGTGATGGTGTGGGGGTGCTTTGCTGGTGACAATGTCTGTGATTTATTTAGAATTCATGGCACACTTAACCAGCATGGCTACCACAGCATTCTGCAGCAATACACCATCCCATCCGGTTTGCGCTTAGTGGGACAATCACTTGTTTTTTCAACAGGACAATGACCCAACACACCTCCAGGCTGTGTAATGGCTATTTGACCAAGAAGGAGAGTGATGGCCTGGCCTCCACAATCACCCGATCACAACCCAATTGAGATGGTTTGGGATGAGTTGGACCGCAGAGTGAAGGAAAAACAGCCAACAAGTGCTCAGCATATGTGAGAACTCCTTCAACACTGTTGGAAAAGCATTCCATGTGAAGCTGGTTGAGAGAATGCCAAGAGTGTGCTAAGCTGTCATTAAGGCAAAGGGTGGCTACTTTGAAGATTCTAAAATATTAAATATATTTTTATTGTTTAACACTTTTTTGGTTACTACATGATTCCATGCGTTATTCCATAGTTTTGATGTCTTCACTATTATTCTACAATGTAGAAAATAGTAAAAATAAAGAAAATCCTTGAATGAGTAGGTGTGTCCAAACCTTGACTGGTACTGTATGGTTTTAACATTTTTGAAAATGTATTACAAATGAAAAGCTGAAATGTCTTGAGTCAATAAGTATTCAAACCCTTTGTTATGGCAAGCCTAAATAAGTTCAGGAGTAAACATTTGCTTAACAAGTCACACAATAAGTTGCATGTGTGCAATAACAGTGTTTAACATGATTTTTGAATGACTACCTCATCTCTGTACCCCACACATTCAATTATCGGTAAGGTCCCTCAGTCCAGCGAGGTTTTCCAAGAAGGGAACCTATTGGTAGATGGGTGTATCAATACACCCAGTTACAACAAAGATACAGGTATCCTTCCAAACTCAGTTGCCGGAGGGGAAAGACACCTCTCAGGGATTTCACCATGAGGCCAATGGTGACATTAAAACAGTTACAGAGTTTAATGGCTGTGATAGGACAAAACTGAAGATGGATCAAAAACATTGTAGTTACCCCACAATACTAACCTAATTGACAGAGTGAAAAGAAGGAAGCCTGTACAGAATAAAACAATAGTTAAAAAAAAAATGCATTCTGTTTGCAACAAGGCCCTAAAGAACTACTGTAAAATGTGAGAAAGTGTTATGTTAGGGGTAAATCCAATAACACATTACTGAGCATCACTTTCCATATTTTCAAGCATAGTGGTGGCTGCATCATGTTATGGGTATTCTTGTAATCGTTAAGGACTGGGGAGTTTTTCAGGATAAAAAAATTAATGGAATGGAGCTAAGCACAGGCAAAATCCTAGAGGAAAACCTCATTCAGTCTGCTTTCCACCAGACACTGGGAGATGAATACACCTTTCAGCAGGACAATAACCTAAAACACAAGGCCAAATCTACACTGGAGTTGCTTACCAAGAAGGCAATGAATGTTAAAGTTTATACTTAATTTTTTTTGAAAATCTATGGCAGGACCTGAAAATAGTTGTCCAGCAATAATCAACAAACAATTTGACTGCGCTTGAAGAATTCTGAAAATAATAAAATAAAATAAAAATGGGGAAATATTGCACAATCCAGGTGCGGAAAGCTCTTAGAGACTTAAGGCGTCAGCATGCTTCAGTTCAGCTGGCGCTTAACTGAACTTGGCAAGCTGAACTGAATGAGTGTCCTCGCACACTCCCTTAAAAGAACTTCCCTTAAAAATTTGGAAAAAAGCGATATTAATACCGTTTGTCCATTTTGAGATGCCGTAGCCAGTATATACTTCCTGAAAATGGTCAGAATTAATCTAAGATAACTCAATAAATCTATCATAATTTTTAGAGGAGATCTTAGTAGCGCAATTTTAAAAGTAACTAAGGTGTTTGGTGCAATATTTTTGAATGAAAACATCTGCATGAAAACGAGTCATCTCGTTGAATAACAAAAAAGTACTTTAATGACAAATCCCTACAGTTGACCAATCACCGACGAAGGGGCGTAGACTTAGTCTTGCCTCCAGAAAAAAAACTGGTTAGGCTGGGAAGCATGCGGACGCCTTTACCCTGAAAGACTCACAGGTGTAATCACTGCCAAACATGCATCTACAAAGTATTGACTCAGGGGTGTGAATACTTACGTAAATTAGACATTTCTGTATTTCATTTCTAAAAACGTGTGTTCACTTTGTCATTATGGGGTATTGTGTGTAGATGAGTGAGATTTAAAAAAAAATAAAAAATCTATTTTGAATTCAGGTTGTAACAACAAAACGTGGAATAGGTCAAGGGGTATGAATACTTTCTGAAGACACTGTATATTACTCCTCAGTGAAGCCGGCTGACGCACTCTCCCCACTGCCGCGTGTGCAGCTCTTGCCCCTTCTCAAGGAGACAAGGGAGAACAAAGCCTAAGGACGGTTAGCAGAGAAACAGAGCATTTGCAAGAATATGTCCCCAACAAAGCAATCTGAGAATCACTGTAATTGTGTTCACCCTATTGAGGTTGATCTTTTGCCCCTTTGTTGTGATGCTTTATATATCTCTCAGACTGCAGATGCCTAGCAGAGTGTTTTCCACTTCTTAAAACAGAGATATTTTAAAAGGAGCCCCAGTCATCTGGTTTTAAATGAAGATCTGACAGTCACCAGCGAGAGGGTTCTATATGATTCAACTACAGTGCAAATGACTATGTCCATCTCTCTGCTCTTGTGAGTCAATACAAAAAAGTGGGATGAGCAATAAAAAGGGAGGCATTTCACCTAATTGATAAGAATTGTCAGGTCAGAAAGCTAAATGAGAATGCTACTTGTAGGTGCAGAAGTCTCTTCACGCCTGGTGAGCGAGCGAGAGACACAGACAGACAGACACAGACAGACAGACAGAGCGAGAAAGTGTCTCTCTCGCTCTCCCTCTTTGTGGTCTTCCTGACATGACTGTGACGAGTGGGGGGATTGAAAAGATCGCTCGTGATGAAATCAACTTGGGGCTAAGCTGGCCTTTGGAATAGAGGCATTAATAATGTTTGTTGTTTCCTTCATTTACCTCTCCATTAGGCTGGCCCCGGCATCATTTAGGTGCTCTCCAGGGGCGACCCCATTGATGTAGACCTTCCAGGGACGAGGCGGTGGCCAAATCAATAGCCAGCTTCCCACACATTTCCCATTATTCCTTTTCCCATGCAACCAACACAGAACTTCCACTCCACAATAAAGCTTAGCCAACATATATTTTCTACCACACATCACTGACATGGTGATACAGAAGGGGTGAATCCAACATCATTTATTTTTAATAGCTGCTCAAGTAGCTCCCTATGGACTGCTGAATGCTGAGGCGAACACTGGGATGCACTAGACGCTAGGGCTTTCTAATGTGCTTTGCTCCATAAACCTCTGGTGGCTAAGACATTACATATAGCTAATGGCGCGTACATTACTTAACGGAGAGAAATATACAAACCCCACAAAAAACACATCAATATCAACCGGGGAGAGGAAAGAGGAAAACTGAAAACTCTTTAGAGGATACAAGTGTATCACACCTTGCTCTGAAGAAAGAGCATTTAAAAGAGAACTGTTTGTTGAACCTTCCACTCAGAGCCTGTGTGTGTGTGTGTATGTGTGCGTGCGTGCGTGCGTATATGCATACATGTATGTATGCTTGCGTGAACACAGACATATACTACAAATATCTCCTTCATAAAGCTGGGTATGGTCAGGTTATAACTCCACCAAGGTGCTGCAGTCTGTCTGTACCTGAGGCTAAATATAAACTCTTGAGTTTCCTCGTTTTTCCTCAACCTGAAACAACTGTCATCCACTCCGGTTATTACATCCACTCCGGTTATTACACAGAGGCTGCTACAAGATGTCTGATGCCTTAGCAGAGAACGCCGTGAACACCTGTAAACCAATTACAACTGCCAAATGAGCTTGGCTTTACTGATTCATTCGTAATGGGCATAGTCATCTGTTAATTACCCAACTGAAATTAGCCAATCATTTAGACCCCTCTTTCCCAGACATAATAGGAACGTTTTTCATTTGCATGAGTTTAAAACCAGTGTGTTTGTTTTATCCCCCCTCAGTCTCTTTAGAAGTCAAGGTTACTGAAACTCAAACCAACATTTACAGCCTTGGTTCTTTGCTTACAAATGCATTTGCTCTTATTTACACTCTAAAGTGTCTACTAGTGCACTACAGCAAGTTTAAGGAGTGGGAATACATTCCAGTATATCTAACCATCTCCACATTACTGCCCAGCATCTCTATCTGCATATAGCTATTAAAATATTGATCACGGAACAAACATAAATGAAAGCTGAGAGTGTGAAGGGGTGTGTGTGTGGGGGTGATGTCACTTGTTAAATCCACTTCAATCAGTGTAGATGAAGGGGAGAGATTAAAGAAGGATTGTTAAACCTTGAGACATGGATTGTGTATGTGTGCCATTCAGTGGGTGAATGGGCAAGACAAAAGATTTAAGGTGCCGTTTGAATGGAGTATGGTAGTAGGTGCCAGGCTCATCAGTTTGAGTATGTCAAGAACTGCAACGCTGCTGGGTTTTCCCACTCTCAACAGTTTCCCATTTATATTAAGAATGGTCCACCACTCAAAGGGCATCCAGCCAACTTGACACAACTGTGGGAAGCCTTGGAGTCAACACGGGCCAGCATCCCTGTGTAACGCGTTCGACACCTTGTAGAGTCCATGTCCTGACGAATTGAGTATTTTCTGAGGGAAAAAGGGTGCACAACTCAATATTAGGAAAGTGTTGTTAATTTTTTTTACACTCAGAGTATATCAACTAGTTTCTGTAATTGATAATGTCCACTGTAAAACAAGGTAAGCATTCTCTGTATCACTTGTCAACCCCTCTGTGTGAAGTCCACGTTGGACATACAGTAAATGGTGGTCCTAGAATACTAATCTTGTCAGCCATATCCCACTTCCAGATGGAGAACGTCTGTTCCTGGTTCTACCACGGCCCTATGGCTGGAGAGCCCCATCAGGGCTGCTTCTCCCTGGAGCTCCCTGGGTCATAATCAACCACATAGCCTACACTGTGTGGAAATATCTCACCCTTCACTAACCATGAACTATTTAATCCACAAACGCTAACATGATGTGTGATCATGGCTTCAGATTTGAATCTGCATGTGTTTTGAAGATATGGACTGCTTCTTAAATAGACTTGTTTATCCCAAACTTGCAGAGTAGAGGAGGAGGAGGAGGAGACCGTAATCATTTTGTTGCCTTGCTGACAGTGGTCACTATGAGGACACAAGATTTCCTTCACCTGCAATCAACCAATTTTCCATCCATTTTCTGTGTAAGCCATTTCCAGGGGCCGGGCACGCCACCATTCAGACTAACCTCCCAGTCCATCCCAAACTTGATTACAATCCACCTTTTATTCTCCTCAGAAAGGTTACAATAAATCACTTCTTCGGGAGAAGGAGAAGATAGAAGAAAAAACACCTTGTAGAAAAGATCATAATAAAGGAACAGAGAGCGTTGCCTCCGCTGAAAAAAACGAAAACAAATTCTCACTACTCCTACCGGGGAAATGAAACACTGTGTGTGTCACTCGAGTATCATATCAATTACCCACACAGTTACCACTAGCACTAGAGAAATTGTATTAAAGGAGGGGGCGGATATGATTTTCATCCTCGTGATCTTCTGTACCGAACAAAGATTTTCAATCAACAGAATCAGAGTAGGGCGTTCTCTGGATGAAGCTGGAAATAAGAGCACCATTTGGTACTACACCTTCTAACATGGAAACTATTATGAGATATCTAATGGAGTACATACTCTATAGGAAGAGATAAAAAAACAAGGTCATATTTCAGTTTTGCATTTGAAATTACCTAAACTTTTATCTGCATATTCATTTCCACCAGTAATGAATGATCTGTGTTTTTGATATCACCAAAGGTAGACTGAAACATGCATCCAGGCTATACATAACTTTCACGGTCTGAGACTACAGTACTTCAGTGTGTTTGTGCGTGCCTGCGTGTGTGCTTATGTACTCTAAATAAATGTTTGGAGGGGGTATTCTGTGCTGCTGTGAAGACATGGCCACCTCATGTGTTTTGATTACACGCACAACCCTTTTTGCTTGCGTCAGGCATACGACCTGACAAACTACACTACTACGGAGTGGATGTGAAATGTTTGTACATATTAAGTCACTGTGCCCAGCCATTCAAAACACAGCAGTCACTAGACTCGCTACTTCCAAGTCACTGACAATTAATCTAATGGCTTCTGAGGAGGTTTACAGCCCCGGGACAAGCAGAAAGCTGCTCCACTGTCACTACCCCTACACATTCCTCCATTAACTTCCACCCATTACGCAGAGTAGGTCCCTCTTTGACCGTGGCTGATAATGGGTGTAGTAGTTTAACAACAGCAGGTACAGTAAGACTTAGCGGTGAAATATGAGGTCTATTCCCATACAATGCCATTTACACAGGAGGCTGAGTGATCCATACATCCCTAAATAAACAGCATCACCACAAATCACTGGGAGAAAGGAACCAGATAAATCCTTAAAACAAGCCCAGGCACAGATTACCCAATGTTGGCAAGAGCAAAACGTTAGGTAGGGCAATGCATTCCATCTCTGTCATCTTTGATTCATCTCAAAATGTGATGGATGACTACAGGGGCTAAGTGAGTACTAAAGTATTACGTGGACGGATAACTACTGTCTATGTAGAGTCAATCTGATTAATGGAATTACCTACTGTCCAGTGCATCTCACCTCAGATAACCAAGTCCCAAGCAAGTACAGGTAACTGCCAAAAAAAAAGAAAAAACGAGTAAATGAGTCATACAAAATACAATATATTCAAAGCATGTGCTTCCACACAGGTGTGGTTCCTGAGTTAATTAAGCAATTAACATCCCATCATGCTTAGGGTCATGTATAAAAATGCTGGGCAGGCCATTATTTTGGCAACCATGGCAAGAAGAAGAGATCTCAGTGACTTTGAAAGAGGGGTCTCAAAGGAGTCTAGGATGTGTGTGTGTGTATTATCAGTTCTCAACCCAATTGAACACTAATGGGAGATTCTGGAGCGGCGTCTGAGACAGTGTTTTCCACCACCATCAACAAAACACCAAATTATGGAATTCCTCATGGAATGGTGTCACATCCCACCAATAGAGTTCCAGACACTTATAGAATCCATGCCAAAACATATTGAAGCTGTTCTGGCGGCTCTTGGTGGCCCATTGCCTTCTTAAGACACTTTATGTTGCTGTTTCCTTTATTTTGGCAGTTACCTATAGCTAGTACCTCATCTTACAGAGCATATTGATATGGTATGGTATTAACCACAGCAGAATGGTAGATGAGTTGAGTATCATATACACTGGAATGGAAATGCTCTAACTACAAGTCTATATTCCTGTGATCTTTAATTGTACTGAAATTGCAGTAGTCTGAGGAAGACAGAATGAAAGTGGGAGAAAGAGCCAGAGGGAGGGTGGAGAAGAGAGAGAGAGAAAAATAAAGAGAGGGAAGAGGTGGGAGGAGACTAAGAAATCGCCAGGTACTAAAGCTCAAAAGCCACACATTCGTCCCCTTTTCCTTGTTTGAAATTCATATTGCAGAGCCTGTGAGGAAGCTGATAAGCAGTCTAAAGGAGTAGAGTAAACACACATCCTTAGATCTAGTACAGGTGGATATACTGTAGGTACATATCATTAAAGACAAACAAATGTATCACAGTTCACGAACAGGCAGTCAAAACAATATGCAGAGTAAAGGTTTTATGAGGAAGTTCTGGGTAGTAATGATTTAGCAACCTACATTCAATAACACATGTACTATTATTCTGGCAACTGGTGTATGAGGCACATACATGTTTCTGCACAATATCATAGAGGTATTGACATTCATTCCTATTTATGATGTACATGGAAGGCTGCCCTGTGTTCATCACATCCGGAGTAAAGAGATAGATCACGTTTTTGTCTCAACATAATGAGCAAACAATGTGTGGCTGGATCACAAAAATCTTCCTGAACGGAGCAATAAATAAGTCATTTACATTTAAATAACATTTCCGTCTCACATACAGATAATCTGAGCAACTTCATAATGTTTGTTGAAAGGATCTGTGGTCCCACTGACAAGTCTCGTTTATGCTGCAGAAGGCGCCGGGCCTAACTGTTGAACAAACATTAATCACTAATCGCCTTTATCTACTCCACAACACCGTCTCGCGTACCACTGTTAGGGAGACCTCGGCATGCTGCGCGGTGCACCACAGAGCCAGGGCCATCCCTGGCAAATCATTACTACCGCCTATTTAAAAGGCCTCAGCCTGGAAAGATGAGATAGTCGGGAAAGCTGCCGCAGGGCATTGGGACAATTGCTCAGCTTTATACATTTGTGGACGGACACTTGGTGGAATGACTGTTGTTATTTCACAAGAATGAGTGATAACTCCCAGGCATGCTCCTATGGCAGGGAGAGAATACAGAGCTTCCCTGCAGTTTAACTATTCCAAAAGAGGCTTTCTGAGGATAACCACCTGTCATAATGGGAATCCCTTTCATAATGGGAATCTAAAGAAGGGACTGTATCACCAATAATACAATTTCATTTGCTCAGATATGAAAGTATGAATGTGGTGAAAGTAGATGGAATAAAATCATACTTTGTTTTTGTTGGAAAAAACAACAAAATTGACAAGAAATATTTGGTTTGAAATGTTGAGATGTTTTTCTCTGGACACCTGACCAATAACAAACAATCAATTGTCTCATCATGAGAACTGCTATTCACTAGCTCCTTCCATGTCAATTTTTTGGTACAGTGTATGAATGTGATTTATTTTAGCTGAGACAAAAACATTGCATATTATGCTTTTAACAAAAGCACAAAATCATTCAAGTGTCTGTTACTTTAAGGCAAAGCAAACCCTTCTGTTTCAGCACAAGGACAAACCAAATGTTCAATTAATGGTTTTAATTTACTTACGGCTCAGAATTGATTTCAGTTATCCAAGTGTGTCTAACTGTGTGTATGAGAGAGCATGTCTGTATGTGTGCACTCTAATCTACGCTTTAAATTAATGCTGGGAAATGAGGGGACATTAGCATCCTCTCGGAGTGGGGACTGTGTACTGTGGGTCATGTGTTGATCTTGGCCTGCAGCCAAGGAGGCCTCTTCTCTGGACAGAAAGCATCGCGAGGGCACACACTTCAATCTAAAGAGGGCTACAGGTAAGGCCTGTGTTGAAATAAATGTATTTAATGTAGCCCAGGTCTCTGAGTAAATATAAACAATCACAGAGAGATACGACAGGTCAAAAGGCTTTTTTTTATTTTAATTTCACCTTTATTTAACCAGGTAGGCTAGTTGAGAACAAGTTCTCATTTACAACTGCGACCTGGCCAAGATAAAGCAAAGCAGTGCGACACAAACAACACAGAGTTACACATGGAATAAACAAACATACAGTCAATAATACAATAGAGAAAGTACAGTGTGTGCAAATGAGGTAGGATAAGGGGCGTGAGGTAATAAATAGGCCATAGTGGCGAAATTATTACAGTATGGCAAAAGCCTGTCCCTTGTGGCTCAGTTAATTCCCACGGGGTACCAGCACAAAAAAATATATAAAAATGTATGCACTCACTACGCGTCTGCTAAATCAGGATTTCCAAAACTCGGTCCTGGGGCAGCCCCTGGGTGCACATTTTATAAATTAGTCCTTCAATGCTGTCTAAAATGCTGCTGACCAGCTCTCAAAGACAGAGCAAAGCGTCTCCCGATTCCCTTGTGTTTTCACTTTACTGAGAGTTCTCCAATTAATGACGCACTGCACACCCTAAAGCCTAGCCCACATTCTGGCAAAATAGATGTGCTGCTGCTACTGGTGCTTAGTAGGACACTTTCCTCTGGCTCCTTACACTCATTAGATCCATTTAAGACCCATCGACATCACAGTGTCACACACTTCTGCTATGTGACTCTAAAACAGGGATGGGCAACTCCAGTCCTCGGGGGCCTGATTGGTGTTACACTTTTGCCACAGCCCCAGCTAACACACCTGTCATACACCAATCTGATTTCTGGCCATGCAACTTGTGTCTGAACGGTCAAATCAAATGTATTTGCCCTCAAGTGGTTTTTAGACTCTTATTTGGCATAACTTGTTGCTTGCTAGCTGCTCTATTGACAGTTTGACAAAAACATGTGGTAGCTAACTAGTTTGTTAATTGTTTACAAACAAATTAGTAAATGTGCTCAAAAGCTAAACAGCTACCTAGCTAGTTGATTGCTGAGGCTAGACAAAAAGGACTAGTTTTGAAAGTTGGATCATCTTATCCTTTGAGGCTTTAAAAGTGTTCTTACACTATTATTTTGAACATTCAAAGCAACTGTGGAACATCCATGGCAGGCATTGCTGTCACCATAGTTTGCTACTTAACTTCTGAGTGATAAGAAGCATGAGCACCACCAATCAGCCTTAACCACTGTGCACACACCCGTCATTACTATGACAACTAGCGTAGCCATGTTAGCAAATGACTGCTGTCTGAACAAAAACAAATCTGTATTGAGCATTATGGTCTGCAGTGTGAGCAAGGCTTAAAAATGGTCTGGACTACTGTTTTTTCTGTTCTACATAATAATTAATTGCACCCACCTGGTGGTCCAGGTCTGAATTAGTCCCCAGTGGAACGGGCTTCGAGGTCTAGATTAGAATTGGAGGGGTAATTGGAATGATATTTACAGTTGAAGTCAGAAGTTTACATACACCTTAGCCAAATACATTTAAACTCAGTTTTTCACAATTCCTGACATTTAATCCTAGTAAAAATTCCCTGTCTTAGTTAGGTCAGTTAGGATCACCACTTTATTTTAAGAAGGTAAAATGTCAGAATAATAGTAGAGAGAATGATTTATTTCAGCTTTTATGTCTTTCATCACATTCCCAGTGGGTCAGACGTTTACATTAGAGGTCGACCGATTAATTGGAATGGCCGATTAATTAGGGCCGATTTCAAGTTTTCATAACAATAGGAAATCGGTATTTTTGGACACCAATTGGGCCGTTTTTTTTTTTTTACACCTTTATTTAAACAAGGCAAGTCAGTTAACTTCTTGCAACTATAGGGGGTGCTGTTCCGCATTAGCATATTTGGGTCTCCAAATTAAACTGCCTCGTGCTAAATTCTTGATCGTACAATATGCATATTATTGTTATTATTGGATAGAAAACAGTCTATAGTTTCTATAGGAGTTGAAATTTTGTCTCTGAGTGGTACAGAACAATTTTTACAGCACTTTTCATGACAGGGTTCAGATTTCAGAAATGTTTACCTCTGATCTGGGGTCTGTTTATAAGGCCACAGTGAATGCTATGAAGAAACCGACACTGCCTACGTCTTCCTCTGGGTGTCTGTACGTCATCACGTTTTCAATGAAATCGATGGGACGTTCACAGCCATTATAAATGACCAAAATGTACAGAGACCGCCCTTTCTCAACGTGCGCCTCAAGCGTGAAGGCCATCGGACATGCCTCGTTCCAAATCGTTTTCTAACCAGCTATATTTCTCCGGTCATGTTTTCAGTCGTTATAGTTGTTAAAAACATCAGAATGTAGTTAATTTTAACCGTTTTATAGCAATTTATATCCGTTTAGTGCGATTCTGAGGAATTTATTTGTCGTGCACTTTCTAGCTTTGGGAACGTTTCGCGGTCTCGGTCGTTGTTAGTGGACATTTCGAAGGACAGAGGACATCTATCGACCAAAAGACGTTTATAACATAGAAAGGATACATTGCCCAAGAATATGATGGAAGATCAGCTCAAAGTAAGCAATATTTAATATGATAAACCGTGTTTCTGTCGAAATATTTTAAACGCATACATCGCCATTTTGTTTGGTATAGCTTCACTTGGCCAACCCTGTATTGAAAAGTAAGGATAATTTTAAAAATGTAAATCAGCGGTTGCATTAAGAACTAATTTGTCTTTCGATTCCTGTCAACCCTGTATTTTTTAGTCAAGTATATGATTAGCTTTTAATTAAACTAGATCACTCTGATAGATGACGTCAGACATATTGAGGCTTGATTTCCTAGTATTTTTATTGTGTAACCACGGTTTTGTATGGCTAAATATGCACCTTTTCGAACAAACTGTATATGTATGTTGTAAAATGATGTTACAGGAGTGTCATCGGAAGAATTCTGAGAAGGTTAGTGAAAAAATTAATATCTTTTGGCGGTGATTACGTTATAGCGCTCTTTGGCTGGAATCGATGCTCTGGTAACGTTTTCACATGTAGTATGCTAACTTATCGATTTATTGTGTTTTCGCTGTAAAACGCTTAGAAAATCTGAAATATTGTCTGGAATCACAAGATCTGGGTCTTTCCATTGCTATGCTTTGTCTATTCTTATGAAATGTTTTATGATGAGTAAATTGGTCATACACGTTGCTCTATCTAGTAATTCTAGTCGATTTGCGATGGTCGGTGCAATTGTAAACTGTGATTTCTACCTGAAATATGCACTTTTTTCTAACAAAAACTATCCTATACCATGAATATGTTATCAGACTGTCATCTGAAGAGGTTTTTTCTTGGTTAGTGGATATCAATATCTTAGTTGAGCCGAATTGGTGATAGCACCTGAAGGAGTAAGAAACTGATGGAGTTAGAATAGTGGTGTATTTTGCTAACGTGTTTAGCTAATAGATTTACATATTTTGTCTTCCCTGTAAAACATTTTAAAAATCTGAAATGGTGGCTTTATTCACAAGATCTGTATCTTTCATCTGGTGTCTTGGACTTGTGATTTAATGATATTTAGATGCTACTATCTACTTCTGAAGCTATGCTATCTATGCTAATCAGTGTGTGGGGGGTGGGGGGTGATCCCGGATCCGGGGTTGAGGTTCTAGAAAGGTTAAGAACACATTCTCATTTTCAATGACGGCCTAGGAACGGTGGGTTAACTGCCTTGTTCAGGAGCAGAAGAACAGATGTTTACCTTGTCAGCTCGGGGATTCAATCTTGCAACCTTACAGTTAACTAGTCCAACGCTCTAACCACCTGCCTCTCATTGCACTCCACGAGGAGCCTGCCTGTTACGCGAATGCAGTAAGAAGCCAAGGTAAGTTGCTAGCTAGCCTTAAACGTATCTTATAAAAAACAATCAATCAATCATAATCACTAGTTAACTACACATGGTTGATGATATTACTAGTTTATCTAGCGTGTCCTGAGTTGCATATAATCGATGCGGTGCGCATTCGCGGAAAAAGGACTGTCTTTGCTCCAACGTGTACCTAACCATAAACAATGCCTTTCTTAAAATCAATAAACAGAAGTATATATTTTTAAACCTGCATATTTAGCTAAAAGAAATCCAGGTTAGCAGGCAATATTAACCAGGCGAAAATGTGTCACTTCTCTTGCGTTCATTGCACGCAGAGTCAGGGTATATGCGATAATAATAAACGTTTTGTTTTCGAAATGATAGTTTCCGGATTCGACCATATTAATGACCAAAGGCTCGTATTTCTGTGTGTTATTATGTTATAATTAAGTCTATGATTTGATATTTGATAGAGCAGTCTGGCTGAGGGATGGTAGGCAGAAGCAGGCTCGTAAGCATTCATTCAAACAGCACTTTCGTGTGTTTTGCCAGCAGCTCTTCACTGTGCTTCAAGCATTGTGCTGTTTATGACTTCAAGCCTATCAACTCCCGAGATTAGGCTGGTGTAACCGATGTGGAATGGCTAGCTAGTTAGCGGGGTGCGTGCTAATAGCGTTTCAAATGTCACTCGCTCTGAGACTTGCAGTAGTTGTTCCCCTTGCTCTGCATGGGTAACGCTGCTTCGAAGGTGGCTGCATGGGTAACGCTGCTTCGAGGAGAGGGATGGAAGCTATACTGTTACACTGGCAATACTAAAGTGCCTATAAGAACATCCAATAGTCAAAGGTATATGGAATACAAATGGTCTAGAGAGAAATAATCCTATAAATGCTATATTAACTACAACCTAAAACCTCTTACCTTGAAATATAGAAGTCTCATGTCAAAAGGAACCACCAGCTTTCATATGTTCTCATGTTCTGAGCAAGGAACTTAAACTTAAACTTCTTGTTTTTGCATTATTTAAACCAAATTGAACAAGTTTCATTATTTATTTGAGGCTAAATTGATTTTTATTGATGTATTATATTAAGTTAAAATAAGTGTTCAATTCATTATTGTTGTAATTGTGATTATTACAAATAAAAAAAAATCAGTAATTAATCGGTATCAGCTTTTTTTGGCCCTTCAATAATCGGTATCGGTATCGCCGTTGAAAAATCATAATCGGTCGACCTCTAGTTTACATACACTCAATTAGTATTTGGTAGCATTGCCTTTAAATTGTTTAACTTGGGTCAAACATTTCGGATAGCCTTCCACAAGCTTCCCCCTTCCACAAGCTTCCCACAATAAGTTGGGTTTGTAGGCCTCCATGCTCACAAATGCTTTTTCAGTTCTGCCCACAAATTTTCTATGGGATTGATGTCAGGGCTTTGTGATGGCCACTCCAATACCTTGACTAAGCCATTTTGCCACAACTTTGGAAGCATGCTTGGGGTCATTGTCCATTTGGAAGACCCATTTGCGACCAAGCTTTAACTTCCTGACTGATGTCTTGAGATGTTGCTTCAATATACCGTCATAATTTTCCTGCCTCATGATGCCATCTATTTTGTGAAGTGCACCAGTCCCTCCTGCAGCAAGGTACCCTCACAACATGATGCTGCCACCCCCATGCTTCACGGTTGGGATGGTGTTCTTCGGCTTGCAAGCCTCCCCCTTTTTCCTCCAAACATAACGATGGTCATTATGGCCAAACAGTTCTGTTTTTGTTTCATCAGACCAGAGGACATTTCTCCAAAAAGTACGATCTTTGTGCAGTTGCAAACTGTGGTCTGGCTTTTTTTTTATGGCGGTTTTCGAGCAGTGGCTTCTTCCTTGCTGAGCGGCCTTTCAAGTTATGTCAATATAGGACTTGTTTTACTGTGGATATGGATACTTTTGTACCTGTTTCCTCCAGCATCTTCACAAGGTCCTTTTCTGTTGTTCTGGGATTGATTTGCACTTTTCGCACCAAAGTATGTTCATCTCTAGGAGACAGAACGCGTCTCCTTCCTGAGCGGTATGACGGCTGCGTGGTCCCATGGTGTTTATGCTTGCGTACTATTGTTTGTACAGATGAACGTGGTACCTTCAGGTGTTTGGAAACTGCTCCCAAGGATGAACCAGACTTGTGGAGGTCTACAATTTTATTTCTGAGGTCTTGGCTGATTTCTTTTGATTTTCCTATGATGTCAAGCAAAGAGGCACTGAGTTTGAAGGTAGGCCTTGAAATACATCCACATGTACACCTCCAATTGACTCAAACTATGTCAATTAGCCTATCAGAAGCTTCTAAAGCCATGACATCATTTTCTGGAATTTTCCAAGCTGTTTAAAGGCACAGTCAACTTAGTGTATGTAAACTTCTGACCCGATAGAATTGTGATAGTGAATTATAAGTGAAATAATCTGTCTGTAAACAATTGTTGGAAAAATTACTTGAGTCATGCATAAAGTAGATGTCCTAACCGACTTGGCAAAAGTATAGTTTGTTAACAAGAAATGTGTGGAGTGGTTGAAAAATGAATTTGAATGAATCCAACCTAAGTGTATGTAAACTTCCGACTTCAACTGTAGATCCATGTAGTAGCAGCACAATACAGTATCCTGAATGGAAAGACTTTGATTTGAGTCATGCATTAGCATACAGAGTAGAATACACTGTCTTTAATGGATGGCAAAGAGAGCAAGCGATACCAGAGAGGTTGAGTAAGGAGGTGAAGAAAAGATGAAGATAAATATATGGATAAAAACTCAAATGAAGTTGCTTGGGGTTCTCCATAGACAGGGCACCCCATTCAATTACTGGGCTGTAAATAACACATGACCTACAGAGCTGACCAATCTCACAGACTTTCTCTCAAACTATCAGGGGCAACTACAGAAGCAATTGGGGGGCATTTCCCATTGGGGGGCATTTCTTGAGCCGGCAGATATAGCGTCATGACACATTAAATCCATCTTAATTGATATGAATTGTTCCCCCTCCTAATCCCTTTCCAGTGCCTGGTGTGGAATGAGACAGGACAAATGGCTTTGCTTTGTAGATATCCTTCTTTATCATGATGAAATAAAAGCTGGCCTCCTTCCTATTGTAGAGTAAGCATTCCTGTGTTTGCATCATTATATGCTGAGAAGCACTGAACAGCTACACAATTAATAATAATCAACATACAGTCAAAATGGTTTGTAAGGCAGCGGGAAAAAACACAACAAATACAAAAACATCCCCTCGAGTCACAAAGCAGGATTATTCGGAGGTGCTCGTAATTAAAAATGGAGTAAACAAGCAAATGAGAGGATTTATAGATAGAAGATCCCACATTATTTTCCCAGAGCTCCAGCAGTGTTGCAGAAATTGAGAACACTGGCCAGGGGACTTGGAAAAGTTAAGGAAGAGAGGTGCTTCCTACTCAAAAGAGGTGATTACACAGTTGCCTTGGAGGAGAAACACGACATCCACCTCCTCTGCTGACAGTGAGTCTTATTGACAAAAGGATGGACTTGTTTTTATGCCAGGACTGAGCTATGTATGGTATGAAATATTAGATGTAACATGAGAGGAACAACACAGAGAGGAAACTCTATTTACCACCCATGCCAAACAGGGTGCATTTAAATAATACATCAGAGTCCATGCTTCAGCAGTCCTGTGTGGATTGTCAAAGTGTCGGAACAACATTCCTTATGATTCATCTTCTACCCCCTCAGCCTCCTATTTCTTTGACTCCCATGTTGGGGGTGGAAAGAGTAATGCCATGCCTATCACAGGAGACTCTCTGGAAACGCCTGAGGTAAGGAAAGTCATCTACCAACTTCCTGTCCCTTGCCATTCACTGGTTGACAGTCATTTATCAAACTAATTTGGCAGTTGGAATGCATTTCCTCTCCCCTTTGAATCTCTCAAACCCAAAAATATCATATTCCAGTAGGGAGTCACACCAACACATGCACAACTCGAACACATACTCTAGAGTATGATCCCAAATGGGACTGCTACCACTAGGACAACGACCAGCTATTATTAATATTACTAAAGTACAACGACTAATGTTTTGATCATTCCACACACAGTGGGTCTCACTGTTTCTCTCTCACATTCTGATACTGTATCATCGTGTGCATTTATTACACAAATATCCCAATCTCAGCTTCCAGTGCCTTTTAGAATTTCTGGGTATTTTGGCAGGATGATCGTGTGAAAGCTTCCCCTGGCCCATGGACGACCCCACCACCAGTGGTGTCAGTCTCACTACAGGCAAGTTCATGGGCAACAGATAAGCTAACGTTATAGGGATTAATCCTTATAGACGCACTAGTACCTCTGAGGTAGATCAGTAGAAACAGGTGTGCGTGTGCGTGTGCGTGTGTGTGTGTGTGTGTGTGTGTGTGTGTGTGTGTGTGTGTGTGTGTGGTTATTTTAAAGGTTTCAAGTGGAGTACAGACTGAGTACCTAGATCAATAGTATTAATCCCAGTGTACTCCAGGATGTTAATAACATCAATGGGAGCCATAATCACACCGTTTTCCAGGAACAATCATTCACACGGCAAAACAAACTAATCTTTATTGCTTTAAGGGTTTTTGAAATGAATGCAGAACTCAAATAATCATTGGCAGATAAAATTAGATCCCTTAATAGTATTTCTGGCTGCAGGGCCCCAACAAAATCAATATCTAAGACTGAGCATTGATAATATGTGAAAAGTCAATGTTCATATGGGGGTGGAGGCTTGTGTGTTTGTACCTGAGAGGAAATAGCCCTCACTGCATCACTAAACACAGCCGTTGTGGTGAAAATGTTTGTTGTGAGACTCCTAATTGCCGGTCCAGTTGGCTTTCAGCAAATAGATGCTGACAATTAGCGAAAGCATACACCAAATCAAACACATTGGCAACACATTAGCGAAAAGTGGAAAATTCCTGAATGAATGCGTTCATTTCAGATCCACAGGACAGGTTGAACTGTTGACCTTGGCTCTACTTAGGATGTTATTGGCTCTACTGTTCATCTGAAGGGCTGCCGATGACTTAATTGAAATTGCCTCAATAAAAGGCCTGCCACTGCAAACGTCAGCTCAGAGAGGTCATTTTGTACACCTTTTTTTCTGTGTAATCAGCAATATGATGGTCAGCCACTCGTGGTCCTCTATTACCTTTACTAATTGGATTGGTTTCTTGCCATGGGTGTGACGTCCCGACTATCACACTGACTGAGGTCCTTGGAGAAAACACTGGAGGAGTGGTGCTGAAACACCTCCCTGATACACAGGCTTCTGTTCTGACTATCAGGCAAAGGGAGCCTGACACTATAGCAGTTACTGGACTGTGGATACATCAGCCTCAGCTCAGCCCAGACACGGGATCCGTCCCAAATGACACCGTTCTCCCTATTTAGTGCACTACTTTTGACCTGCGCACATAGGGGATCCCATAGGGCTCTGGTCAAAAGTAGTGCACTAAATAGGGAATCGGGTGCTATTTGAGATGGATCCATGGCTACACTTGCTCCATCCCAATGCGCTTCAACGTTAAGGGTGGTATTACTGAAGCCCAGGACTCGTCTATCTGGAGGAGCGAGGCTAATGTAAATGGCTGAGGACCAAGCAGCACGCTAGCTGGTGGTGCTGCAGAGTTAATTGCTTTTTAAACTGGCTTCAAGAGATTATACTAGCCTGTGATGCTCTGAAAGCACAACTTGTTCAGACATGTAAAACCCTTAACTTAGTCTACAATTTCCGCGTACCTGCGGAAATCAAATTAACATAATGCAAAAATCCCAATCAAAATCCGTATGGTTAAGCTAGAGATGAGCTGCGTCTCAATCCACCGAAACCGCCCATACCGCCCTTCCACATCTGCGTTAAAAGGTGGCAGAGCTAGAGCGGTGTTTGTCAGACCATGAGACATCCCGAAAATCGGTCTTCTCACAAAAACGTCTGTAGCATCCGAACAAGATGGCTTTCTCTGTTCTTCAAGGATCTGTTCCATTTAGTGACTATGTTATTCAATGCATTTCTATTGGCTAATAGCAGTAGTGCCAAATTCAATGTTTCATCCAATATTTGTTTTACAATAGCTAAATGATCCTTGGTATGACCATCTTAAAACAATTCTATATGTTAGCTTAGACCCGGGTTAGACAGGGCTTAGACTCTAGAGGGTTAAAACCAAATCAGGTCGGTTACAGATGGCAAGATTTTTAGAGAGGCTGAGGTGCTAGTACAAATGCATGAGTACAGGCAAATCAAAGCCCTATGGTGCATTGGCGTACTAAGAGCATTCATTTTCCCTGCCTGCCTGTCATGCAGGAAACTGTTCTAGCGCAAGTGTCAGCTTAAAAACTCTACCACTTCCTCTATACTCAATACAGTGTTTCCTGTTTGAATTTAAAAAGGTGACAACATTTTAACACTCTCCGGTGAAACCACCACAGGGTATTTGGAACCGAGTGGTCTGTTAATTTCATTATACACAATCTAATTTCCAGCTGAGGAGTATTTTGAGCAGGCAGCGGTATGGAAACCACATTAGGTCCTTGGAGCATAGAGTGAGGTGGACTGCTGAAACGGTCTTTTCAATAAGAAACTGGTCCAAATGAAGCCTCTGCTCACTCTGCCAATCATGGAGCACATATTGAGTAACTTAACATTCATAGCTCAACATGAGCTTATGACGATGAGTTAAATCTTATATTTCAAATCTCCAGTTGAATGTATCCTTTAAAGTCCCAATGCAGCTATTTTTATAGCAATAAAACAAATTCTGGGTAACAATTAAGTACCTTACTGTAATAGTTCTCCATTAAAATTGTCAAAATGAAATGTTTTGCTAGGTTTGTCTGGGAGTGGTCTTTAAAGCGGGGAGGGGAAAACAAAAAAAATGAGGTTATTGGCAGAGAGGTTTGGAACTAAATTTGTTATTGTTCTATTAACTTATTTACCATCTGGTGATGTCACCAGGGAAGCTGAAACTCAACTTCTCTCTACTTGGCAGTGCTTATATCAGGAAAACGGGGGACTTGCGGGTTAGTCTATGTGGTTTCAGGCAGTCAGGGGGAATTAAGTACAGGTGGGAACCATGGTGGTGCATGACATCTGCTTAATGTACTGGGACCCATGACAACATGGTATGAATGCCACCCCCATAAAAATCAACCAGACACTAACGGACCCACCCATTTTAGCACTGCTACAATAGTATTAGACAAAATGGTGGGGAAAGAGAAATATCAGGTACGTGAAGTCTATACAGCAATAAATGGTGGCAGGAACATGCACCAGCACTTATTAACTTACATTTCACGGCCTTGGAATTGTTTCTTTGTTAACAGTGAAGCATGGACAAATGATCAATAAGTTATTTTGCTGAAATGGCTTGACATTTTTCAGAAATAAATCACATGGGGAGCATGCAGAAAAATATAAATACAAATACAAACGCAAACTCTCTGGGGAGAGGTGCCTTGAGCATTTTCATAATGCGTTCGCTCACCCTGCAAATCAGGAAACGTGAGATTGACTGCGGGCCACCCCACCTCTCTGCTACCCAGGAGCACATGTAATTTCCATTGTCCTTTTTTCCCCTTATCATAATAGTATGAGTGAAAATAAACTGAAGTTCACAGAAAAAGGTTAAACAATGCGACAGGAAGTTTATTTTATTTTTGTAGGAGGCGAAGACGTACATAATACAACAGGATGTTCTACTTCCACTGTCCCCTGTCACGTAACATACACACTATTTGATTGTCACCCGTGATGTTACTTTTGTACAACATCCCTAATGACGTCTTCCAATCATTCAACTTGATTCCAGGTACAAGCGGGAAAACACTAGCTGAAATGATGCCTTACATTAAAATCGTATTTAAATTCAACTATTAATCTCAAAAGGAATTTTAGGGGAAAAGTAGTCTAATTTAAAAGCCTCTATGGCATACATACAGGACATAATAAAAATCCCTGAGCGATATATCCTGTATGTATATATTAGACTAATATTTGAATGTAAGCCCAGTAATCAAAATGTGTTCTGCTGTGACCACACAGACGCTTGGTGCCTCTCATCTCTCAAATGTGCTACAACCCGGTCGCATTCCGCTTCGCTCCACAGGTAGTATCACATTTTCATTTCATTTCATTACAGTACAACGGTTTGATTTGTTTGATCGTAGCTAGCTACATAGCTAGCTACATAGCCGTCTTTGTATCAAAGATAATTGTGTAGTCTAGAGCGATTTTCTAGGTTAGCTAGCCAGCTATTGTCGTTCTTTTAACGCAACGCAACGTAACGTAATCAACACTGCTAGCTAGCCAGCTAGCCCCCGAATAGCAGCACTGTAGATACTATTACACTCAACGGAACGACTTGATTAGTGTAGTGTCAACAACGCAGCCACTGCCAGCTAGCCTACAAAGTCAACAACTGCCAGCTAGCCTACAAAGTCAACAACGCAGCCACTGCCAGCTAGCCTACTTCAGCAGTACTGTATCATCTTAATCATTTTAGTCAATAAGATTCTTGCTACGTAAGCTTAACTTTCTGAACATTCGAGACGCGTAGTCCACTTGCCACTCCAATCTCTTTTGCATTAGCGTAGTCTCTTCTGTAGCCTGTCAACTATGTGTCTGTCTATCCCTGTTCTCTCCTCTCTGCACAGACCATACAAACGCTCCACACCGCGTGGCATCGGCCACCCTAATCTGGTGGTCCCAGCGCGCACGACCCACGTGGAGTTCCAGGTCTCCGGTAGCCTCTGGAACTGCCGATCTGCGGCCAACAAGGCAGAGTTCATCTCAGCCTATGCCTCCCTCCAGTCCCTCGACTTCCTGGCACTGACGGAAACATGGATCACCACAGATAACACTGCTACTCCTACTGCTCTCTCTTCGTCCGCCCACGTGTTCTCGCACACCCCGAGAGCTTCTGGTCAGCGGGGTGGTGGCACCGGGATCCTCATCTCTCCCAAGTGGTCATTCTCTCTTTCTCCCCTTACCCATCTGTCTATCGCCTCCTTTGAATTCCATGCTGTCACAGTTACCAGCCCTTTCAAGCTTAACATCCTTATCATTTATCGCCCTCCAGGTTCCCTCGGAGAGTTCATCAATGAGCTCGATGCCTTGATTAGCTCCTTTCCTGAGGACGGCTCACCTCTCACAGTTCTGGGCGACTTTAACCTCCCCACGTCTACCTTTGACTCATTCCTCTCTGCCTCCTTCTTTCCACTCCTCTCCTCTTTTGACCTCACCCTCTCACCTTCCCCCCCTACTCACAAGGCAGGCAATACGCTCGACCTCATCTTTACTAGATGCTGTTCTTCCACTAACCTCATTGCAACTCCCCTCCAAGTCTCCGACCACTACCTTGTATCCTTTTCCCTCTCGCTCTCATCCAACACTTCCCACACTGCCCCTACTCGGATGGTATCGCGCCGTCCCAACCTTCGCTCTCTCTCCCCCGCTACCCTCTCCTCTTCCATCCTATCATCTCTTCCCTCTGCTCAAACCTTCTCCAACCTATCTCCTGATTCTGCCTCCTCAACCCTCCTCTCCTCCCTTTCTGCATCCTTTGACTCTCTATGTCCCCTATCCTCCAGGCCGGCTCGGTCCTCCCCTCCCGCTCCGTGGCTCGACGACTCATTGCGAGCTCACAGAACAGGGCTCCGGGCAGCCGAGCGGAAATGGAGGAAAACTCGCCTCCCTGCGGACCTGGCATCCTTTCACTCCCTCCTCTCTACATTTTCCTCTTCTGTCTCTGCTGCTAAAGCCACTTTCTACCACTCTAAATTCCAAGCATCTGCCTCTAACCCCAGGAAGCTCTTTGCCACCTTCTCCTCCCTCCTGAATCCTCCTCCCCCTCCCCCCCCTCCTCCCTCTCTGCAGATGACTTCGTCAACCATTTTGAAAAGAAGGTCGACGACATCCGATCCTCGTTTGCTAAGTCAAACGACACCGCTGGTTCTGCTCACACTGCCCCACCCTGTGCTCTGACCTCTTTCTCCCCTCTCTCTCCAGATGAAATCTCGCGTCTTGTGACGGCCGGCCGCCCAACAACCTGCCCGCTTGACCCTATCCCCTCCTCTCTTCTCCAGACCATTTCCGGAGACCTTCTCCCTTACCTCACCTCGCTCATCAACTCATCCCTGACCGCTGGCTACGTCCCTTCCGTCTTCAAGAGAGCGAGAGTTGCACCCCTTCTGAAAAAACCTACACTCGATCCCTCCGATGTCAACAACTACAGACCAGTATCCCTTCTTTCTTTTCTCTCCAAAACTCTTGAACGTGCCGTCCTTGGCCAGCTCTCCCGCTATCTCTCTCAGAATGACCTTCTTGATCCAAATCAGTCAGGTTTCAAGACTAGTCATTCAACTGAGACTGCTCTTCTCTGTATCACGGAGGCGCTCCGCACTGCTAAAGCTAACTCTCTCTCCTCTGCTCTCATCCTTCTAGACCTATCGGCTGCCTTCGATACTGTGAACCATCAGATCCTCCTCTCCACCCTCTCCGAGTTGGGCATCTCCGGCGCGGCCCACGCTTGGATTGCGTCCTACCTGACAGGTCGCTCCTACCAGGTGGCGTGGCGAGAATCTGTCTCCTCACCACGTGCTCTCACCACTGGTGTCCCCCAGGGCTCTGTTCTAGGCCCTCTCCTATTCTCGCTATACACCAAGTCACTTGGCTCTGTCATAACCTCACATGGTCTCTCCTATCATTGCTATGCAGACGACACACAACTAATCTTCTCCTGTCCCCCTTCTGATGACCAGGTGGCGAATCGCATCTCTGCATGTCTGGCAGACATATCAGTGTGGATGACGGATCACCACCTCAACCTGAACCTCGGCAAGACGGAGCTGCTCTTCCTCCCGGGGAAGGACTGCCCGTTCCATGATCTCGCCATCACGGTTGACAACTCCATTGTGTCCTCCTCCCAGAGCGCTAAGAACCGTGGCGTGATCCTGGACAACACCCTGTCGTTCTCAACCAACATCAAGGCGGTGACCCGTTCCTGTAGGTTCATGCTCTACAACATCCGCAGAGTACGACCCTGCCTCACACAGGAAGCGGCGCAGGTCCTAATCCAGGCACTTGTCATCTCCCGTCTGGATTACTGCAACTCGCTGTTGGCTGGGCTCCCTGCCTGTGCCATTAAACCCCTACAACTCATCCAGAACGCCGCAGCCCGTCTGGTGTTCAACCTTCCCAAGTTCTCTCACGTCACCCCGCTCCTCCGCTCTCTCCACTGGCTTCCAGTTGAAGCTCGCATCCGCTACAAGACCATGGTGCTTGCCTACGGAGCTGTGAGGGGAACGGCACCTCAGTACCTCCAGGCTCTGATCAGGCCCTACACCCAAACAAGGGCACTGCGTTCATCCACCTCTGGCCTGCTCGCCTCCCTACCACTGAGGAAGTACAGTTCCCGCTCAGCCCAGTCAAAACTGTTCGCTGCTCTGGCCCCCCAATGGTGGAACAAACTCCCTCACGACGCCAGGACAGCGGAGTCAATCACCACCTTCCGGAGACACCTGAAACCCCACCTCTTTAAGGAATACCTAGGATAGGATAAAGTAATCCTTCTCACTCCCCCCCCCCTTAAAAGATTTAGATGCACTATTGTAAAGTGGCCGTTCCACTGGATGTCATAAGGTGAATGCACCAATTTGTAAGTCGCTCTGGATAAGAGCGTCTGCTAAATGACTTAAATGTAAATGTAGTCACCGAGGGTGCCTTTTGCTGTGGATATTAGGGTCTATATTAAACTAATGTTTCAAACTAATCCTACCTTTTTTGATAGGTGGGAGAGTGCAGTGAGATTTCGGAAAGACTAAGGGGAAATGGAAGATACTGATAAAAAAGCTTCTTGTATTACCATAAACACACAGTATAATACAATCCTGCCAATTCCATGGGCAGAGCATAATTCACTTGGTCAAGGAGAAGATTATTATGACTGTCTATGATGGATGAAGGCAGAGAGATACAGTGCATTCACAAAGTATTCAGACCCCTTGACTTTTTCAACACTTTGTTACGTTCCAGCCTTATTCTAAAATTGATTAAATCATTTTCTCTCATCAATCCACACACATTAAACAAAAAGTATTCAGACCCTTTGTTATGAGAGTGGCCAGACGAAAGCCACTCCCCAGTAAAAGGCACATGACAGCCTGCTTGGAGTTTGCCAAAATGCAGCTAAAGGACTCAGACCATGAGAAACAAGATTCTCTGGAAAATTGAACTCTTTGGCCTGAGTGCCAAGCGTCACGTCTGGAGGAAACCTGGCACCATCCCTACGCTGAAGCATGGTGGTGGCAGCATCATGCTGTGGGGATGTTTTTCAGCGGCAGGGACTGGGAGACTAGTCAGGATCAAGGGAAAGATGAACGGAGCAAAGTACAGAGAGATCCTTGACGAAAACCTGCTCCAGAGCAATCAGGACCTCAGACTGGAGCGAAGGTTTACCTTCCAACAGGACAATGACCCTAAGCACACAGCCAAGACAACGCAGGAGTGGCTTCGGGGAAAGTCTCTGAATGTCCTTGAGTGGCCCAGACAGAGCCCGGACTTGAACCCGATCAAACATTTCTGGAGAGAAACCTGCTCCAGGGTGCTCAGGACCTCAGACTGGGGTGAATGTTCACCTTCCAACAGGACAACGACCCTAAGCACACATCCAAGACAACACAGGAGTGGCTTCAGGAAAAATCGCTGCGTAGCAGCGCTCTCCATCCAACCTGTCAAAGCTTGAGAGGATCTCCCGAGAAGAATGGGAGAAACTCCCCAAACACAGGTGTGCCAAGCTTGTAGCGTCATACCCAAGAAGACTCAAAGCTGTAATTGCTGCCAAAGGTGCTTCAACAAAGTACCAAGTAAAAGGTCTGAAAACTTATTTCAAAAATGTCTAAAAACCAGTTTTTGCTTTGGAATTCGAATCAAATTTTATTTGTCACATGCGCAGAATACAACAGGTGTAGTAGACCTTACCGTCAAATGCTTACTTACAAGCCCTTAACACACAATGCAGTTCAAGAAATAGAGTTAAGAAAATATTTTCTAAATAAACTAAAGTTAAAAAAAATGTAAGTAACACAAGAAAATTACACAACAATAATGAGGCTATATACAGGGGGTACTGGTACCGAGTCAATGTGTGGGGGGTACAGGTTAGTATACGTAATTTGTAAAGTGAATATGCAAAGATAATAAAAAGCGAGTAGCAGCAGCGTAAAAACAAGGGAGGGAGGGGGGGTCAATGTAAATAGTCCAGGTGGCCATTTGATTAATACTTCAGCAGTCTTATGGCTTGGGGGTAGAAGCTGAGCATTTTGGTCCTAGACTTGGCGCTCTGGTACTGCGTGCCGTGCCGTGGATTATGGCGCATTGTGTTTAGATTGATGAGGGGGAAAAAATATTGAATCCATTTTAGAACAAGGCTGGCTGTAAGGTAACAAAATTTGGAAAAAGTCAAGGGGTCTGAATACTTTCCAAATGCACTGTACAGTAGACATCTCCTTGTAAGCAGCCTACAGGGCTGTACCTGAACTATATCCCCTGAAAATCTCCCTCTACACCCTGACAGTAGCCAAGAAGAGTAAAAGCAAAACTGCAGAGTCTGCCCTCTGAATGTCAATCTGGGAATACAGCTGGTCTATTCACTCCTGAGCACCAGGCAGGGGAATAGATGGATAGTGTCTCAGGCTGATGGACAGGCAATGCCCAGAGTAATGAAACACTGCATACATTCTGCATCATTCTTAATAACCACTTTCCATCTTCAGATTCCTTCTTCGAACACAACCACTCCACTACGTGCTCCCCCATATAACTTCTTTATCTAGTCCTGGCCTTGTTGGTATGCTGCTTAATACAGATGCCATGGCAACCCAAGCGTGTGGGTATCACGCCGCCCTGGCAGAAATGATTGAGAAAACCTTTTGCAGGTTTGTCATCATGCACCCCAGGGTAAATACTGGAAAGGATTGTTCTGAAAAGCATGTTAGTTTATTTCCTTAGATCTGAGAGGAACTCTTAGTGAGTGACAGCCATGACACTACCTCCACCAGAAACCTTGTTTATTTTTCCTGGCTTTTCCAATTATGTTTTATAAGAAGGCCCCAGGCAATTATCTGTATGCAAATATCACAGAGCAGTGAGACATGAAGAGAGGTAACAGGGAGGGGAAAAGACAGAATGAAAAACAATTGCGGGGAAAAAAGGAAGAACGGAGATGGAGACTTACCGGCACACTTTGTCCTGGTGATGAGTGGTGGTCCAGGCTGGCCGGTGCCCCCCTCCCCTGGTCTGGTGAGCAGCACACGGATCTCGTACTCTGTGTCTGGGTCCAGGTGCCACAGCTTGTAGTTAGGGGAGTTGACAGCATGGGTCTCTATCCAGATCCCTGATGTCATGCGATACTCCACCTCCTTCAGAATGATGGGGCCGTCCCCGAATATGGAGTTGGCATTGAGCTGGATCAGGAGGTAGGTGGGCCCCACGCCCAGCAGCTGAGGGGGTGCGATAGGCCGCGGGGGTTCTGGAGGACACAGGGGGGAATCAAAGCATATGGCTTAGAATAGCATACACCTAAAAGCGTTTCAATTTCTAACTTATCTATTTATGGCAAAAGATTTCCACATCTGTGTGTTTTATTGTAAATTATTTTTCAAAAATAATTTGACTCTTTCTTCCAAATTGATAATCAACCTAATAAGATTTGTGTCATTGTCAGACCCCCAATGAACTAATCAGCATCAGCAACATGTTTAAGTTAGAATCGTCTTATTTTTCATCCCTGAGGTAGACCGAGGGCGCCAAACTATCAAACACTCTCAGAATAACCAGATGGTTCGCCTTCCAGTCAGTCTGGATAGGTTTGGAGTCTGGCCCAGAGCATCCTGGACTAAACTGCAAAAAGTTAACTCTAAGCAAGCCTAAATATCTTATATTGAGTAATAATTCACTTAAAATTAGTGGGGGGGTTTTCGAACCAAGCTAAATTATCTAAAGTCATTGTCAGATCATTTTGCTTATTTGAACTAAAATAGGCTTAATACAAGTAATTTATCTTATTTCAAGATATTTTACCTTAAAACGATTAATGGTAAAAATATTTTGAAAAATATCTTGAAATACGATAAATCATTTGGGAAATAAGATACAGCACAGGAACACCACATCATAATTTTTTTAACCAAATGACATTTACTACATTCACCATTCTCACTGCAATGGAAGCCAATGAAACCCTCCCCTTAGAGAGTTAACTAACTAATGGAAGCGTCCTGTGTAATGTCTGAATAAACATACTGAGGGACATGAGCAGCCATTGTCATGTCATTCCATCACTTTAAGACCAATATAAGGCCTGTAAAGGGTCTGATGTTTCTTTATGAAGAGTGCTGGCAGACTACAGCCCATAAGGAGACGTGTTGTCCTCTCAGACGGAGTTGGTCTCTGGCTCTGCACGTCACACAGGCCTCTTTTTCTCTCTCCTCTCTCCCCGTCCAGATGGCTGTCGGCCGATTACTTTGTTGCAGCTAATTCAACAGCAGCGGCAATACTCAGAGATCACAGCAAGTCCAATCTGACAGTCAGTGTACTGGTGCTGTCCCATCCTGCCTATATCATCTTTGTGAACTCACGTTACCATCACAAAGTCTGGTATTCACACTTCTGCATATAGTACCTTTTATTAATTTCCACCTGTTCACCCTCCACTTAATCATCTGTTAATCATATACTGGTGGTACATGTATTATGACACTGTTAGTCTGAGATGGAATCCAGTGCTTTGGTTCAGCCAATCTGACGTGACCTGTGCTTTTGTCTATGGAACCTAACAATTATCTACAAAAAGGCCCTGTTCAGTTTTTAGCCCTGCAGGGCATACATATAAATATTTTGTTCATGAGACATATTTGTATTTTCTTGAATTAAGCCCAACAGAAGACCATAAATTAGAAAGTCATTGTTTTGCTTTTTTGCATTACTAATACCCAGGTGGATGTAACACTATAATAAGCTGGTTAGTAGTGTATGTTGGTGGTGATTATAGCGTCCCAGCAGAACACACAATACCTGAACCCAGGGACACTCCCCTGTAGAGGGTTCCCTATAGTTTTTAAATGTGTTAGCTTCCTTGTTTTCTAAACAAATTCATCTCTCTCCATCTCAGTAGTTAATGAGACGTGTGCCGCAAAAATGATTTCCGAATTAGGCTAAGCTGGAAAATAAAATAAACCAACAACATAACAGCATTTGAGATGGACACAACTATGGTGGGCCTATTGCACTAGTGCCAGAAAGCACATATGAAAATGCATGTTAAATGTACAGTTCTGTTGGAAAGTATTCAGACCCCTTGACTTTTTCCACATTTTGTTACATTACAGCCTTATTCTAAAATGTATTATATAAAAACATTTTCTCACCAATCTACACACAATACCCCATAATGACAAAGCGAAAACAAGTTTTGAACATTTTGCAAATGTATAAAAAAACAAAAACAGAAACACCTTATTTAAATAAGTATTCAGACCCTTTGCTATGAGACTCAAAGTTGAGCTCAGGTGCATCCTGTTTCCATTTTCTGCAGCATTGAAGGTCCCCAAGAATACAATGGCCTCAATCATTCTTAAATGGAAGAAGTTTGGAACCACCAAGACTCTTCCTAGAGCTGGCCCCCCGGCCAAACTGAGCAATTGGGGGAGAAGGGCCTTGGTCAGGGAGGTGACCGAGAACCCGATGGTCACTCTGACAGAGCTCTAGAGTTCCTCTGTGGAGATGGGAGAACCTTCCAGAAGGACAACCATCTCTGCAGCACTCCACCAATCAGGTCTTTATGGTAGAGTGGCGAGACGGAAGCCACTCCTCAGTAAAAGGCACATGCCTGGAGGAAACCTGGCACCGTCCCTACGGTGAAGCATGGTGGCAGCATCATGCTGTGGGGATGTTTTTTAGAGGCAGGGACTGGGAGACTAGTCAGGACCGAGGGAAAGATGAACAGAGCAAAGTACAGAGAGATCTTTGATGAAAACCTGCTCCAGAGCAATCAGGACCTCAGACTGGCGAAAGGTTCACCTTCCAACAGGACAATGACCCTAAGCACACAGCCAAGACAACGCAGGAGTGGCTTCGAGACAAGTCTCTGAATGTCCTTGAGTGGCCCAGCCAGAGCCCGGTCTTGAACCCGATCGAACATCTCTGGAGAGACCTGAAAATAGCTGTGCAGCAACTCTCCCCATCCAACCTGACCGAGCTCGAGAGCATCTGTAGAGAACAATGAGAGAAACTCCCCAAATGCAGGTGTGCCAAGCTTATAGCGTCATACCCAAGAAGACTCGATGCAGTAATCCCTGCCAAAGGTGCTTCAACAAAGTACTGAGTAAAGGGTCTGAATACTTATGAAAATGTGATATTTCATTTTATTTTATTTTTTATAAATTAGCAAACATTTCTAAAAAACGTTTTTTGCTTTGTAATTATGGGGTATTGTGTGTAGACCGATGAGGGAAAAAACTATTAAATAAACTTTAGAATAAGGCTGTAACGTAACAAAACGTGGAAAAATTCAAGGGGTCTGATTACTTTCAAAGGGCACTGTATTTCTACTTTTCCTTTTAAGGTCACCTCAGGACTTGGGCTACAGGTAGCCTAGCGTTTAGAGCGTTGGGCCAGTAACATAAGGTTCTAATACCCAAGCCTACAAGGTGAAAAATCTGTCAATGTGCCCTTGAGCAAAGCACTTCGCCATAATTTGCTCCAGGGGCACTGTACTAGTATGGCTGCACATATCCAGTGTATGTGACAATAAAACATATTTTAGTTTTGTTTGAATTCCTGAAACTCTTTTCCTGGTAATTTTATTGGGTCAAAATACTGGATAACTAATAGACAACAACTAAAAACAAACCAGAAACCTTCACAATATATTTGATCAAAAACAATTAATTATTGAAGCCGCTGATGTTTATTAGGTAGAAGTAGTTTTCCAAGAAAACAAACCAACCCCATCAACGGAAAAAATAGAAAGAGGAAAAAGGCCATTTAAATGCAGAGGCAATTGCCAATATAATTTGTACTTGTACCTGTAGGCGAGGACCATTCTCATTTCATTAAGATGTTTGGAGGAAACGGCGTAAACACAATAGAGGAGGTCTGGAGTAACTGATACACAAAATGTCTTCTTTCAACTAAAAAACTATAAATATGTTTCCAATAAAATGCACAGTAGCATGCGGAAGGTTTTAGGCATGGTAGGCAGGCTGACTCTCCCCATTTAGGGCATCATAACGGAGGAGTGAAGATAGAGCTAGTTGGGCTGAGCAGGTAGTTGGGTTGAGCAGGTAGTGTGTGTGTGTGTGTGTGTGTGTGTGTGTGTGTGTGTGTGTGTGTGTGTGTGTGTGTGTGTGTGTGTGTGTGTGTGTGTGTGTGTGTGTGTGTGTGTGTGTGTGTGTGTGTGTGTGTGTGTGTGTGTGTGTGTGTGTGTGTGTGTGTGTGTGTGTGTGTGTGTGTGTGTGTGTGTGTGTGTGTGTGTGTGAGTGAGTGAGTGAGTGAGTGTGTGTGTGTGTGTGTGAGTGAGTGAGTGAGATGCAGAGGAATCTTTCATCAGCTGGCATTATTGCTTCTCCCCAAGCAGCCCATCCATCATGTGTGTGGTGACAGTGTGGAATGATATCGCCGAGCCCTCGCATTACTGCTCCTTGAACCTTGTCTCATCCATCTCTCACATCCTTCAGCAGGCCACGCTAATAAACATCCGCCTTTCAGTCGCACAACTTACTGACTGGCCAACCTGCAGCTCAACTCTGCTGTGACTGGTCTAACCCAGCCCCAAGCAGCCCTGGCTCCGGAGCCATTCTAATAGTAATTGATTTTCATTTATTGCCGATATAGTCGACAGTCTCCAAGGCAGTATGTTGATACAAAAAAACAGTGGGAGGAGAGAGAGAGCTACAGCAACTTAATTTTATGCGGAAGGAAACGCTCGGGTCCGCTCTGGCTTTTTTTAAAAAGCTAAATGACAAGATCTGAGAAATGACAGTGACAGGGCAGGCCTTGGAACAACAAAGCGCACGCAGCAATCTCCATCTGACTGATGCTGTTACAGGACACAGAGGAGTGATCCCTTCCACCATCTGTCTCCCCCACCTTACCTCCAGCACGCAGACACTGTTTGGGCAGGCGGTATTAGGCTATCATCTACAAGGTGACAATCATTCTGCCTGTCAAGCCCTGTGGTTATCCAGCAAACATAGTCCACAAGCCCTCGTGGCTTGGAATCAATCCAGTTTCATATTCATATCCTTAGAAAAATATGTTCCTTTCTTCTTGGTGTTTCTCTTTTCTGTGCATTCCAAGTTCTTCCTTTGGCATCATTATGAGGCTTCATCAGAGTTTAACAATCTCTCTTTGAGCCTGGGGTTGTCAAGCAGGAGCCTTTCTTCAGTGTGGGATGAGCTGGCAGTTATCAAGTTTGAATCTACTTTTAAGCAGAAAATATCTCCCAGCCTGCTCCTCTGCTGACAGTCGTGTCTGCCACCAATCAGCCAGTTTGTTTACGGCAGGGAACCACACTGTCCCCCACACATACACACCGGGGGAGATGACAGCACACTATCTACACAACAGTTATTAAAGTGTACACACACACACATACATGCACAAGAAGACAACAGACTAGAACCCCTTAGATTAAGTACATATTTCACATGGTTTCCTGATCATAGAGCCTTGGATAAGATATGAAATTGAAATACCATATTGAAAATTGCACCTAAGGTCACCTCAGCAATCATTTCAATAAGCCGTAAGAAATAACTTTAACGATCAAAGCCGTGAACGGGTTGCTTTCATTTGTTAAAGCAGAGCTCACCAGGCATGTTTGTTTTAGGCTCTGTTCCAATGAGCAACCTTGTCAATAAAGTTTAGTTTCTACTAGGAAGGGGGCAACATGATTACTCAAAAAGCTCTGGGAGCCACGCATACCTCATGACAAAGTCAATTGTGCGCCACAGTGTGTTGTTTCTCTCTCCGCTGGGGGACACATAGTCAATAGTTCTTCTGTGAAAGGAATTTGCCACTGAAATTTTCATTTGTTACAAAGGGAACCAAAATAGCCGGCAGCATCCTCTGTCACTTCGGCTTTGGCAGAGCAGCCACTAATAAACTACTACCCTTAGGTCATAAACGACAATGGGCAACTCCATGCCAGCTCTCATTATGGGCCGCCCGTATCAATGGCCCCAAAATTTCCTTTAAAATTACCATCTTTCGGATCTGTGTAGCAGGATGTCTGCTTTCAAGCGCTAGTGAGATATTGGACCTGTCATTGCAGTTAATGTTGAACTACCTTCTAACACCAGGGTTCTGGGACCCTCTGGCCCAAGTTAAAAATAAGATTTGCTTTACCGATGCAAAAAAAACGGCCTCCCCTTCCTTTTGGTTGGGGGCGGAGGTAGGAATTTGAAGAAGCCAAGATTGATTGTCTGCACTAATTCTTTGTGTGGCTGGAGATATGCAGAGCGGCTCAGAGAGAGAGAGAAAGACGTCTCCTGATTATGAGGTGTCTGTTGAAGCATGGCTGGGAGCCAAGCCTCTCTGCTCTCTCCACTGACCGCATCTGAGAAGCATTTCCACAAGCAGACTTCAACTTGTGTAATTATTCTCCCTTTTGGTGATTCTCATTTGAATATCCAAATAATATTCAAATTCCTCTGCCTGAATAAACATATGCTAGTTGTGTGTTCCCTCACATATTTATTTTTGATATCTGCATAATGTTTATGGAGGAATATTTTTGGAGTTTTGCAACTGAGTTCAAAACTACAATTGCCAAAACTGATGTACACTATTTATTGTAATCAAATACTTTACAATCAGTCAAATAAATATGGTAGATTTATGAGGTAATAATCAGATGCGCATGGATGAATTATACCAGGATATCATCTGATGAGGACACACATACCTCTGACGATGAGTCCGGCGAAGTTGGACACACCAGATCCTCTCTCTGACTGGGTGACACATCGGTAAAGGTCTTGGTCCAGACTAGTCACTTCCTTGAGTCTGAACGAGGCAGCGAACCGCCTGTGGTTGATGTTCTTAGTCGACGCCACGGGAATGTCTTCCCCATTTCTCCTCTGCAAGATAAAAACAACAAGGAAAACATATGTGTTTGCACTTATTGGAAGGACGTGGCATTAAATCGGGAAGATGACGAATTACTTATCAAATCTGGAGTTATTTATTAAAAACAAAGTTTGTATAATCTTTCAAACATCAAGGATGCGTCTGGCTGATAGCACATAAAAGTGTATCTCGGCGGGAAACAATGAATGGGTCTGTTAAAGCACCACTTCCTCTTAGAGCTTATCATCACTGGGATCGTTATCAGACAAGTTGTGTCAACAGCAGTGCCTCATTTACATTTTCACCTCCACAACCGCCGGCACCGAAAAGGTCACATCGCCTCTCTCACTTTTCCACCCAGTCATCCATGAGAGGAGTTCTCTTATTCCCTCCCTACCTCCTTCTCACCTCCATCCCTCTCTCGCTCTATTTCTGTGGGTCTTATCAGTTCACCCTAGGCTCTAGGGAGGGCTTAGATCATGCCCTCACCCGAACAGAAATTTTCCCGCAGCCCTAGCTGACAAAATAGATTTTACTGCATTCTTTCTTAATAGAAATTCCCCCAAAAAGACGTGGCATTTCCTTGAGCCAGGTATTGGATTTGAGAGGGGGTAGAGAGGTGTTTGAGTTTTGAGGAGACAATGCTCAGTGATATACTGAGTGATGAATTGTACTGTGGGATAATTACTGTGGGATAATTGTACTGTGGGTTACTTTTTGTCAGTTGGTGTGATCCATAAACACCAGTTTGACCCGCATCCTTATACATCAATCCAGAGGTTCAACACCATCATCCCAGAAATCCTAGACCCATCCAATTTGCATACCGCCCCAAGAGATCCACAGATGATGCACTCTCTATTGCACTCCACACTGCCCTTTCCCACCTGGACAAAAGGAACACCTATGTGAGAATGCTATTCATTGACTACAGCTCAGTGTTCAACACCATAGTGCCCTCAAAGCTCATCAATAAGCTAAGGTCCCTGGGACTCAACACCTCCCTCTGCAACTGGATCCTGGACTTCCTGACGGGCCCCCCCCCCCATGTGGTAAGGGTAGGTAACAACACATCCGCCACGCTGATCCTCAACACAGGGGCTCCTCAGGGGTGCGTGCTCAGTCTGCTTCTGTACTCCCTGTTCACTCATGACTGCACGGCCAGGCACGACTCCAACACCATCATTAAATTTGCAGATGACACAACAGGAGCCCCTGATCACCGACAACGACGTGAAAGCCTACAGGGAGGAGGTCAGAGACCTGGCCGTGTGGTGCAAGGACATCAACCTCTCCCTCAACATGATCAAGACAAAGGAGATGATTGTAGACTACAATAAAAAGAGGACCGAGCACGCCCCCATTCTCATCGACAGGGCTGTAGTGGAGCAGGTCGAGAGCTTAAAGTTCCTTGATGTCCACATCACCAACAAACTAACATGGTCCAAACACACCAAGACAGTCGTGAAGAGGGCACGACAAAACCTATTGCCCATCAGGAGACTGAAAAGATTTGGCATGGGTCCTCAGATGCTCAAAAGGTTCTACAGCTGCACCATCGAGAGTATCCTGACTGGTTGCATCACTGCCTGGTATGGCAACTAGAGGTCGACCGATTAATCGGAATGGCCGATTAATCGGGGCCGATTTCAAGTTTTCATAACAATCGGAAATAGGTATTTTTGGGCGCCGATTTGACGTAAAAAAAAAAAAATATACACATTTATTTAATCTTTATTTAACTAGGCAAGTCAATTAAGAACACATTCTTATTTTCAATGACGGCCTAGGAACAGATTTTTAACCTTGTCAGCTCGGGGGATCCAATCTTGCATTGATTACATTGCACTCCACGAGGAGCCTGCCTGTTAGCGAATGCAGTAAGCTAAGGTAAGTTGCTAGCTAGCATTAAACTTATCTTATAAAAAACAATCAATCAATGACTGTCATTGCTCCAATGTGTACTTAACCATAAACATCAATTCCTTTCTTAAAATCAATACACAAGTATATATTTTTAAACCTGCATATTTAGCTCAAATAAATCCAGGTTAGCAGGCAATATTAACCAGGTGAAATTGTGTCATTTCTCTTGCGTTCATTGCACGCAGAGTCAGGGTATATGCAACAGATTGGGCCGCCTGGCTCTTTGCGAACTAATTTGCCAGAACTTTACGTAATTATGACAACATTGAAGGTTGTGCAATGTAACAGGAATATTTAGACTAATGGATGCCACCCGTTAGATAAAATACGGAATGGAATAAACGTTTTGTTTTCGAGGTGATAGTTTCTGGTTTAGTCAAGGGTATATGGTTTAGAGAGAAATAGTCGACGCGTTATAATTTCTGTAATAACTTGCGGCTGAATTTGAAAGGGGTTCCTTCGTTATTTTACCGTTCATGTCTTCCATAGAGAATGTCTTGATCTACTTCAAATAATATCTGTGTTTCGTGCAGGCTTAAACCGCCTCGACGTTTTGATACCCGTGTAAATCTCACTAGGATAAGGTAACGTTTGTCAACATATTTTCATAAATCCACTCTACAAATGTTTTATCTTCGCTTATAATTAGCCAATATTGATCAGAGTTACCTTGTCCTATGGATATCTACACAGTTATAAAATTGGCAGGGTGATGTAAGCCTACACGAAACACAGACCTTATTTTAAGTGAATCTAAAAATATCCTATGGAATAAATGAAGGAACCGCTTTTCAGATTTTGCTAGGTGTCATGGGAATTATGACTCACACTTTGGTTGTCAATTCTTACCATGCCCATTATTAAAATAGGATTTCCTGCATATAGAAATTAAAGTTTTTGTTTTCAACATTCATCACAGGTAACTTAAACTCTATTTTTATTCAAACAGTTGAGAGTATTTGTCTCCTAAGCAGACTCTTCAGTATCATTGTCACTTCAGAGCTGTGTGCGTGTGTGTATTTATGTATTATATTAAGTTAAAATAAAAGTGTTCATTGTTCATTCAGTATTGTTGCAATTGTCATTATTACAAAAATGTGTGTGTGTGTGTATGATATATATATTTAATATTTATTTTTATAAATCGTCCGATTAATCGGTATCGGCTTTTTTTGTCCTCCAATAATCGGTATCGGCATTGAAAAATCATAATCGGTCGACCTCTAATGGCAACTGCTTGGCCTCTGACCGCAAGGCACTACAGAGGGTAGAGGTCGACCGATTAATCGGAATGGCCGATTAATTAGGGCCGATTTCACGTTTTCATAACAATCGGTAATCTGCATTTTTGGATACCGATCATGGCCGATTACATTGCATGCCACGAGGAGACTGCATGGCAGGCTGACTACCTGTTATTTGAGTGCAGCAAGGAGCCAAGGTAAGGCGCTAGCTAGCGTTAAACATATCTTATAAAAAACAATCAATCTTATTATAATCACTAGTTAACTACACATGGTTGATGATATTACTAGTTTATCTAGCTTGTCCTGCGTTGCATATAATCGATGCGGTGCCTGTTAATTTATCATTGAATCACAGCCTACTTCGCCAAACGGGTGATTTAACAAGCGCAATCGCGAAAAAAGCACTGTTGTTGCATCAATGTGTACCTAACCATAAACATCAACGCCGTTCTTAAAATCAATACACAAGTATATATTTTTAAACCTAAATATTAAGTTAATATTGTCTGCTAACATGAATTTATTTTAAATAGGGAAATTGTGTCACTTCTCTTGCGTTCTGTGCAACAGAGTCAGGGTATGTGCAGCAGTTTGGGCCGCCTGGCTCGTTGCGAACTGTGTGAAGACCATTTCTTCCTAACAAAGACAACCAACTTCACCAAACGGGGGATGATTTGACAAAAAAATTGTGAAAAAAGTACAATTGCATGAACGCACCTACCCATAAACATCAATGCCTTTCAAAAAAATCAATACACAGAAGTACATTTTTTAAAACCTGCATATTTAGTTAAAATAAATTCATGTTAGCAGGCAATATTAAACTAGGAAAATTGTGTCACGTCAGGGTATATGCAACAGTTTGGGCCGCCTGGCTCGTTGCGAACTAATTTGCCAGAATTTTACGTAATTATGACAAAACATTGAAGGTTGTGCAATGTAACAGCAATATTTAGACTTATGGATGCCACCCGTCAGATAAAATACGTAACGGTTCCGTATTTCACTGAAAGAATAAACGTTTTGTTTTTTCGAAATTATAGTTTCCGGATTTGACCATATTAATAACCTAAGACTCGTATTTCTGTGTGTTATTATATTATAATTAAGTCTATGATTTGATAGAGCAGTCTGACTGAGCGGTGGTAGGCAGCAGCATGCTCGTAAGCATTCATTCAAACAGCGTTTGCCTGCAGTTCTTCGCAATTCTTCAAGCATTGCGCTGTTTATTTCTTCAAGCCTATCAACTCCCGAGATTAGGCTGGCAATACTAAAGCACCTATTAGAACATCCAATAGTCAAAGGAATATGAAATACAAATGGTTTAGAGAGAAATAATCCTATAATAAACTACAGCCTAAAACTTTTTACCTGGGAATATTGAAGACTCATGTTAAAAGGAACCACCAGCTTTCACATGTTCTCATGGTTCTGAGCAAGGAACTTAAACGTTAGCTTTTTTACATGGCACATATTGCACTTTTACTTTCTTCTCCAACACTTTGTTTTTGCATTATTTAAACCAAATTGAACATGTTTCATTATGTATTTGAGACTAAATAGATTTTATTGATGTATTATATTACGTTAAAATAAAAGTGTTCATTGTTTATTCAGTATTGTTGTAATTGTCATTATTACAAATATATGTATATAAAAAATAAATTCGGCCGATTAATCGGTATCGGCTTTTTTTGGTCCTCCAATAATCGGTATCGGCGTTGAAAAATCATAATTGTTCGACCTCTAACAGAGGGTAGAGCGAACGGCCCAGTACATCACTGGGGCCAAGCTTCCTGCCATCCAGGACCTCTGCCATCCAGGCGGTGACAGAGGAAGGCCCTAAAAATTGTCAAAGACTCCAGCCACCCTAGTCATAGACTGTTCTCTCTGCTACCGCACGGCAAGCGGTACCGGTAGGACCAAGTCTAGGTCTTAAAGGCTTCTAAACAGCTTCTAGCCCCAAGCCATAAGACTCCTGAACATCTGGTAACCAAATGGTTACCCAGGCTAGTCACTAACTTCTTATGGCTGGGGGCAGTATTGAGTAGCTTGGATGAATAAGGTGCCCAGAGTAAACTGCCTGCTACTCAGTCTCAGAAGCTAAGATATGCATATCATTGGTAGATTTGGATAGAAAATACTCTGAAGTTTCTAAAACTGTTTGAATGATGTCTGTGAGTATAACAGAGCTCATATTGCAGGCAGAAATCTGAGAAAAAATCCAACCAGGAAGTGGGAAATCTGAGGTTTGTAGGTTTGCCTATCCAATACACAGTGTCTATGGGGTCATATTGCACTTCCTAGGGCTTCCAATAGATGTCAACAGTCTTTAGAACCTTGTTTGAGGCTTCTACTGTGAAGGAGGGGGGAATGGGAGCTGATTGAGTCAGGGGTCTGGCAAAGTGCCACGAGCTCACTCAGGCGCGCCCCCGTGAGAGTTAGCTGCGTTCCATCGCATTTCTACAGACAAAGGAATTCTCCGGTTGAAACATTATTGAAGATTTGTTAAAAACACCCTAAAGATTGATTCTATACACCGTTTGACATGTTTCTACGAACTGTAATGGAATTTTTTGACTTTGTCTGGCCTGCGCGTCATCAATTTGGATTTTGGAACTAAACGCGCGAACAAAAAGGAGGTATTTGGACATAAATTATGGACGTTATCGAACAAAACAAACATTTATTGTGGAACTGGGATTCCTGGGAGTGCATTCTGATGAAGATCATCAAAGGTAAGTTAATATTTATAATGCTATCTCTGACTTCTGTTGACTCCACAACATGGCATCTGGTATCTGTATGGCTTGTTTTGGTCTCTGAGCGCTGTACTCAGATTATTGCATGGTGTGCTTTTTCCGTAAAGTTTTTTTTAAATCTGACACAACGGTTGCATTAAGGAGAAGTTTATCTAAAGTTCCATGTAAAACACTTGGCTCTTTTATTAATGTTTATTATGAGTATTTCTGTAAATTGATGTGGCTCTGCAAAATCACCGGATGTTTTGGAGGCAAAACATTACTAAACATAACGCGCCAATGTAAGCTAAGATTTATGGATATAAATATGAACTTTATCGAACAAAACATACATGTATTGTGTAACATGATGTCCTATGAGTGTCATCTGATGAAGATCATCAAAGGTTAGTGATTCATTTTATCTCTATTTCTGCTTTTTGTGACTCCTCTCTTTGGCTGGAAAAATGGCTGTGTTTTTCTGTGACTAGGTACTGACCTAACATAATCAGATGGTGTGCTTTCGTCGTAAAACCTTTTTGAAATCGGACACTGTGGTGGGATTAACAACAAGTTTATCTTTAAAATGGTGTAAAATACTTGTATGTTTGAGGAATTTTAATTATGAGATTTCTGTTGTTTGAATTTGGCGCCCTGCACTTTCACTGGCTGTTGTCAAGTCGATCCCGTTAACGGGATCTCAGCCGTAAGAAGTTAATAACTCTACCTACATATACAGTGGGGAGAACAAGTATTTGATACACTGCCGATTTTGCAGGTTTTCCTACTTACAAAGCATGTAGAGGTCTGTAATTTTTATCATAGGTACACTTCAACTGTGAGAGATGGAATCTAAAACAAAAATCCAGAAAATCACATTGTATGATTTTTAAATAATTAATTTGCATTTTATTGCATGACATAAGTATTTGATCACCTACCAACCAGTAAGAATTCCGGCTCTCACAGACCTGTTAGTTTTTCTTTAAGAAGCCCTCCTGTTCTCCACTCATTACCTGTATTAACTGCACCTGTTTGAACTCGTTACCTGTATAAAAGACACCTGTCCACACACAATCAAACAGATTCCAACCTCTCCACAATGGCCAAGACCAGAGAGCTGTGTAAGGACATCAGGGATAAAATTGTAGACCTGCACAAGGCTGGGATGGGCTACAGGACAATAGGCAAGCAGCTTGGTGAGAAGGAAACAACTGTTGGCGCAATTATTAGAAAATGGAAGAAGTTCAAGATGACGGTCAATCACCCTCGGTCTGGGGCTCCATGCAAGATTTCACCTCGTGGGGCATCAATGATCATGAGGAAGGTGAGGGATCAGCCCAGAACTACACGGCAGGACCTGGTCAATGACCTGAAGAGAGCTGGGACCACAGTCTCAAAGAAAACCATTAGTAACACACTACGCCGTCATGGATTAAAATCCTGCAGCGCACGCAAGGTCCCCCTGCTTAAGCCAGTGCATGTCCAGGCCTGTCTGAAGTTTGCCAATGACCATCTGGATGATCCAGAGGAGGAATGGGAGAAGGTCATGTGGTCTGATGAGACAAAAATAGAGCTTTTTGGTCTAACTCCACTCGCCGTGTTTGGAGGAAGAAGAAGTATGAGTACAACCCCAAGAACACCATCCCAACCGTGAAGCATGGAGGTGGAAACATCATTCTTTGGGGATGCTTTTCTGCAAAGGGGACAGGACGACTGCACCGTATTGAGGGGAGGATGGATGGGGCCATGTATCGCGAGATCTTGGCCAACAACCTCCTTCCCTCAGTAAGAGCATTGAAGATGGGTCGTGGCTGGGTCTTCCAGCATGACAACGACACGAAGCACACAGCCATGGCAACTAAGGAGTGGCTCCGTAAGAAGCATCTCAAGGTCCTGGAGTGGCCTAGCCAGTCTCCAGACCTGAACCCAATAGAAAATCTTTGGAGGGAGCTGAAAGTCCGTATTGCCCAGCGACAGCCCCGAAACCTGAAGGATCTGGAGAAGATCTGTAGGGAGGAGTGGGCCAAAATCCCTGCTGCAGTGTGTGCAAACCTAGTCAAGAACTACAGGAAACGTATGATCTCTGTAATTGCAAACAAAGGTTTCTGTACCAAATATTAAGTTCTGCTTTTCTGATGTATCAAATACTTATGTCATGCAATAAAATGCAAATTAATTACTTAAAAATCATACAATGTGATTTTCTGGATTTTTGTTTTAGATTCCGTCTCTCATAGTTGAAGTGTACCTATGATAAAAATTACAGACCTCTACATGCTTTGTAAGTAGGAAAACCTGCAAAATCGGCAGTGTATCAAATACTTGTTCTCCCCACTGTACATACTACCTCAAATAACCGGTGCCCCAGCACATTGACTCTGTATTGGTACCCCCCTGTATATAGTCTCGCTATTGTTATTTCACTGCTGCTCTTTAATTACTTGTTACTTTAAACTATTATTCTTATCTGTATTTTTTTTTTTTAACTGCATTGTTGGTCAGGGACTCGTAAGTAAGCATTTCACTGTAAGGTCTACACCTGTTGTATTTGGCACGTGACTATTAAAATTGGATTTGATTTGTTCAGTGGCTAGCCCTGCTCCCAATCCCAGTCCATACCTGCAGCCACAGCCTGTTGTTCACGGTATCCCGGCCGGTGGCGATGCACTGGAAGGTGGCGTTCTGCCCGGCGTTGACTTCCACATCTCCCAGGCGCAGGAAGTGAGGCGATTTATCTACGGGGAAGAAAACAATTACAGCAGTCATAAACACAGCGCACACGACATGATCAATGCAGCCCTGCGGTTTCCCAGCACCCCCCTTTCCTCGCCATGTCAGACGGCATGTCCTAATAACTACCTCATCTGTCACACAAACACAGCCAGAGCTGAGTGGGTGAAGTGGCTACTGGTAAACACTTTCAATAAACATACACCACTGCTGTGAACAGCCTGGATTATTACAATACACACTTGCACCTCAAATCAAAAGATACTAGTGTTCTAAGAGGGCTGTGGTACAACAGGAAAAATAAAAGGAAACCTATGTGGTAGGTAACCTATGGAAATAAAAGACCCAACAACAACATTAAACTAACATGAGGAGAAGGATGGAGTCTTTTTTGGAAGAAAGAATATTAACAAGCAGAGTTTTGATCTGGACAGCTAAATTATTCATGGTGATTTGGAAGGTTGGCAGCCCAGATGCTGCGTGGTAGTCTGGAGCGGTGCCAGCAGTAATTGAGCACACGTAACTAGGAGGAACGTTTACGAAACAGCGCTAAACTCTGTCTGAACACAACAGGACCAAAACGGTTGTCTGGCTTCACACTGTTGTTAATGTCCAGGGATCCTCGTTACAGATTACCTAACGAGCCAAACGATGGCTTGGCTATTCATACTTTGAATACATTAACTATGACTTTATCAATGTATAGAGACACCACGTTTTTCTCTCTGCAACTAGAAAGACATGTTCAAGTTTAAAATTGCTGCATTTAAAATGAATTATCTTTCTTCGATTTGACTTTGAGAAGGAAAACTCAGTGCCTGTAGTTGTTCTTGTATTTTTTATTAGTGTTTTGGAGTGATTCTGAATTTAATTGTATTCTATAATCAAGCAGTGAATTCAAGTCACAGCCGGAGGGTAATCCTCCAAATTTCCCTTTATACTCTGGAGGAAAAACTGATTAGGCATATTTTATGCACATACCATACATACAAAGAGACAGCATTGTAGACTGCGAGAGCACTACAGTGTGAGATCGAGGCCATTGTGGAGAGAGAAGAAAAGAGGAGAAAATCCAATGGACTAGTGATAGGACCTTAGAAAAAGACCCCAAAATAGTGATTTAACTCATTTGACTCTAGGGACTATTGCTAAAATAGAGACTGTAAATTACTGTGTCCAATGGTTTGTCAGCTTGGGTGAGTGCTTAGCTAGTTCATTATCATCAGTGCAATGGGTGGATAGAAGCTGGGTGGTTCAGCACACACTAATTTCACACAGAGCTTCGTTAGAGATCCATCCTAGCGTCAGTGCTGCTGAAGAGCTGCAGGCTTCTCTTGAGACAGGGATCAGGAAGAGGCCATGGTGCAAAAGAAAATGGCATTTGCTGATTATCCCCTGTTGGTCCCAATCAAGAGCATTTGTTACTGAAGAGCAACCATGCACTTACTAGGACTATGATTGCTTTACTATAGCACTCACTAAACACTCCAAAGTAGTAAATGGTTGAATGATGGAGAGGGAAGGGTAATTATTATTTCATTATTATTGTTAAATCCAACAGAAATGACCCTCTGGAGTGACGCCATTAGCAGATTATCTCCAAATTAGCCTGGGACGTACCAGTCCCCTGAGTCAATCCACTTACCCCGCTGCCAAATGAGGGGTGGCTAGTGCTCAGTACTGCTCACTGCTCAGATAATTTCTCTGGATGCAGCTGTCAATTTAAATGAATGCTGTTACTGTGGAGGCTGGGGCTGTGTCCAAAATGGCATGCTATTCCCTTCATAGTGCACTAAAGGGCTCTGGCCAAAAGTAGTGCACTATGTAGGGAATAGGGTGCCATTTGGGATGCAACCTAGGAGGAGGTAGCAGCACAGGATGCATGACTGGACACACTGGACTGCACCAGTCTAGTCCTCAAAGGGTGTAGGGTACCTAAACCAGCCATTTTACCCACCATTTAGAATTAACTGTCACAACTAACCATGGTGGTTAGTTTTATAAAGGTTTGTTACACTGTTCAAAAGGATTACAGTCCTAGTTAGGAGCTCTCCTCAGTGAAGGTGAAATCACTACCCCTGTGGTTGCTGGTGCTCCTAATTGGGATATCTTTACATTCTTTAATGTTAATTATTTTATCATCCTGGATAGACTATAGAACTGAGGGAATTGTAAAATCCAAATATCTCAACGTTCAGGTTGGACCCCATCGACGTGTAAGAGTGTGAATACAAAGCAAACAACTGTGGACATACACACACACACACACACACACACTTCTTTGTTTAAAATTAAAGATTCAATAATGGAAAGTCTATTCTTTCTAATGGCGTCTCAGATTCTTGGCATCTGCAGAAACTGTCGGAAACATGCTTAACTGTGTCTTTGTAAAATGGTCTCTGGATGAAAATTGAGAAATCCACAAATATATTTAATGGTCAGGTTATCAGGAAGCCAGGGATTTTTTAAGGTTAACGTTCAAGTACCTCATTGTGCTGAAGTGGGTGGAAGCCAGCTATTACAACCCATAAAGCCATGCTGAGAGAGCACAATTATCCTTTATTACACGGAAGATTCATTTATTAGTATATTTATTTATTCCCTCCTGCGCCGACACTGATGTTTTCAAATGCAGGTCAGCCCACTTTATTATCTTCCAGCAGCAAACCTTGCTCACCTCATCCTTCCCCTCTACCAGAAGGTCACCTTCTTATCTTCATTTGCGGAGCAACAAAAAACCCATCAGCAGCAATGCAGGAGTGTCTGGTAATTACTGCCTGTGTAATGACTTACCACATGGATAGCTCAAAACCTGGATGTCATCAATCGCAATGAAGCCGGTCTTCCCGTCCGAGACCTCCGCCTCAAATATGACCTGTCAGAAAGAGAGAGAGAGAGGATGTTAACAACATTTATTTCCATCAAGTTTTCACAGATTGATCCCCAATGCTCCATCATTCTGTCCAGGACACTTGTAGGTTCCGACAAGAAGCTGTTTGGTACATCCGCTGTGGGCACTTTATGGTGACGTGGGATGTGATCGTAAACTGAAATCAGTCTTGCACACAGATGGGAAAAAAGGACCAGTTGTGTGGGCAGAACATATGGTTCAGCCTTAATAGGTTGACACACAATGTAAACCCGAGTTTAACGTGTATACCTTTGTGTGAGGGCTAGCAGGCAATGTCTTACATGCATGGCAGTTTTCAAATGCTGCTCCCACAATACAAATTGATGGATGGGCCTCTGCGGCCCACTCACCAAAAAGGTGGTTATTTGTTGGAATGTACCCAGCTTTTACAAAAGAAAAAGACAGAGTCCGTCACCCTTATCTGCACTTAGGATATATCAAACTGGCTCACATGGTGTTGTTCTATTCTGGACACATAAGTATGCCTAAGTGTTGGAGGGCCAACGAGAACAGATGTACATTTCTATAAATGGTCAATTCAAAAGGTTTTGCCTCCACTTGAAGCTGATTATAGAAAATAACCCTTCAACATTGTGCACTTTGTTTTTCACAGAACACAACCTTAAATTCATCTTTCTTAGAATTCACAATGTACTAAATCTATTGTGAGATCTAAAGTACAATTTACAGCAGAATCCTGATCCCCTAAATGTCTAAGCATGACTTTCAGCAAGAAAAGAGACAGAATAAACATTTACAATAATAGTTGTAAGGCTGCCAGCTGCAGCCTAGCTCTAGCTGAAGGATGGGCAACTGGCAGCCATGTGACGCCCTTTTTGTAAGCCTGCGGGTGAATTCCCCACCCCACCCCCCAAAAAAGGCTCAACATACTGTTATAGTATTTAGTATTTATTAGGATCCCCAATTAGCTTGTGCCGAGGCAGCGGCTACTCTTCCTGGGGTCAAAAAGGAAACAACACAACAAATAAAATACATAATATATATAAATATACATACATACACTGTAGCACTACATTTACATTACAATTTAGCCATTCAGCAGACGCTCCTCATCCAGAGTGACCCACAACTAGTGTATTCATCTTAAGATAGCCAGGCGAGACAACCACACATCACAGTCGTATCACATACATAATACAATACATAATGCAAAGTAAAACACAGTCCCCGTTGTGTTGTTCTTTTTTCTGTTTTTTTAATCTGGTTTTATTGCTAGCTTGAGTTACCTGCGATGGCAGGGGGTTCCATTTAGTCATGGCTCTATTTAATACCGTTTGTTTCCCAGCCTCTGTTCTGGACAAGGGGACTGTGAAAAGACCTCTGGTTGCATGTCTTGTGTGATACCGATGAATGTCTGAACTGTGTGCCAACTGCTTGAACACAGTTCGGTACCTTAGTGATACCTTAGACCAATAGTGATGCAGTCAATCTCTCCTAAATTTTGAGCCAGGAAAGATAAGCATGAATTTCATTGACATTCGTCCTCTGTGTACATCAAAGTGCAATACGTGCTGCTCTGTCCTGGGACAACTGCAATTTGCATATGTCCTTCTTTGCCGAACCTGACCACATAACTGGGCAGTAGTCCAGATGCGACAAAACTAGGGCCTGTAGGACCTGCCTGCTTGACTTAGATGTCAAGACAGCAGAGCAAGAATAGTAGAATACACAAGGTGCAATTTTGAAATGTGGTTTTGCATCAGTAGTTTTACTCTTATGTCAGTCACTGACAGTCACTCAATTAGCCCATGTCAGCAAAAAAATGTAGGTTGATAAGTTAGTCTAGCGGCCAGCTATCTAAACTTGTAGTAATCATGGTCGAATTACTGACGGGGGGGCCCCATTTGTATTTGATTTGTGTGTATTATGGTTCCCCATTAGCTGCCAAAGCAGCAGCTAATCTTCCGGGGGTCTGGCAAAATTAAGGTAGGTATGCAATTTAAAAAACATGACAATACATTCATAACAGATTTCACAACACACTTAAGTGTGTGCCCTCAGTCCCCTACTCCACTACCACATATCTACAACACAAAATCCATGTGTACGTGTGCGTAGAGTGCATATGTTATCATGTGTGTATGCATGGGTTTGTGCCTGTTTGTGTTGCTTCACAGTCACCGCTGTTCCATAAGGTGAATTTTTATCACTTTTTAAAATTTCATTCTACTGCTTAAATCAGTTACCTGATGTGGAATAGAGTTCCATGTAGTCATGGCTCTATGTAGTACTGTGCACCTCCCATAGTCTGTTCTGGACATGGGGACTGTGAAGAGACCTCTGGTGGTATGTCTTGTGGGGTATGCATGGGTGCTAGTCGATTAAATAAACAGCTCGGTGCTTTCAACATGTCAATACCTCTCACAAATACAAGTAGTGATGAAGTCAATCTCTCCTACACTTTGAACCAGGAGAGATTGACATGCATATTATCAATGTTTGCTCTCTGTGTACATCCAAGGGCTACCCGTGCTGCTCTCTTTTGAACCAATTGCAAAAGTCCCTCTTTGTGGCACCTGACCACCAACAGTAGGTGTGACAGAACTAGAGCCCGTAGAACCTACCTTGTTGATAGTGCTGTTAAGAAGGTAGAAGGTACTGAACAAAACATATAAACGCAACATGCAACAATTTTACTGAGTTACAGTTCATGTAAGGAAATAAGTAAATGTAAATAAATTCATTAGGCCCTAGCCTATGGATTTCACATGACTGAGCAGGGGCGCAGCCATGGGTGGGCCTGGGAGGGCATAGGCCCACCAACTAGGGAGCCAGACACAGTGAATCAGAATGACTTTTTCCCCACAAAAGGGCTTTATTAGAGACATAATTCTAAATTCATGGTTTAAGCCTGATGAATTTACTGTGTTAAATGAGGCCTCATGCCCTGGTTACACTAGTGACCATATCCCCCGTGCATCCCGCAAAAGGCGGAGGTGTTGCTAACACGATAGCAAATTTCAATTTACCAAAAATAAGATGATGTTTTCGTCTTTTGAGCTTCTTGTCATGAAATCTATGCAGCCTACTCAATCACTTTTTATAGCTACTGTTTACAGGCCTCCTGTCAGAGGACAAAAATCAGTTAACCACCTAACCGAGGAACTAAATTTAACCTTGCGCAATACCCTAGATGCAGTTGCACCCCTAAAAACTAAAAACATTTGTCATAAGAAACTAGCTCTCCGGTATACAGAAAATACCCGAGCTCTGAAGCAAGCTTCCAGAAAATTGGAACGGAAATGGCGCCACACCAAACTGGAAGTCTTCCGACTAGCTTGGAAAGACAGTACCGTGCAGTATCCAAGAGCCCTCACTGCTGCTCGATCATCCTATTTTTCCAACCTAATTGAGGAAAACAAGAACAATCCAAAATGTATTTTTGATACTGTCGCGAAGCTAACTAAAAAGCAGCATTCCCCAAGAGAGGATGGCTTTCACTTCAGCAGTAATAAATTCATGAACTTCTTTGAGGAAAAGATCATGATCATTAGAAAGCAAATTATGGACTTCTCTTTAAATCTGCGTATTCCTCCAAAGCTCAGTTGTCCTGAGTCTGCACAACTCTGCCAGGACCTAGGATCAAGAGAGACACTCAAGTGTTTTAGTACTATATCTCTTGACACAATGATGAAAATAATCATGGCTTCTAAACCTTCAAGCTGCATACTGGACCCTATTCCAACTAAACTACTGAAAGAGCTGCTTCCTGTGCTTGGCCCTCCTATGTTGAACATAATAAACGGCTCTCTATCCACTGGATGTGTACCAAACTCACTAAAAGTGGCAGTAATAAAGCCTCTCTTGAAAAAGCCAAACCTTGACCCAGAAAATATAAAAAACAAAAAATTGGCCTATATCGAATCTTCCATTCCTCTCAAAAAATTTAGAAAAAGCTGTTGCGCAGCAAATCACTGCCTTCCTGAAGACAAACAATGTATACGAAATGCTTCAGTCTAGACCCGATCATAGCACCGAGACTGCATTTGTGAAGGTGGTAAATGACCTTTTAATGGCGTCAGACCGAGGCTCTGCATCTGTCCTCGTGCTCCTCGACCTTAGTGCTGCTTTTGATACCATCAATCACCACATTCTTTTGGAGAGATTGGAAATCCAAATGGGTCTACACGGACAAGTTCTGGCCTGGTTTAGATCTTACCTGTCGGAAAGATATCAGTTTGTCTCTGTGAATGGTTTGTCCTCTGCCAAATCAACTGTAAATTTTAGTGTTCCTCAAGGTTCCGTTTTAGGACCACTATTGTTTTCACTATATATTTTACCTCTTGGGGATGTCATTCGAAAACATAAAGTTATCTTTCACTGCTATGCGGATGACACACAGCTGTACATTTCAATGAAATATGGTGAAGCCCCAAAATTGCCCTCACAGCCTGTGTTTCAGACATAAGGAAGTGGATGGTTGCAAACTTTCTACTTTTAAACTCGGACAAAACAGAGATGCTTGTTCTAGGTCCCAAGAAACAAAGACATCTTCTGTTGAATCTGACAATTAATCTTGATGGTTGTACAGTCGTCTCAAATAAAACTGTGAAGGACCTCGGCGTCACTCTGGACCCTGATCTCTCTTTTGACGAACATATCAAGACTGTTTCATGTACAGCTTTTTTCCCATCTACGTAACATTGCAAAAATCTGAAACTTTTTGTCCAAGAATGATGCAGAAAAATTAATCCATGCTTTTGTTACATCAAGGTTAGACTACTGCAATGCTCTACTTTCCTGCTACCCGGATAAGGCACTAAATAAACTTCAGTTAGTGCTAAATACGGCTGCTAGAATCCTGACTAGAACCCCAAAATTTGATCATATTACTCCAGTGCTAGCCTCCCTACACTGGCTTCCTGTTAAGGCAAGGGCTGATTTCAAGGTTTTACTGCTAACCTACAAAGCATTACATGGGCTTGCTCCTACCTATCTTTCCGATTTGGTCCTGCCGTACATACCTACACGTACGCTACAGTCACAAGACACAGGCCTCCTAATTGTCCCTAGAATTTCTAAGCAAACAGCTGGAGGCAGGGCTTTCTCCTATGGAGCTCCATTTTTATGGAATGGTCTGCCTACCCATGTGAGAGACGCAGACTCGGTCTCAACCTTTAAGTCTTTACTGAAGACTCATCTCTTCAGTAGGGCATATGATTGAGTGTAGTCTGGCCCAGGAGTGTGAAGGTGAACGGAAAGGCTCTGGAGCATCGAACCGCCCTTGCTGTCTCTGCCTGGCCGGTTCCCCTCTCTCCACTGGGATTCTCTGCCTCTAACCCTATTACAGGGGCTGAGTCACTGGCTTACTGGTGCTCTTCCATGCCGTCCCTAGGAGGGGTGCGTCACTTGAGTGGGCTGAGTTGCTGACGTGATCTTCCTGTTTGGGTTGGGTTGGCGCCTCCCCTTGGGTTGTGCCGTGGCGGAGATCTTTGTGGGCTATACTCGGCCTTGTCTCAGGATGGTAAGTTGGTGGTTGATGATATCCCTCTAGTGGTGTGGGGGCTGTGCTTTGGCAAAGTGGGTGGGGTTATATCCTGCCTGTTTGGCCCTGTCCGGGGGTATCATCGGATGGGGCCACAGTGTCTCCTGACCCCTCCTGCCTCAGCCTCCAGTATTTATGCTGCAGTAGTTTGTGTCAGGGGGCTAGGGTCAGTCTGTTATATCTGGAGTATTTCTCCTGCTTATCCGGTGTCCTGTGTGAATTTAAGTATGCTCTCTCTAATTCTCTCTTCCCTTCTTTCTCTCTCCCGGAGGACCTGAGCCCTAGGACCATGCCTCAGGACTACCTGGCATGATGACTCCTTGCTGTCCCCAGTCCACCTGGCCGTGCTGCTGCTCCAGTTTCAACTGTTCTGCCTGCGGCTATGGAACACTGACCTGTTCACCGGACGTGCTACCTGTCCCAGACCTGCTGTTTTCAACTCTCTAGAGACAGCAGGAGCGGTAGAGATACTCTCAATGATCGGCTATGAAAAGCCAACTGACATTTACTCCTGAGGTTCTGACTTGTTGCACCCTCGACAACTACTGTGATTATTATTATTTGACCATGCTGGTCATTTATGAACATTTGAACATCTTGGCCATGTTCTGTTATAATCACAGCCAGAAGAGGACTGGCCACCCCTCATAACCTGGTTCCTCTGGGTTTCTTCCTAGGTTTTGGCCTTTCTAGGGAGTTTTTCCGAGCCACCGTGCTTCTACACCTGCATTGCTTGCTGTTTGGGGTTTTAGGCTGGATTTCTGTACAGCACTTTGAGATATCAGCTGATGTAAGAAGGGCTATATAAATAAATTTGATTTGAAATTTGACATAAATACTCCTCAGCACACCAACCCTCCCCCTCAGATGATCCCGAATGTGAAGAAGCCGGATTTGAAGGTCCTGGACTGGCGTGGTTACACGTTGTCTGCGGTTGTGAGACCAGTTGGACATACTGCCAAATTCTCTAAATAAAATGACGTTGTGGTGGCTTATGGTAGAGAAATGAACATTAAATTCCCTTGCAACAGCTCTGGCGGACAATCCTGCAGTTAGCATGCCAATTGCACGCTCCTTCAAAACTCTGTGGCACTGTGTTGTGTGACAAAACTGCACATTTTACTGTCCCCAGCAAAAGGTGCACCTGTGTAATGATCATGATGTTCAAATCAGCTTCTCGATATGCCACACCAGTCAAGTGGATGGATTATCTTGGCAAAGGAAAAACGTTCACTTACAGGGATGTAAACAAATTTCTGCATAGAATATATATATTTCTGCATATGATTTTTGTGTGTATGTCGGGGATGTTATATTTCAACTCATAAAACATGGGACCATCATTTTACATGTTGAGTTTATATTTTTGTTCGGTATAGAATTGCAAGAAATTAATACTAAAACGTCTATTTTTTTCTCTCCTCTGTCAAGACAATGGCCGCTAGAATGTTTTGCTTGCAAGGTGGGGGAAACAACATTTTGCTTAGCGCTAGGGCGGGCTCTGACTACATCTTGGTATGGATGTGGGGACACAGACCCGCGAGCCACTGCGGCAGACTGGCGAGCCACTGCGCCCCCCCACCCATGATGAGTATTTTGTGGCCCCCACCCCCATCAAAGTTGCCCATCCCTGCTCTAGCTTAATGATGGTATTTAGCTTTTAGCTGAGATACATATCCTTTTAAGTGATCTCCCTCTTAATGCATACGATATTGGCTAAACAAATCTTAAACCAGCACTTGCGATAATTCCAATGTGAGGATTATGGTACAACTTTTGAAGGAAGCAGTGGATCTAAGTACAGTCAGTGCAGCCATGGGAATCTGCCATGACCCCCCCCTTCTATGTATCTACTTTCCACAACTAGTGAAAATGGGCAGATGTACTGTACTCGGTTAGCAGATTTTTCACTCAATACCATGATCTTATTAGAGCCTGGTCTTACAACATAGATGAACAACAACACCTATTAGTCTTTGGGGTACAAGGTGATAGAGTAGCCATTTCCAAACTACCGATTGCAATTTTCAGTTGTCACAGTAAAGAGAAGAGGCTGGACATCATTGAAAATGGAAGTTGAGAACAAACAAAAAAACTCTGTTGTGACACCCTGCGCTGGAGCAATTATCTTAACCGAGCTAGCTGCAACAGGCTAGCCCTTATATCACCCTGCCATAAACCAGTGAGCTCTCCTCACAGCATCAGCCCCCTGACAGCTCTTTGAAAATAACTATCTCTGAACCCCTCCAGGTGGGGAGAAGACGGTGACATATTCACAACACAGGATGACAGCCAACGGAATAAAAACACTCAGAGTGGATATATGCAAATTGGTGGATTACATTTGTTCATCCCATTTTGATTTGAGGAACTAAGGAGTTTACTCAGCAACCCTGTGATAAAGTTCAATTATCCCAAAATGTCTCCACACAATAAGTCAATACAGACAAAATGAAAGGTCTCTGAAATGTGAAATACACAGCAAACTCAAATCAAATCAAATTATATTTGTCACACGCTTCGTAAACAACATTTGTAGCTGTAATCATCACATACGCTGCTGCTACTGTTTACCATCTGACACTTTAATCCTAGTTAGGCCGGACAAAGTTGAATTACTGTTTATCCGATGCCCCGCCTCACTTTTCTCCACACACCGAAAACATAAAAATCAGCCTCATATATTGGGCCAATATATGAGGCTTTTTGTTTATAATACACTGTCCGCTCTCCCAAGTTGATACCCAAGAGACCAAACAGCCTCAGATCATGTTCAAGCCTCAGATTAACATTTAACATTTAAGTCATTTAGCAGACGCTCTTATCCAGAGCGACTTACAAATTGGTGCATTCACCTTATGATATCCAGTGGAACAACCACTTTACAATAGTGCATCTAACTCTTTTAAGGGGGGGGGGTTAGAAGGATTACTTTATCCTATCCTAGGTATTCCTTAAAGAGGTGGGGTTTCAGGTGTCTCCGGAAGGTGGTGATTGACTCCGCTGACCTGGCGTCGTGAGGGAGTTTGTTCCACCATTGGGGTGCCAGAGCAGCGAACAGTTTTGACTGGGCTGAGCGGGAACTGTACTTCCTCAGAGGTAGGGAGGCGAGCAGGCCAGAGGTGGATGAACGCAGTGCCCTTGTTTGGGTGTAGGGCCTGATCAGAGCCTGAAGGTACGGAGGTGCCGTTCCCCTCACAGCTCCGTAGGCAAGCACCATGGTCTTCTAGCGGATGCGAGCTTCAACTGGAAGCCAGTGGAGAGAGCGGAGGAGCGGGGTGACGTGAGAGAACTTGGGAAAGTTGAACACCAGACGGGCTGCGGCGTTCTGGATGAGTTGTAGGGGTTTAATGGCACAGGCAGGGAGCCCAGCCAACAGCGAGTTGCAGTAATCCAGACGGGTTAACCACAGAAGATTAGACAGTGAAACACACAGGCTTGCACCTGCAGGCGACGTGCAGATGTTTCATTTCTCTCATGCTGTCATGGCTGTAGCCAGCGCAAATTCCTACTATTTATGTGTCCAGGTTAAACGTGGGACGTACCTCATTATAAACAAACATTCGGTTAAATTTATGGTTATTGCATCATTTTCAGATCTATTAGAAGCGATTAATAGACGAAACAACAATGTAATTCAACCAATTGACTGGCCAGAGATCAGGGCATTCATCGGCAAAGAGCAGGGCAAGCTGATAGTATTTTGGACAACCAAATTGAACTCCAAATGAAATCAAGTGTGTCAGCTGTATGGTGATTTGCGATTCATAACTTACATTTTAACGGTACTACCAGTAGTAGTAGACCAACCGATAACACCGCGAAGGAATGCGTTTGAAGTGATGATTAGCCGCCGAGAACAGCTAACATGTCCAGCAAGGTACATCGCCAGTGGCACGCACACCCTTCGTGCAGATCAGCAGCTTTTCGTGGCAGCCATACGAGACAAGGTGGATGTGGTGAGCGAAGTTACTGGGCTTGAATTTAGTCACGCTTTCTCTATATAGATTGAAGTTTCTAATTGTGCATGTTTAAAAAACTTTTTTTATGATTAGAGGTTATACTCTGTGGCTGGATTTATGTATTTTCTTCCAATGTTACATTCATTTGGCAGACCTAACTTGATTGACCCTCTTTCTACAAGGCCTAGTCTATGAGAGGCCTAATCATATTTGTATGAATATTTTGTTAACACCTAGGCAATAAAGATGCATTCAGGTAATTAACTCATTATAATGCATCAACATTTTAATTTGAATGCAATTATTTATTGTCAATCACTCTTCAATTTGTTAGGATATACAATTAAGTAGATATATGAACTGATAATACATTCATACATTACTTATTTTTTAAATATAATTTTTGATTATGATAGGGTGTATAATAGAATGCAATATTCTATGTGAATAATGTTCATTAATGTTAATTTGTGAATTAATAATAATAATAAATCTGACTGGTCAATTGTGTGAGTCGGGCTTGTGCCAAAGAGGGCAAAAAAACCTGAAATAGTATTTTTTAAACATTATAATTTTTTATCCAACCACAGGAGCCCGCTCTCAACGTTCAAAATACACCAGAGAGCATAATGTATTCACAGAGGATCTATAGTTTATTTATTTTTTTAAACTGTTGATTAAGGTATCACAAGCACATGCGGGTATCTGCAAAATAAAGGAAACACCAACAAAGTGTCTAAAAAAAGTGTCTGCCTGGCCTGATGACTCCTGGCTGTCCCCAGTTCACCTGGTCGTGCTGCTACTCCAGTTTCAACTGTTCTGCCTTCGGCATATGGAACCCTGACCTGTTCACCGGACGTGCTACCTTGTCCCGGACCAGCTATTCTCTCTCTCTCTACCGCACCTGCTGTCTCGACCTCTGAATGACCCTGCTGGTCACCTATGAACATCTTGAAGAACAATCTGGCCTTATTGGCCATGTACTATCTCCACCCGGTACAGCCAGAAGAGGACTGGCCTCCCCTCAGAGCCTGGTTCTTCTCTAGGTTTCTTCCTAGGTTCCTGCCTTTTTAGGGAGTTTTTCCTAGCCACCATGCTTCTGTACAGCACTTTGTGACATCTACCGATGTAAAAAGGGCTTTATAAATAAATGCCTCTAGCACTGCATCTCAGTGCTAGAGGCGTTACTACAGAAGCTGGTTCGATCCCGGGCTGTATCACAACAGGCCATGATCAGGAGTCCCATAGGGCGGCGCACAATTGGCCCAGCGTCGCCCGGGTTAGGGTAGGGTTTGGCCGGGGCAGGCTGTCATTGTAAAATAAGAACAAATTCTTAACTGACTTGCATAGTTAAAAAAAGGTTAAATAAAACATTTAAATAAATTGATTGATTGTTGGGCAACCATGAGTTGCCAGAACAGCTTGAATGTGCCTTGGCATAGATTCTACATGTGGACTTAAACCATGCCAGGAAAATGCACCCCACACCATAATATATACTTTGTATCTCTTGTTTACTTAAGTGTTTCCTTTATTTTGACAGTTACCAGTATGCCTACAGCCGGGAAGGCTGCAGTTTGAGCAGCATGCGAGTCAAATATACAACATGTTGTGTTGTGGCCATAGACATATAATCCATAGAAGGGTATTGTAACTTCTTACCCTGGTTAAATAGACTAGCAATGGATGCCAGTCCTGACTTGAATGGGAACTGCCATAGATGGATTATATTTCTATGGTTGGTTGCAGCTGTTGGTTTTGCAGATTTCAAAATAAAAATCGCAGGAAAAACATACAGTTTGGAAGCAAAAGCCTACTGCTGAAAAGAGAAGACTAATGTGTCTGAAAAACAAATCAAAGAAGAAAAAAGAATCAACAACCACAATTGTTTTGATAACTGCAGCACTGTTTTTCAAAGTAGCTCATATTGAGAGTCTATTGCCACGACAAGCACATCGGCCATCACCGTGAGTAGCCTATGGCTTCCTCATCATTAGGTGAGTCAGTGTGCCACTGGACATTTTATTTAGTAGCCTACTGTAGCCTATGACATATATACTGTATATACCCTACCAAAAGTATGTGGACACCTGCTCGTCAAACATATAAAAAAATCTTAAATGTAACCATTATTTAACTAGGCAAGTCCGTTAAGAATAAATTCTAATTTACAATGGCGGCCTACCCCGGCCAAACCCGGACGACGCTGGGCCAATTGTGCGCCGCCCAATGGGCAATCATGGCCGGTTGTGATACAGCCTGGACTCGAACCAGGGTGTCTGTAGTGACGCCTCTAGCACTGAGATGCGAGGATCTCATTCCAAAATCATGGGCATTATTAGGAGTTGGTCCCCCCTTTCCTGCTATAACAGCCTCCACTCTTTTGGAACATTGCTGTGGGGACTTGCTTCCATTCAGCAACAAATAGCATTAGTGAGGTCGGGCACAGATATTGGGCAATTAGACATGGCTCGCAGTCGGTTCCAATTCATGCCAAAAGGTGTTCGAGGGGGTTGAGGTCAGTGTTCTGTGAAGGCCAGTCAAGTTCTTCCAAAACGATCTTGACAAATCCTTTCTGTATGGACCTTGCTTTGTGCACGGGGGCATTATCATGCTAAAACGGGAAAGGGCCCTCCCCAAACTGTTGTCACAAAGTTGGAAGCACAGAATCATCTAGAATGTCACTGTATGCTGTAACATTAAGATTTCCCTTCACTGGAACTAAGGGGCCTGAAACATGAAAAACAGCCCCAGTCCATTATTCCTCCTCCACCAAACTTTACAGTTGGCACTATGCATTGGGGCAGGTAGCGTTCTCCTGGCATCCGCTAAACCCAGATTTGTCTGTCGGACTGCCAGATGGTGAAGCGTGATTCATCACTCCAGAGAACACGTTTCCACTGCTCCAGATCCAATGGCGGTGAGCTTTACACCACTCCAGCCGACACTTGGCATAGTGTATGGTGATTTTAGGCTTGTTTGTGGCTGCTCGGCTATGGAAACCTATTTCATGAAGGTTTCCGAACAATTATTGTGCTGACGTTGCTTCCAAAGGCAGTTTGGAACTCGGTAGTGAGTGTTGCAACCAAGGACAGACGATTTTTA